>NC_064645.1:188703090-189048090 GCF_023864345.2 Schistocerca serialis cubense
ACCGAAACTGATAACCACAAATAGAAATTGATATTTTTGTTACGATCTGGTTACTTTTTGCTAAAAAATTTTATAAATCTACTTAGTTCTTGGTAGAGTAATTTGTTGCCTCATTCGAGGAGCTCAAAGCGTCGGGAAGAGCCAGGAGAGGCAAGATTTTGGACGGAGGAAGTGACGTTTCTAAGTGGTGTTCCCCATACATAGTACTACCGTTACGTGCGGTCTCGATACATGATGCAAATTTTTTCTGTCGACTCGCTCTGGACAGCTTAAAGATTCTAGAAGAAATTGTAACTAATCTGTTATGGAAATTTTATGTTTGTGACGAGTAGAGCAACGAGAGGTCACGTACATGACATAGAAAATGACTCAGTTTCGGCAGCTAAACCCTCCAATAGATACATAACGGAAAAGTCATTTTTTTTCGTGAACTTCGTCGTCCCAACGGGTAAACGGCTGTGGTCTGTGTTGCCCTGTGTCTTGATGATTATAAAATAAGCTGTTGGCGTCACCAGTATGGCATGGCATTTGTCTGTTCGTTGTGTTTGTTGTGATACTCACTTTTCAAAATTGCTTGGTTTATTTTAATTGGCTACAAGGAGGGTCAATTAGAATCAAACCGCTTACTGGTAGGAAATAAGTCTGCAATTTTAGTCGGCATTTATTCGCGATATTTATTCTCTCTATTTCAACCCAACAAGCCAGAACGTCAGTACCTCCTTCACCAGCGAGAGGAGTAACACTACTCAGAGCAGACAGAGAGAGTCGACTATAGGTGACGTGATTGTGAGGTAGAAATACGAAGCAGCAAACGCGTCTAAAACAAGACCAGGCATACCTCATAGACTGGAGGACAGGGATCGTCGTGCATTGCGGAGGGTGTTGGTAAGAAACCACATGAAATCAGCGGAAGGAGTCACTCTTGAGTTCCAAAGTGCTACCCGTAGTCCAACCAGCACGATGACTGTCCGTTCTTCCAGCACCTCCTCGTAAGCCACAAATTTCTACAGTGAAACGGAGCGAGGCGGCGCAGTGATTAGGACACTGGACTCGCATTCAGGGGGACGACGCTTCAAACCCGCGTCCGGCGTTTCTGATATAGGTTTTCCGTGACTTTCCTAAATCGATTCTGGCGAGTGCCGGGATGGTTCCTTTAGCAGGGCACGGCGGATTTCCTGCTCCACCCTTCTATAATCCATGGGGCCGATGATCTTGCTGATTGCTCCCCTCCCCCAAATCATCCAATCAATCGATCTATAGTGAATGTCAAGCAACACTTGAGGTGTTGTAAAGAGCGACAACACTGGATGGTTCAAATGGTTCAAATGGCTCTGAGCACTATGGGACTTAACATCTGTGGTCATCAGTCCCCTAGAACTTAGAACTACTTAAACCTAACTAACCTAAGGACATCACACACATCCATGCCCGAGGCAGGATTCGAACCTGCGACCGTAGCAGTCGCGCGGCTCCGGACTGAGCGCCTAGAACCGCTAGACCACCGCGGCCGGCGACAACACTGGACAGTCGGTTTCTGAAGACGAGTGATTTAGAGTGGGTTATCATGCTATTCACTGCGGCAATCCGATTGAGGGTTTGGGGTTGGCGAATGCCCTGAGGACGTTACCTACCATCGTGTGTAGTGCTAGCAGTGAAGTACGGGGGAGATGTTGTTGCGATACGGGGTGTTTCTCGTGGTTCGGGTATGCTGATCTTATTGCGCTTAAGAAACTGCCCAATCACAAGGATATCAGCACATTTTAAAGCATTGTGTACTGTGTACAGTAGAGGAACATTTTGGAGACGATGACTGTACAGACATGACAATGCATCCCGTCATAAAGGAGCATCTGTGAGGCAACTGTTTATGAACAATAACATTCCTGCAATAGACTTATTTGCCTGGATTCCAACCTGAGCCCAATGGAACACCTCTGGGATGCGTTATAACGTCGACTTTTCTCCAAGGTCCCAACCTCCAACATCACTACTTTCTCTGGGTTCGGTGTTGGCGAAGAATGCGCTGCAATTCCTCCACAGACATTCAGACATTTCATTATAGTGTTGAAGCCGTAATAAATTAGAAGAGGGGACATACACTGAAACGTCCCCTTTGAACAATTATACATGACTGTGCTTAAACTGACACACAATATTTTGTTAGCGCAACGCAATCTGACTTTCAAAATTCCCTACAAAAGAATGGCCCTGACTAACATTAAACTATACCTTTCACAAATCACTTACCTCACAAAAATCTTCGCCGCTCAAGCTACTGCAATACAGCGAGCGCCACTACTGCCAGCTAAATAAAAGATTCAAACTATGGAAGGCACTAACTACTG
The DNA here is from genome assembly GCF_023864345.2 of Schistocerca serialis cubense. Classification (NCBI taxonomy): domain Eukaryota; kingdom Metazoa; phylum Arthropoda; class Insecta; order Orthoptera; family Acrididae; genus Schistocerca; species Schistocerca serialis. The sequence goes on from NC_064645.1 coordinate 188,705,436, forward strand.
ATAGGGATAGTTAGCAAATGAAAGATATTAATAGAGAACAAACAATGTATTTACCTTGATATCATCATATATAAATATAGCAGTTCATGACAAATTACAAAACTCCGCCATCTCTCTCCCCACATCCACCACTGCTGGCGGCTCACCTCCAACTGCGCAACGCTACGCGCTGTTCACAGCCAGCTGCCTAACACTACAGTGGCGAGTATTACAACAATGCAAAGCAGCCACAGACTGCACACAGCACAGCCAGTGATTTTCATACAGAGGTGGCGTTACCAATAAAAAAACCTAAACAGCCTACTTACAACACCATATTAATGTTCACTAATGCGTGTCAGGATACTTTCGATCAAATAGTGTATATGGATGCAGATATAGAGAAAGAAATAGTATTTCAGTACTAGGGGTGCAACTCTTTATTTTTGACGTTGGAATGTAACACAAGGGCCAGTCTCTACGCTCCTAAGTCGTTCATCACAGCCGATGCTTGTGCCTCCGGCAGCAGTTACGAAAGATTTATCACCGACTTTAAATAACAACTATAATCGAATATAGATGCTGTGAACTGGCAATGACAGGGAGGAGAATAAAGCTTGCAAATTAATATTATAGCGGGATCTCAGAACGTCTGTCATGATGAGGTTGACATTTATTGGCCTATGAATTTAAGCGCTGCGCTACTGCCTGCCAGAGTCGGTCCGTGAGGGGGCGGAAGCGTGCTGCCCCCGCCGCCAGCCTGCGAACGGGGGTGGACTGCAGAGCATAAACCTGCCACCGCAGGCCTCTGTAACGCCCATCTGCTGTGCTGCTTAATTTACGGCTCTCGTCGTGGTGTTTCCGTTAGAGGTCTCACATTCGTTAACGGTGCTTTCCACAACCGAATGAGCACGCGGCAACTTCCGTACTGACGACAATAAAGAGGTCACATGCATTCGGCATTAGAAGTGGTGTATTCCACCGAATGTTCATAGCCGTTTACAGATATAAAGGATCTTTGAGCACTCCAGGAACGCATTGTGGACGGTTCTAATGCATTCTGAACGCGCTTGAGATTGTTGTGCGTGTATGGGTATCGACGATGAGAGGTACTCAAGCCTGATTTCAAGTGATCGGTTGACTTTAGCGCACATCTGCAGTGCACACCTGCAGTTCGGAACTTCGGGGACTATGTTATAAGATGTCCATATATTGAGTTGTAATAAGTAGTATCAGGTAAACCAGTTTCCGTACCTGCGTTCTTAGAATTATTTGCATGTTTCAGTGTCACCTATTAGGCCCATTTCTTTGTACTTATAATGCCCAGTATATCTTAAAAGACATTTTTAAGTTTCCCGCCGGCCGGTGTGGCCGTGCGGTTCTAGGCGCTGCAGTCCTGAACCGCGGGACTGCTACGGTCTCAGGTTTGAATCCTGCCTCGGGCATGGATGTGTGTGATGTCCTTAGGTTAGTTAGGTTTAAGTAGTTCTAAGTTCTAGGGGACTGATGACCTAAGATCTTAAGTCCCATAGTGCTCAGAGCCATTTGAACCATTTTTAAGTTTCCCACCTAGGATTTTTTTGAAAAATGTATCACAATTGGCCAACTTCAGCCTTACGGCCCAATCTGAAGTGCAGAGGCTTGCACCCGTGGTCTGGGGGCATCGTCTTTGATTCATAATCAAAACGTCTTCGGTCCCGGGTTCGAATCCCAGCGCTGCTTAAATATTGATTACTAATCAGCATTGGTGGCCGAATATTTCTGGCATAAAAGTCACCCTCATTCTGCCAACGATCTTGTCAAAGAGAGCGGAAGAGCGGACAGAGGTTCAGGGCACTCTCTTGCCTTAGGGGCGGGAAACTGCTCCTTAAGGAGGAAGAGTCAGCAATAATCAACGGAATGACGATGCACAAGGCAATGGAAACCACTGCACTGAAGACAAGTAACGTGTATCCACAGGACATGCGGCCTGTAATTGATGAAGTGTCATGATCTCTCCATTGGCAAAAGATTCCAGAATAGTCCCCCATTCGGATCTCCGGGAGGGGACTGCCAAGTGGGAGGTTACCGTGAGAAAAAGATTGAATAATCAACGGAAGGATAACATGCTACGAGTCGGGGCGTGGAAAAGCTTTAACGTAGTAGGGAAACTAGAAAATCTAAAAAGGAAAATACAAAGGCTCAATCTAGATATAGTAGGGGTCAGAGAAGCGAAGTACAAAGAAGACAAGGATTTCTGGTGAGAATAGGGTAATATCAACAGCAGCAAAAAATGGCATAACGACAGTAGGATTCGTTGTGAATAGGAAGGTAGGGCAGAGAGTGTTTTCTGTGAACAGCTCGGTGACAGGGCTGTTCTTATCAGAACCGACAGCAAACCAACACCGACAACGATCGTTCAGTTACACATGCCGACGTCGCAAGATGAAGATGAAGAGATAGAGAAAGTGTATGAGGATACTGAAAGGGTAATACAGTATGTAAAGGGAGATGAAAATCTTAAATTCATGGGAGACAGGAATGCAGTCGTAGGGGAAGGAGTAGAAGAAAAGATTACAGGAGAATGTGAGCTTCAGACAAGGAATGAGAGAGGAGAAAGACTAATTGAGTTCTGTAACAAGTTTCAGCTAGTAATACCGAATACCCTGTTCAAGAATCACAAGAGATTTCAGTTAGAGTACTTCATGGTCATACAGAGATTCCGAAATCAGATACTGGATTGAAACGCGTACCCAGGAGCAGATATTGACTCAGATCACAAATTTGTAGTGACGAAGAGTAGACTGAAGTTCAAGACATTAGTCAGGAAGAATCAATACGCAAAGAAGTGGGATACGGAAGTACTAAGGAATGACGAGATACGTTTGAAGTTCTCTAACGCTATAGATACAGCAATAAGGAATAGCGCAGTAGGCAGTACAGTTGAAGAGGAATGGACATCTCTAAAAAGGGCCATCACAGAAGCTGGGGAGGAAAACATAGGTACAAAGAAGGTAGCTGCGAAGAATCAAATGGTTCAAATGGCTCTGAGCACTATGGGACTCAACTGCTGTGGTCATCAGTCCCCTAGAACTTAGAACTACTTAAACCTAACTAACCTAAGGACATCACACACATCCATGCCCGAGGCAGGATTCGAACCTGCGACCGTAGCAGTCGCACGGTTCCGGACTGCGCGCCTAGAACCGCGAGACCACCGCGGCCGGCGTAGCTGCGAAGAAACCATCGGTAACAGAAGAAATATTTCAGTTGACTGATGAAACGAGGAAGTACAAAAATGTTCCAGCAAACTCAGGAATACAGAAATACAAGTCGCTGAGGAATGAAATAAATAGGTAGCGCAAGGAATCTAAGAAGGAATGGCTGCAGGAAAAATGTGAAGATCCCGAAAAAGAAATGATTGTCGGAAGGACAGACTCAGCATACAAGAAAATCAAAACCACCTTGGGTGACATTAAAACCAAGGTTGGTAACGTAAACAGTGTAACGAGAACTCCACTTTTAAATGCAGAGGAGAGAGCGGATAGGCGGAAAGAATAAATTGAAAGCCTCTGTGAGGAGGAAGATTTATCTGATTTGATAGAAGAAGAAACAAAAGTCGATTTAGAAGAGATAGGGGATCCAGTAATAGAATCAGAATTTAGAAGAGCTTTGGAGGTCAAGTGATAGATAACATTCCAGCAGTATTTCTAAAATGGTTGGAGGAAGTGGCAACAAAATGACTATTCACGTTGGTGTGTAGAATGTATGAGTCTGGCGACGTACCATCTGACTATCGGAAAAACATCATTCACACAATTCCGAAGACGACAAGAGCCGACAAGTGTGGGAATTATAGCGCAATCAGCTCAACAGCTCATGCATCCAAGTTGCTTAAAAGCATAACATACAGAATGGAAAAGAAAATTGAAGATGCGCTAGATGACGATCATTTTGGCTTTAGTAAAAGTAAAGGCACGAGAGAGGCAAATCTGACGTAGCGGTTAATAATGGAAGCAAGACTAAACAAAAATCAAGATACGTTCATAGGATTTGTCGACCTGGAAAAAGCATTCCCCAATGTAAAATGATGCAAGTTGTTGGAAATTCTGAGAAAAGTAGGGGTAAGCTACAGGGAAAGACGGGTCATATACAATATGAACAACAGCCAAGAGGGAGTAGTAAGAGTGGACGACCAAGAACGAAGTGCTCTTATTAAAAAGGGTGTAAGACAAGGATGTAGTCTTTCCCCGTACTGTTCAATCTGTACATCGAAGAAGCAATGATGGAAATAAAAGAAAGTATCAGGAGCGTAATTAAAATTCAAAGTGAAAGGATATCAATGATACGATTCACTGATGACATTGCTATCCTGTCTAATGAGTACAGAGTATGGATTGAGAGTAAATCGAAGAAAGACGAAGGTAATGAGAAGTAGTAGAAAAGAGAACAGCGAGAAACTTAACATCATGATTGATGGTCACGAAGTAGATTAAGATAAGGAATTCTGCTACTTAGGCAGTAAAATAGCCAATGACGGATAGCGCAAGGAGGGCATCAAAAGCAGACTAGCTACGGCAGAAAAGGCATTCCTGGGCTAGAGCTCTACGAATATCAAATATCAGCCTTAATTTGAGGAAGAAAATTCTGAGAATGTACGTCTGGAGTACAGCATTGTATGGTAGTGAAACATGAATGTGGGAAAACCGGAACAGAAGAGAATCGAAGCATTTGAGATGCGGTGCTACAGACGAATGTTGAAAATTAGGTGGACAGATAAGTTAAGGAATGAGGAGGTTCTACGCAGAATCTTAGAGGAAAGGAATATGTGGAAAACACTGATCAGAAGGGACAGGACGATAGGACTTCTTTTAAGACATGAGGGAATGACTTCCGTAATGCTAAAGGGAGCTGTGGAGGGCAAAAACTGCAGAAGAAGACAGAGATTGGAATACATCCAGTAAATAATTGAGGACGTAGGGTGCAAGCGTTACTCTGAGATGAAGAGGTTAGCACAGGAGAAGAATTCGTGGCAGGGCGCATCATACCAGTCAGAAGACTGACGACAGAGTAAAAGTGTCAACACATGAAAGGCCGTCATTCTCATGTGCAGAATTCACTACTTCCTTACAGGCCGAATGTCGCCAGTTGTGCAATATTTGTCGAAAGCAACCTAGGTGGAAAGCGTCAAAATGTTTTTTAACAAATATTCGGCTGTGGTACCCTACAGGAGGAAAATGGCCTCTATATCGTTGCATCCGCTGGCTGTGGAATTGCTTACAGAAGGGGGCTGAGAAAGAGTGTTAAATGAGGAAGCTCGCTTTGTTTCAGGTATCTGTCAGGTATCTAATGGCAGTAATCCAGCAGATCTTAATGTTACTTGCGAGTGTCTTTCTAACGGACTGCACTTGTGAAAGTCAGTTTCTAGTGTTAGTAATTTGGCGCAGTTGTAAGATATTGGAAGCACACCTGGGTGCCTTACACTTCATTTCTCTGTATGTACATCCTGATTTAAGTTGTTCATAGATAGTCTAACCCGTAAAAGTCAATTTACTCTGAAAAGGACCGAGTTCTTTCCCTACCCTCTTCCAACCCGATCTTCATCTCCAGTGACATCGGCGTCTACAGGAACTTGAACTTTTTATACTTCTTTCTCCAGTTGTCGGGTCTGGTAGACTAGTGCTAAGGTCTGTGCCTAGAAACCGGAATGCTGCGAGGTCAAATACTTGTCAAACAACGGAATTTTTACTCTGCCTTTAAACGGCCCTCCACTGCTCAATAATTTTCTCTGTCGACGACATTTGCTTCGGATTCCACATTCAGCAATAGCTAACTATTTCCCATTAGGATAACTGAGGTAAGCTAGGGATACGCACTTCGGTGAAGTGGAATTTAATTGAAAGACTTGCATCAGGGCTTTGAAGTGCACGAAATTATTACTATTCGCCTGGTTGCACTGAAAATTCTTCGGATAAGGGTAATGTGCGATTGTGTTCCTGCAGCTTACTGTAGCACGCAATACGTGATAAACAACAACAGTGCCAATAATAATAATAACCCAAGATACTAAGAGAGACGCACACGAAGTGCTAGGAAGAAAAAGAAATGATAAAAATCCGTAAACGAGATGTAAAATTTTGATATTTGATTTAAACTCAGAATTAGGCAGAGCAACAGCAGGAAAATAATCAAGATACAAATACAATATAAGTACAATGTCAACTCATTAAAAGAAACAAATCAAGACAACCAAAAGATGGAGATCACAGGAACAAGACAGGAGAATACCAAGCAGGCTTTAGACCGTGACGGTCTTATTCTGAACAGAATCAATTTAAAGATCGTCCTGATACACCCAGCAATGAGAAGCAGAGAGACTGTGTCATCTGTGCACATTTCAAGAAGACATTCCATTTTATAGGTACACCATAACAGACCCTTGACAGAAAGATAGTTAACATTATCAAACACACACTAGCAAACAAATCCAAATTAAGTTCATGGGAGAGTTATCAGATTCCTTCGAGATTACGACAGAAGTGAGACGAAATTTTACCACTATTGTTCAACTTACTGGTTGTCACGGAACGGGAGAGAGAACTGAAGATACAGGGACTTTATAAATAAATAAGGTTAGGAAGAAAAATCAAAGGACCAGATATTAACTATCAGGCATTATCTGATGATCTTGAGACATTCACAGGTAACACAAAAGCCACAGTAAAGCAAATTTATGCTCTGAAAGAAAGGCTGAAAAGTTTCGACGACGTGTCTCCCCCGAGATATCATTATACATGTCAGACCATCTTAGGGAGATGGTAGAAGCTAATGGAATAGAGAAAGAAGCGCACGAACAGAGAAATAAAAACAGCTGCAGCTTTCTGGAAGACTCGAAACCTTTGCAATATATTATGCTTATCAGGTAATGTGTAAACTGAGGCCGGCCGAAGTGGCCGTGCGGTTAAAGGCGCTGCAGTCTGGAACCGCAAGACCGCTACGGTCGCAGGTTCGAATCCTGCCTCGGGCATGGCTGTTTGTGATGTCCTTAGGTTAGTTAGGTTTAACTAGTTCTAAGTTCTAGGGGACTAATGACCTCAGCAGTTGAGTCCCATAGTGCTCAGAGCCATTTGAACCATTTGTTAATTGAAATATTACAACACTGTCATAAAATCAGAAACCTAATGCACATCAGAAAAGTTGGTCGTGTATCGGAAAGGTTCACTAGAAAACTTCGAAAAATTAGAGAGAATAATCGTCAGAAACATTCTGGGATCCAATAACACAGAAGAAGGCTACAGACTGCGCAGTAGACAAGGGACCGAACAAATTTCTACCGTGAAGAAACGTCTATAGAAATTTTACGGCCATATCAATAGAAAGCGGGACACCCAACATCCTAACCAGATCCTGGAGTACACAGAAATCATTAACAACGTGAAGTAGATCACCGAAGTCAGAAAAGACCTGAAGGATGCTGGCAAACCAAACGTAGATATACAAGACAGACAAACATTCAACCATTCAAGCGGAAGTGAGCGAAGAAGGCAAGAAATTCATTACACAATAAACTTCGTCGGAGGAAAGTAAGGAAAATAAACGGTGGGGGGATGAATGAAGAGAAAACCTTACATTAAGAAGACGCTTAGCATGGTTCTCCTGTGGCCTATACGAATGTAACAGTAATAAATAATAATAATAATAATAATAAGTCTCAGCTCTAAAGAGCCAGCAATATAACTGACAGTTCCCAGAACCTCTTTCACTGCGTTTGTCCTTCAAAAAATGCTTTGCAATTAGTAATTTGGAGAATTCCTGACGGAATTCGTGTAAAGGGAAGGAGTGTCTGCTGCTATTCACGTTATACTTGCAATTGATTTGACGTTTAACGTGATGGTCGCTAAAGACGCAGGTGTGTACAAGGAGGCGAGATAATTATAAAGCTGCTACAAAATGCAGAGAGACAGAGAGATTTACAAATGTTATGCCGTTGACGACGGGCATGGCAGTTTGCGCGTATATACCCGAAATAAGTGTTCCGATAATATTTCACTATACGACCGCCAATTAGTCACAACAGTCACAATCCTCAAGTTTCTTGGCGCGTTCCTCCAGAGCTATTTAAAATTGACCATATAAAGCTAGCCACGGAAAAGGCAAATGCCAGACGCTAATTTATTGGAAGAATCATATGAAGAGTAATTCATACAGGAAACAGGTCGCTTAAAAACTTAATTTCCTGCTACCTATATCTACACTAACGCTAAAACAATAAACTCATGGTGTCCCTGCATTGAAAACGTTTAGCATAAAATATGTTAATTTAAAGTCACGGGAGCCTGCTATGCTTAGTAGTTCGGATATTTACCTCAATAACACGATCATGACGGCGTAGTCCACCAACGACAGAGCGCGATGTTAGTCTTTTTTTACTTTAGTGACAAAAGTATTTTAGAAATTTTAAGTCAGTGACAGAAATAAGCGCCGCAGTCCTACCTTTACAAATGCAAACTAACACTGAATTTACTTGGCTAGGATATAAGAATTTACTGATTTCGCTTCTTGTACTTAGAACTTAGCCAAATTGCTTTGCTTGTTTCAGTAGGTTTTATTTACATTTGAATTCTTGGCTCAGGCGAACGAATTTATTAAGTTTGCTCTGTGAGTTTGAGGCCTACTTAAGACGTTTCAATTTCGTTTTATTTACGAATAAAAATGCCTAGAAAGCAGTTGAGTCATTCTCAGTAAACAAGAACGGCTAAAAGACTTAGAACTATGTGGTCTCAAGAATCCGAATAAGGTCGTGAGGCGATATTTACTTGGGCTCGAGAACATTAGATCTTAACTCCAGGATCAGATTTTCACTCTGCAGTGGAGTGTGCGCTGATATGAAACGTTCTGGAGAGCTTCTGTAAAGTTTGGAAGGTAGGAGACGGGATACTGGCAGGAGTAAAGCTGTGAAGACGGGGCGTGAGTCGTGCTTGGGTAGGTCAGATGGTAGAGCACTTGCCCGCGAAAGGCAAAGGTCCCGATTTCGAGTCTCGGTCCGGCACACAGTTTTAATCTGCCAGGAAGTTTCAGATCTTAACTCGTTCTTTGGAGTCTCCTTCAGAAATCGTGGCGCGACGCAACTCTGATCAAAACCTCATGCATTATCTTGTTCCTCACTATTTACAGGGCTATTCAAAAAGAAGGAACAGAATTCAGACATTTATTGCGCCGGGCGGTGTGGCCGTGCGGTTCTAGGCGCTTCAGTCTGGAACCGCGTGACCCCTACAGTCGCAGGTACGAATGCTGCCTCGGGCATGGATGTGTGTGATGTCCTTAGGTTAGTTAGGTTAAAGTAGTTCTAAGTTCTAGGGGACTGATGACCACCGATGTTAAGTCCCGTAGTGCTCAGAGCCATTTGCACCATTTGAACATTTATTGCTTCCAAACTATAAAAGATAGGAACACAATTCCAACGTTCGTGGAAAGAGAGAAGCTTAAATTTTTATGTGTTCAATGTGTGTACCATGTGATACACGACAAATATCAAAACGGTTTCTCATTTTCTGCCACACACGAAGCAGCTGGTCTCTCGTATCGAATTCACAGTTTCAACAATACAACGTCGCAAACTTTCAGGAGTTTCAGGGGGATAAAATCGCTGTCTTTTACGAAACCCCACAGATAAGTCACAAGGTGTGAGCCATATACTGATAAAGAAGAGGGAGAACACATACGGAGGAGACTGCTACGATTCTTCATGGGTTTGTTTACTAAGCACGAGAGTGCAACAAAATACAGTGAGTAATGCTAAAAGGCAGATGTTGTTCACAGCGGGGATAGGAAACTGACAGGGTCCACATTCCAAAATAAGCAAGGTAACATACCTGCCGCTACAATGGTAAGCTAAAACGTTATAGCGTGATTCGCATTTGGAATACAATACGGCAGCAATTTTACGTGTATTCGACAAGTGCTTATGAGATTTCAGGAGGTATGTGGCACCAGATGCTTACGCAATCCTCGTAAATTACGGGCCAGTACTTTTGAGGAGCAGCGCTCACGCTCTATAGCGTCCCAGATGTGTTCAAAAATGGTTGAAATGGCTCTGAGCACTATGGGACTCAACGAGGTCATCAGTCCCCTAGACTTAGAACTACTTAAACCTAACTAACCTAAGGACATCACACACATGCATGCCCGAGGCAGGATTCGAACCTGCGACCGTAGCTGTCGCGCTGTTCTGGACTGAAGCGCCCAGAACCGCTCTGCCACCATGGCCGGCCCCAGATGTGTTCCATAGCGTTTAGATCAGGAGAAAATGATGACCAAGACATCACTGTGAGTTGACTATGACGCTCCTCAAACCAGTGTAACACTGTTCTGGCCTTATGACCTGGAAAGTTATTCTGCTGGAAGAGGCCAGCGCAGTCGAAGAGGACAGAAAGCGTGAAGGGTTGCTGGTGGTCCGCTGTAACGGTCGCGTAGTGTACAGCTGTCATGGTGAATTTTACTACTGCTGCAGGTTCCCCATAACATAATACTAGACCCACATTGGAAGCGTGTATTCGTCATCACCATACTGGCGTATCACCTGGCGTGATGGTATGGGGTGCCATTGGTTACACGTCTCGGTCATCTCTTGTTAGCATTGACAGCACATTGAACAGTGGACGTTACGTTTCAGATGTGTTACGACCTGTGGCACTACCCTTCCTTCGATCATTGTTCTGGGTACTGATTTCTCAGTATCTATGCAGCTAAATTGCGTGAAAAGGTAATCACATGTCAGTTCTAGTATAATATATTTGTCCAATGAATACCCACATATTTTTTGCATTTCTTCTTGGTGTAGCAATTTTAATGGCCATTGATGTATCTTCAAAAAAATGGTTCAAATGGCTCTGAGTACTATGGGACTTAACTTCTGAGGTCATCAGTCCCCTAGAACTTAGAACTACTTAAACCTAACTAATCTAAGGACATCACACACATCCATGCCCGAGGCAGGATTCGAACCTGCGACCGTAGCGATCGCGCGGTTCCATACTGCAGCGCCTAGAACCTCACGGCCACTTCGGCCGGCCTGATGTATCTATGTACAAGTTCCTCAACAACTATTTCACTTGTCGGTCAGTAGGAGGCAACTTTTCTTACAATTCTGGGATAGTTTCCTATCCTGTCCCGTATTACCATGTATGTTCGTGTGTGTACAGCTACTTCAGCAGCTGTTTCAATTCTAGATCGGTAGCAGGGTTCTCTTCCTTCACTTCGAAGACAGTTTGCTGTTCTATCCATTCTTACCATGTATCTGTGCAAAAGTTCCTCAGCATCTATACTCTTGCAGGTTGGTGGGAGGGAGTTCTTCTGGCAGCAGCTGTAGGACAGTTCCTCGCCAATTTTGAGTGGCATTGTGGGCTAGGGCACACAGAAAGTTGAACATATACACACACGTGATTGGAAATGGGAACAAAAATTCTTTCAACCGTCCTCACTGGAGCTCCATACACGAAGCCCCTATGTTTTTACATGAGAGCGTTTTTCCGTTGTTCCCAAAATTGTAAGCACTTGTCTTTATTTGAATTTCAAGTAGCAAGGCTGAAGGGTAATTGTCAGTTCGGTTTCCCCACCAAACTCTGAGAAATTATTTCAGCAGAATAATACACATATAAATAAATGTGCACAATTCCCAAGACCATACCTCTCACCCTTCTTCTCAAGCAGCTCAGTGCAGATAGAGTCTTCTTCCAGAAGTGGGAGAGGGAAGGGAAGGGAAGGCAAGGGGGAATGGGGGAGGGGAGAGGACATGAGGGAGGTGGAAGTAGTGGCGGTGGCGACGTCAACAGTGGGATGTTGCCACATATATCCCATTCAGAAAGGGTGCGAGGCGAACACCGTAGAAGAGCCACCATCTTGAATAAATTTGGCAACAATGCAGACTGCGCTGCCCTCTGGCTTCTTTTAGTCCCAACTGACCCCAAACTAAAGCCATTTGCGATTTCAGTGTTGACCAGCAAGAGCTTGTTGGAGGTCAGGGTAGCGGTCTGTTGTGCTTTCTGATGAAAGTATTTCTGTGTCAGAGCCAGTGTTGGCCATGTGTTGGTTAGAAGGAAGCTTGACGGCTTGCATCTAACCCATCAGCCACTGGATCTGGACCTCAAGTTATGGTCTGGGGTGCGGTTTTGTATGGCAGCAGGAACACTCTCGTGGTTATCCCACGCCCAATGACTGCAAAACTCTACGTCAGTCTGGTGATTCGACTTATTGTGCTGCCGTTTATGAGCAGCATTTCAGGGGGTGTTTTGCAACAGGATAATGTTCGCCCACATACCCCTGTTGCAATCAAACACGCTCTACATTGTTCAGCATTTTGCCTTAGCCCGCTAGACTTCAATCGACCACATATGGTTCCTCACCAGATGACAACTACAGCGTCATCCACAACCAGCATTAAACATCCATGTATTGACCGACCAAGGGCAACAGACGGAACTCAACGTGACAGACTGACATCCAGCACCCGTACAACAGAATTCATGCACAATTGCATGCTTACATTTAACATTTTGGCAGTTACACCGATTATTAAAGTACCTGCATTTCAGATTTGCAATGGCTTATCTCGAGTTTACATTGACCTTACATATGCTACCTGGATAAACGTATTTCCGAAATTTCGTTGCTCCACTAATTATTTTTTGGTGTTGCCATTCTTTTCCGTCACTGTACTACCTGTTGAGAGAGACAAATGTTCTGTCTAAAATATTTACACAAGATGATTGACGAAAATATCCGCGAGACACCATGCTAAAGAGTTCCCCGTGGCCAGACTATCAATGTCTTTGTAATGCTGACTGTTGAAGCCGAAGCTATTGCAGAACGCAAGCAGCCTAAGTAAGGTGATTAATAACTTCATCTGTGTTTGGACGCCGACGTTTGAGGAAATTTTCTTGTAGGATGAGAACTTTTTCGTCCAGAGGTATTTTTGTATACAGATTTTTAATAGCCAAGGAGAGCAAATTGCAATCAGGTGAGAAAGTTGTAGCATTTAGAAGCGGAACCTACTCTGTTCTATTGGAGATGACAAAATTTTCGTTATAGACAGAATTTTTCTGTAATAAGTGTAATGTGTACTTAGAGGCAGGTTCACATGGGCTCCCTACACAGTTCGTTATCTGGCGTATCGGGTGACCAGACTTATGAGTCTCAATTTGGGACGAATCGCCTGTGGCTTAGGATACATCACTTTCAGTTTTGGTACAAGGTCTAGACAAAAAATAGTGAGCCAACCGTCTGTACACATTTTGAGCTCCTTCACGTATATTTCGGTGGGTTCGTAAGCTGTTTCTTCGATGTTGGTCTTCAAAAATGCGATGTTTTAGCGATATAATATATTTTTGTCCTGAACTTGTACCAAAAATTAAAGTGATGAATATTAAGACACTAGCCCATCATGCTCACATTAAGACTCATGAACCTGGCTTCCTTATACCTCCGATAATCAATGGTCCAGCGAACCCACGTATACCTGCCTCTAAATACGTATTTCTTTCTATAAAGAAAATTTTGCAATCTCTAACAGAACAGAGTCGGCTGAGCGGCTACATGATAATCTTTCCCAGCTGATTGTTTTTGCTTTCCTTGTATAATAAAAATCTGTATACAAATGTACCTCTAGACGAAGTGGTTCTCATCAGGTAAGCAAATTTCCTCAAACATCAGCAGCCGAGAACAGACGAGATAACAGAGTTAATCACAGTACTTTGCCTTCTTACGTTCTACAGTTACATCACTTTCAACAGTCAGTATTACAAACAGAATGATGGTCTGGCCACGGACAACTGTTGAACAGGGTGGCTCCTGGACATTTTTGTGAGTCATCTAGAGTGTAAATATTTTAGACGTAACACTGTTCTCTCTCGACAGATACCATTTTATCACATGTATGTAGATGATATTGTTGTCTTCAGCGGCCCTATGTCTGACAGTACGTTGCTATCTGAAGAACTTCGTACCATTCACGAAAAACGGTATTCACTGACGAAGCGATGAACCATAATATGACACTTGACAGACTTGGAACTTCAGCTTGTTCGGGGTATTATTCGGTTTGACATCTGTCGGAAACCCACGACTAGTGGTTCTATAATTGAAGCATCCTCCTGCCATGCTCAGCAGTACAAGTTTTTCTTTTTTTTCAAATCTTTAGTGTTCATCATCGGTGAGATTCAGCGCAGCCAAGCCTACATAGCAAAAGAGATAGCGAATTTGAAATGCATCGCTGTAAACAACGTCTACAGTCCTGAAGTCATTAATATGCTGCGTAAAGAGAGAGAAAAAATTCAGTAGCTGAACACAGAGGTCTTCCCGTCTCTCTGATTTCGACGTCCAGATTTGTGAAGATCCTGTTCATTGGGCACCTCTCGTACGATTTGGCTAAGCTTCTTCAAAATCAGAATTCGTATGTTTTCATTACTGGTAAAAAAGCATCATCATAATAGCATTCTCAATGAAAGTCCCCATAATGATAAGTATGCAGGGTCGAGTGTATCCAGATTAGAGTGCAGTGATTGTGAAATGTCAGACATGGGCCAGACTGGCAGAAAGTTTAAAATCAGGTCCACCGAGCACATGCTAGCTAAGAAAGGCCGTGTTGATCAGAATTCTGCGTTTTCTGAACATCTTAAGTCAAGCGGGCACCAGTCTCCCACAATAAAAAGCTTGACAGTACTACATGTTGCTCAGAAGTGAGAAAATGCTGAATCTACTCGAGGAGCTGGAAATTGTTCAACATCGGCATGTTGATAAAGACAAGTTGCTGACGATCTATTTCAAGGAAGGCTTATTAGTGACAATATTTTATCGTAGGTAAGTTTACCGTTTTATGTTCTGAAACTTATATTTATTTTAATGACTAAACACAGGTTTTCGTGTTTAGTTTGCAATGCTTACGATTGCCCCTGATCCTGTCGCCTTAATGTTTGGTTTGTTGATCTTGTATGCATACACTTTGCATGAACTTTAAAATTTACCTAATTTACTAGGCATGAAAATTTTAGAGGCATGTTTTGACAAGCTGTTCTTCATATCATTTTACCTATTTTTACTATTTATGTAGGGGTACCTTATATACTTTGTGTCACGTGATTGCAATGGTCTTGAGATATGCATCTTAATTTATTAGTTTTTTACGTAGTTTTTGTATTTCGTAAACGTATCTTACGCTGTTCATGCGCGTTTCCTTCCCTTTTTTGTACTGCTATAGCGAAATCAGCTGGTGTTTTCAAGGTAACATGAGATTTTCGTTGAAATTTTTCCGTAACCTACTTGTATCTTCCTAATGATATATTGGAGCTTTCGTTTTCTTTTAGCTAGATCCCCTTTGCATTTTATATGTTTTTATAAGTGGTGGATTACACAAACAGTTTCTATAGCGTCCATTTTCCTTTTTATATGGCTTTCTGACCGATCACTTACATATCCAGCTAAGTTTACGTAAGTTTCTCTTACTTGTACTTCATTTTACCTGCGTAGTCGTGCAAGATAGGACTATGTCCCATTCTCTACTTGTTTCTCATTGATTGGTTTCTTGTGTTCCTAGACAATATGATAATGCCCCAAAAGGGTGAAACTTGTCATCGATATTAAATATCTTCGGCACGACGGTTGTTTTTTATTCTGAAATAAAGCAATATGAATTCCACATCGCCGTTATTTGTTATGTATCGGTTGGTTCCATCAGAGAAACTGTTCCACCATAAAAGGTTATATATCGACTAGAAATGAATATGAAATAAAATAAAATAGTTCCAGAAGATTACTACCCAAAATGGTTTTCATTGGGGAAGATAAGATACTTCAGCAAACGACTATAAGACTGCTGAAATGACATGAAGAGCGTGACGAAAACTTCGAAGCTCCTCCGTGAAATTGAATCACTGGGCAGTAATCACTCTGAATATCTGTGGCACCACGTCAGTTATGATGTTCGCTGTTGGAACATTCTTCCACCCACTCTCCAGAAACTGTGAGACGCACCATGCACAGAGCGGTCCCGGATAGCTAGGTGCGGATGCAAGGCGAATGAAGCGAGGGGGACGGGGCAAGGAGGGTATGTGTCGGTCATAGGTATCGTGGATTATGACATACCAACCCCTCAAGGCAAAGTCAGAAATGAAAACCAATCTTTACGATACCTTAAAACACTTTGTGCAGTTTATTTTTATTATCAAACTTCCTGGCATCTGTGGCACGTTAGATGTGGAACTGAGGGCAAATTTATTTGGAGGGGGCGAGAGGGGGAAAGGGAAAAACTGCTCCATCCCGCGGGACTAACACTAGATTCACGCCTTTGGATAACCGTTACTGTTTCCAGCACCTGACTCAATAGCACCTGTTGTGCACATGTTGCAAACAGTGAACCATCATAAAAAAAATTACTCCGACGTACAAGTGAAGGGGCGCAGAAAATCAGACATGGATTCTACGGCCAATATATAGGAAGAAGAACGACCGAGAAAAGAAGACTGAATGTGAATTGAAGAGCCCAGCATAATAAAACATAACTGTGACATGGTAGGCAAAGCACTCTCAGATACATTCATCTCAGAAACGTTATGAGGACTATCGATTTGAATTATGGAGCAACAGCAAGAGGAATGATTCCGGGGAATGGAAAAGGCGCAGGTGCTCGCGCCAGCGGTGCTCCTAAATCCTCAGCTAGCTCGCGTGATCACGCAAGGTGCCATGTTCCTGTTTCAACCAGCAGACGAAAACGACCGAGTCAATAAATCTGAAACGCGATTACGGACGTTCACACATATTTAACATACACAAGTAAGGAAGAACCGCGTCATTAGACGGACGAACCATCAACATTCTCCACGAAACTCCTCTAAGTGTAATCTCCAGTACTTTAGCCACACAAGTGCGGGATTTCAAATAAAATGTATGAGGTAAAGTGTTAGCCCTCAACTATGCACCCACAGACTCAGAATTTAAATATTAAAAGTTTTGGCTGGTTTCGCCGTCTAGGGGCTGGGATACGTAGTTGCCACATTACAAGCCAAATACTGCTGAGTCTACAGTATACAATATGAATATACACATGAATGGAATGGTCGAAGTTTCCTATCAATCGGCAATTGCGAATTTTGAATGCTGCATAGACATTTATAAGTGAAAGATTGCAATTAAATAAATTCTGCAGGCATTATTTCAACGACTTTAAATGATGAGTACAAAGAAGAAGTACCTTTAAAAATGCCCTTTATTACTGTAAAACACTTATTGGTGCCGTTGGTCCAACAATTAATTAATATATAAGTTGGCTAATGTGGAAATAATAGATTCCCACTTCACGTAATTAGATATGAACAACAACATAGCTCGCGACATATTCACTTTTAAACCCATACTACGTATTCACTGCAGAAACCACTGAAATCTCACAAGTGTACAAGTCAGCACTACGAAATCGCCCGCGGCACACGTGAACTGCTCCACTCTCCAAGTCTTTCCCACGACTGTGCGTCTGTCGCGCCGTACTGTCCAGCACTCTACTGTAGTGTCCAGAACTCCCCTGTCCTCTGTCGAAACGATCCTCCTCCCCCACTCCTGTACTGTCTCTCCACGTGTCCTTTTTGGAGCGATTGCTGTGATTGGCTAGAGCGCCCCTATCCTGTCTCCAAGCTAATGCACACTCACAGACATAATTAAACACATTCGAAATACTGGATTTACATTTAAATAACTTGAAATTAAATAAATATTCCTATGGCTGGACCAACAACACGCTCGAATACACATTATTAAATACATAAACAAATCAAATAAACATATATCAAAGGAATAGAAACAAAGGTAGGCCAGTAGCCTAATGTGTCTGTGCTTCGTAAAACACAGTAAATAATGGACCAATTTCTTCATGAATAGTGTATATCGGATATAAACAAAAACATAGATGAATAAGTATATTTATAAGCATGCTGCTACCGTTTTTTCGTGTAACTGTGGAGTACTTATGGCCTGACGCGATCGATAGTAATCGGCCACTTTGACCTCCAATAACTCATGTAGTATGCAAGTTACATGCCTGTAATTTATACCAATTTAGGTTTACACTAATAGCTTTCTAAGACACGTTGATCCACAAAATCGGATGAATCGTTTAGATTTTGAAAAAGCGTTGCTTAGTGTTACTTGTATAATTTATCGTCATATACTAAACTTTAAACTTGTAAAGATATTGAAAATCTGATTACACCATCAGAATTGTGGTGCAAATAATGGTAATGTACATGTTTCTTTTTGAGGTATCATGATTCATCTGGCTACTATTAAATTCTACACGAACTGTAAAATGTCTGCCATTAAGATTCACAAACTCCACCAACTTTGGCACTCCCGACATGTCTCCTTCATCGATACAGTGTCACCATGGAATTCCCAGCCATGCGTTCGGCCGGACTACATGGTCTGGTCGTTATGCAGCATCACGCGGTTGCTAACGAGCCGCGAGGAATTTGTTATTATCAACTGCGTCCCTAACTAAAATATTCACTCGTTTCCGAAATCTTGTCATTACTTTGCCATTACTTTGTATCATCAACGAGTTTAGCGGTCGCAGTAAAAAAAGTGGTTGCTTGTTTATATTTGCGAACCTCATTTACATCTTGAATGCTTTCCGGCTGATTATTTTTGTACATGCTGATTACTTTTGTACACCATTAGTGCATCCATAGTGTTACGGCCTAAATTCAGCCCCGGCATGCCAGTCGGGAGCGACAGAGGAGAGACGACTGTAAGAAGAGGTCAGCCATTCGCACGCTGATCAATCTTCCTCCAGGGCGACAGCACAACAGCAGCGGCCCCTAGGTGAATCGCCGCACCTGACTGCTGGTGGCCCTCTTCGATAGCAGCTTCAATGCTAGCCGCTTCGTTAGCAGATGCATCGTAGCCTCTGTCATCCGAAATCTCTATGTAGCACAGACTTTTGCTTATCTATTCTGAAGAAGATTGGTTATTTTGTATGTGGTGTCACCGCCAGACACCACACTTGCTAGGTGGTAGCCTTTAAATCGGCCGCGGTCCATTAGTATACGTCGGACCCGCGTGTCGCCACTGTCAGTGATTACAGACTGAGCGCCGCCACACGGCAGCTCTAGAGAGACTTACTAGCACTCGCCCCAGTTGTACAGCCGACTTAGCCAGAGATGGATCACTGACAACTATGCTCTCATTTGCCGAGACGATAGTTAGCATAGCCTTCAGCTACGTCATTTGGTACGATCTAGCAAGGCGCCATAGCATTTGATATTTATCTTAAAGCATGTACAGTCAAGAGAGATGTTCTACAATTGTGGATTAAAGTTAGGTATTACAACAACTGCGTCTGTTTTCTACGTTCTCATTTCCTTGTAATGTTCCAGACCTCACGCCAGCCTGCGTGAGCTTAACGCGTGCCTTTCGGCTACCTCCGAGTGGCTTGGCTGTCTTGCCACGCCACTACAGTTGGCGACGAGGATTAAAACGGTCTTCTTCTTTATGCTTGCTTAATTTACTTGTGTCATGGCTTCGCCACAATCTCCAGATGTACTGTCCGAATTTTATCGCTTGCAGAATCAGCAGACACAGGCCTTATTGGATGCCCTTGGACAGCTCGTCCAGGGTCAACGTGCACTGCAAAACGATGCGGCGACCGCCGCTCCACCGCTACCGCAGCCACAACATGCAGTTGCACCACCTTTTCGTCCTTTTGATGCGGCACTGGAAAGCTGGACGGAGTGGTCACGCCAATTTGGATTCCATCTCGCCGCCTACAGAATTCAAGGTAACGAGCGGCAGCCTTTTTTGTTAGCATCCGCCGGGGTGCACACGTACCGTGTGATAGTGAAATTATTTCCCCAACGCGACGTAGCAACTCTGTCCTACGACGAAATTTTGTCTGCATTAGATGCATATTTCAAGGAATCAGTCAGTGTCGTTGCAAAAAGGTATACTTTCTTTCGTACAAAACGTACGGCTGGTCAAACTAATAGGGAATGGGTTGCAAATTTGCAAGATCTTACTAGGGATTGTGCTTTTGAGTGTGAATGTGGACTCCCTTATTCAGATACTATGGTACGTGATGCAATTGCACAGAACGTTTCTGATGTTCGTATATGGGAGCAAATTTTGAAACTAGTCAATCCCTCCCTTCAACAAGTGATAGGCATATTGGATAGGCAAGACACACTTGACTTTGCTCAGGAATCATTTGAATCTTCGCCAGCCGTGTGTCACGTTAACCGGCCCGCCCGGCAAGCTGCACGGAACAGAAAACTGCCCTCGCGCCCTTCCGCGCAGCTGCAGCCAAGCTCTCCGCTACGTGTCCCGCACAAGCACGCAAATGCAGTGCTAAAATCATGCCCGCGTTGTGCTACTAGACATTCGCGTGAGAATTGCCCGTCACGCCACGCTATTTGCTTTTTATGTAATGAGAAAGGACATGTTCAAAGTGTTTGCCAGAAAAAGCTCAGATCGGACACTCACAACCATTCCAGGCCCTTTGCTTCGCGCCGGAATCGGAATCGAACCAAGAATACTCAGGCTCGTGAACCTTCGCCCATGGACATTCATGTAGTTCATTCCACTCCGCCCAGTGCCACTCTCTCTAACAGTGACTGTGTTCGTCCCACAAATAGTGTGCGTCGAAGTCGACGGAAATCCCGTCAAGTCGCAAGTGCTTCTGTACCAGTGTCTGTTCACGTTGCATGAGACAGTCGCTCTTGTCATCAGCAGGACAATAAACTTTTTGTAGATTTGAACATAAATGGCTACGTGATCCCATTCCAGCTCGATACCGGAGCTGCAGTTTCACTGATCAATCACGACACGTACAAACAACTGGGCACACCTCCGTTGCGTGCCGCAAATGTTAAGTTAAATAGTTATTCCGGTCAGAATATCCTTGTGTTAGGACAGTGCAACCTTCTTGCAACATACAAGGGACAAACAAAACTTGTGTCATTTTACGTCCTTTGTCCTTCTTCTGCAGTGAACTTGTTTGGTTTACATTTATTTCAGTTGTTTAACTTGTCTATAGTCAATCAGGTCCTATCAGTGAACCAGACAGTGCCTTCAGACAGTGTTTCTCGTCTATGTGAAGAATTTGCAGACATTTTTGCACCGGGCCTTGGTTGCGCTAAGAACTATAATGCACATTTGGCACTGAAAGTAAACGGGCAACCGAAATTTTTCAGAGCGCGCAATGTTCCCCACGCATTGCGTGATGAGGTCGCAAGAACATTACACGATTTGGAATCGCAAGGTGTGATTGAACGTATGCAGGCTTCTCTCTGGGCATCACCCTTAGTAATTTTACCAAAACCTTCCGGAAAATTGAGACTTTGTGTGGACTTCAAGGCAACGGTGAATCCACCACTAGTGATTGCAACTTATCCTTTACCCCACCCGGAAGATCTTTTTGATGAACTGTGCCCGGGTAAATATTTTTCGAAGTTGGACCTAGCAGATGCGTACTTGCAAATACCAGTGGACGACGAATCCCAGCGCGTTTTGGTGGTTAACACGCATCTTGGTTTGTATCGATTCAAAAGACTGCCATTCGGGTGTGCATCCGCCCCTGCATTGTTTCAGGAATATCTGCAAACTGTTTGTGCGTCGGTCCCTACTGCAGCAAACTATCTGGACGATATTGTGATCTCCGGAAAGACGGAAGAAGAACATTTAGCCAATCTCAGAACATTATTTCAGGTCTTGCGACAAAATGGTCTTCGCTTGCGGAAGGACAAATGTGTGTTTTTTGCTCGTGACTTACCCTATCTGGGCCATGTAATCAATGCCCAAGGCATACATCCCAGTCCCGAGCACCTCCGTGCCATACAAGACTTGCCTTCGCCGCAGAATTTGAAGCAGCTACAGAGTGTAATAGGAAAAATAAATTATTATAACAGGTATATGCGCTACGCCTCTTCCATTTCAGCTCCGCTTCATCGCTTACGCCGTAAAGGTGTTCCGTTCGTCTGGACGACGGAATGTGAACGCGCCTTTCGCCAGTTGAAATCGGCGTTGCTTTCAAATACTTGCCTTACGCCATTCGATCCCCAGAAACCCCTTTTGTTGATGGTAGATGCATCGGATTTCGGGATCGGTGCTGTGCTTGCGCACAAAGATGGATCGCATGATCGCGCTATTGCCTTTGCGTCCAAATTGCTCTCGTCTGCGCAAAGAAATTATTCACAGATCGAGAAAGAAGCTTTGGCTCTCGTATTTGGTATTACTAAGTTTCATGATTTCTTGTATGGTCGTCACTTTACCATCATCACAGACCACAAACCTTTGACATCGCTTTTTCATCCGAACAAGCCTGTACCTCGACGTACAGCGCAGAAATTCATTCGCTGGTCTATTTTCCTCTCGCAGTACCACTACGATATCTTGTATCGGTCCACTGCTAAGCACGGAAACGCCGATGGGTTGTTCCGTTTGCCTGTTGCTGAGGATAGAGCATTCGATTCTTCCGAACTTGCTTGCCTGTTCATTGATGCGGAAACCGATGATGTGGTCGAATCGTTTCCGATTGATTTTCGTCGTGTAGCTACAGCCACAGCTGCTGACCCTGTCCTTGCTACCGTTTTGCGTTTTGTTGCTACGCAATGGCCTTTGTCAAAGTCACGGATCGAGGATCCGTTGGTTCGCCGATTTTTTGCTCACAAGGAGATACTTTTTGTACGACGTGGTGTTTTGCTGTTGCGTTCTGATAATGATCAGTCCCGGGTTGTGGTCCCACGTTCGTTACAGTCCTCTGTCTTACGGCTTCTCCACCAAGGACATTGGGGAATAGTGCGAACGAAATAACTTGCTCGTCAGCACTGTACTTGGTTCGGAATCGATGCTGCGATTACGAATATGTGCTCTTCTTGCATGGCGTGTGCCGAACAACAATCCGCACCGCCGCGGAAATTCTTTTTCATGGCCAAACGCCACTTCCCATTGGCAACGCTTATACATCGAGTCTGCTGGTCCATTCTGGAATGCTCGATGGCTGGTTGTGGTCAATTCGTTCAGTAATTTTCCTTTTGTTGTTCGGATGTCTTCCACGACGTCGTCTGCCACCATCCAAGCGTTATCCACTATCTTTTGTATTGAAGGTCTTCCACAGACTATTGTTTCCGGCAATGGCCCGCAATTCATGTCCGCAGAATTTCAGTCATTCTGCAAGGCCAATGGTATTCAACATCTGACATCCGCGCCGTTTTCGCCTCAGTCAAACGGTGCCGCTGAACGATTGGTCCGGACTTTCAAGTCACAGATGTTGAAGTTAAAAGAGTCGCATTCTCGGGAGGACGCGTTGTTGCTCTTTTTGTCTTCGTATCGCTCTCAGCCCCGAGATGGTCGCTCGCCAGCTGAGTTGCTCCACGGTCGTCCTCATCGAACCTTGATGTCTTTGCTACATCCGCCGCATCAGGTTCCTGTGCAGCGGCAGCCACCTGCTTTTGCTCCAGGCGACGTTGTATATTATCGCACCTATCGAGGTTCACGGCGTTGGCTCGCAGGGCGCATTCTTCGCTGCCTCGGCCGCGCTATGTATCTGGTTTTGGGGGCCTCAGGTGAGGTGCGTCGGCATCTCAATCAGCTGCACCTCTGTCATCGCACGGGTTCTGCCGCTCCCCGTCTGCTTTCAGCGACGGTGCCATCCGGTCGGCGCCCTGGGGACCCATCTACTGGCTCGCCTCATCCCCAGGTGTTACCGACGCTGCCTTCCATTTTGCCCCATGGCGACGCGCCGCCGCCGCCGCCGCCGCCGCCGCCGCCGCCGGTCCTCCCGCCGGCGCCGCCCGCAGTGGACGCGTCGCTGCAGCCGCCGGGCGCCTCCCTGGGTCACGCGCCGCCGATCGCTTCCCGTGACCAGCTGTCCTCCGACATGGAACTCTTGCCCGCTCCGGACCAGATGTCGTCTTCGCCCGTCGGCTGCCCAGCCCCGATGGAGATCGACCCTTCGGCCCCTCCTGTCTCTCTAAGGGCGCATACACCGCATGTTGGCGTGCACCCAGGACTAGGTTTTCAGGCGTTTCCTAGCTCCCCTCGGACCGAATGGCTGGGTGCGGGTGGCACACCCTCGCCTGTTGTTAGGCTCCCCACTTCGTCGCATACGTCAACATCGGGTCCTCCCCATGGCGGGCGAAGCCTTATAACACAACCGTACGCCGATTTGCGGGGGAGGAATGTGGTGTCACCGCCAGAGATGTTCTACAATTGTGGATTAAAGTTAAGTATTACAGCAACTGCGTCCGTTTTCTACGTTCTCATTTCCTTGTAATGTTCCAGACCTCACGCCAGCCTGCGTGAGCTTAACGCGTGCCTTTCGGATACCTCCTAGTGGCTTGGCTGTCTTGCCAAGCCACTACATTGTATGTCGCCCTTTGCTTGTGATACATCTATCAACGTCTAGCATCAGTAATTGTCTTGATATAATAAAACTCGTTAATACGAGTTGTTTTTCCAGCAATCCGAGTATGCAGCATTCCTAGATACAACACATACTACCGTTTTTTGTCTAACAAACCACCTTTGTGCAGTGTCTGTCAAAACTACAATTACTGTAAAATTTAAATTATTCGACAGTAACGGCAAGCCATTTCATTATTCCTTTTGGAATAGAACATAAATGATTCGATGTGCTTATTGGCAGACTTTACAGAGTGGCTGTACCCATGTCAGATTTTTTGTTTTGGTAATTTGTTCCAGGTCATGGATTTTTTCGAGAGGTTTAGGAAAACCCACAAGTACTGCCCCAGCATTAGCGAAGGGACACAGTCCTGTAGCTCTCATCGACCGATCTCGTGACCGGCGAGCCAGGTTCACGCTGTCAGTACACGCAATCAACTTATGTCCGTCGTTTTCCTGTATTTTTCATATTTTTCCAAGCTCAATTTCTATCTATTTCTTTCATTTTACGCTTTTTATTAGGTTACTCCTCCTTCTTCACTTCACATATTAGGCAAATTGCTTGTTATGGTACTCCATCTTTTTTGTGGTCTTCCTACGTTCATCTTGCAGTGCAATTTTAATTGAGAGCCTTTACTGGTAATCTTTCTCCACCCGTATTATCTACATATTCAATTCATTATTTCCTATTTTCCCTAATTTTTTGTTTCGTTAGTGTATTCCTAAATCATTCCTTATATTTTCATCTCTTTTTCGGTCTTCTCTTGTACACCCTTCCACTCTTCTTACAGATCTCATTTCTTGAGACTGTATTCATCTTTCGTGGCGTCTTGTTGTTGCCCATGCTTCACTTCGATAAGTAAGCATTGGTACTGCTGTTGATTTATAGAATTTTATCTAATTTTCTTTCCTGGCTTTATTCTGCGAAGTTCTTACAATGGTTCCACATACGGAAATAAACATATTTAAATTCTGATCCACGTCATGGTTATATTTGTAAGTGATATCGCATCCTACATATTTAAAATGTTTTAGTCACTCTAAGATTTTTCTGTTCAAGACTGTTTTAGATCTAACTGGTTGCCCCGAAATGCCATCACTATCGTTTTATCTACCAACAATGCTAAGTTGTAATCTGAGGCTATCTGTAGCAACTTATAGGCTCCCTCTTGAATGTCATCTTCTTTCTCTGTAGTCAGAGTTAAGTAATCTTCATATAAAACTACGTTTAATCACAGTGTAAAAGAATTCCATTTATGTTCAACTTTTTCCATTTTCTAGTAACTTCATCTATAAAAATATTGAAGACTGTAGGATAAATACAGCATCCTTGTTATATCACTTTGTGTTCGTTGGCTTTGTTGTTACGTTTCCCATTCTATAACAATTTTGGTGTTTATATATACACTCCTGGAAATTGAAATAAGAACACCGTGAATTCATTGTCCCAGGAAGGGGAAACTTTATTGA
Organism: Schistocerca serialis cubense; assembly: GCF_023864345.2. Taxonomy (NCBI): domain Eukaryota; kingdom Metazoa; phylum Arthropoda; class Insecta; order Orthoptera; family Acrididae; genus Schistocerca; species Schistocerca serialis. Next base: position 188,731,299 of record NC_064645.1, read on the forward strand.
CACATTCCTGGGGTCAGATACATCACATGATCACACTGACAGAACCACAGGCACATAGACACAGGCAACAGAGCATGCACAATGTCGGCACTAGAACAGTGTATATCCACCTTTCGCAGCAATGCAGGCTGCTATTCTCCCATGGAGACGATCGTAGAGATGCTGGATGTAGTCCTGTGGAATGGCTTGCCATGCCATTTCCACCTGGCGCCTCAGTTGGACCAGCGTTCGTGCTGGACGTGCAGACCGCGTGAGACGACGCTTCATCCAGTCCCAAACATGCTCAATGGGGGACAGATCCGGAGATCTTGCTGGCCAGGGTAGTTGACTTACACCTTCTAGAGCACGTTGGGTGGTGGCACGGGATACATGCGGACGTGCATTGTCCTGTTGGAACAGCAAGTTCCCTTGCCGGTCTAGGAATGGTAGAACGATGGGTTCGATGACGGTTTGGATGTACCGTGCACTATTCAGTGTCCCCTCGACGATCACCAGTGGTGTACGGCCAGTGTAGGAGATCGCTCCCCACACCATGATGCCGGGTGTTGGCCCTGTGTGCCTCGGTCGTATGCAGTCCTGATTGTGGCGCTCACCTGCACGGCGCCAAACACGCATACGACCATCATTGGCACCAAGGCAGAAGCGACTCTCATCGCTGAAGACGACACGTCTCCATTCGTCCCTCCATTCACGCCTGTCGCGACACCACTGGAGGCGGGCTGCACGATGTTGGGGCGTGAGCGGAAGACGGCCTAACGGTGTGCGGGACCGTAGCCCAGCTTCATGGAGACGGTTGCGAATGGTCCTCGCCGATACCCCAGGAGCAACAGTGTCCCTAATTTGCTGGGAAGTGGCGGTGCGGTCCCCAACGGCACTGCGTAGGATCCTACGGTCTTGGCGTGCATCCGTGCGTCGCTGCGGTCCGGTCCTAGGTCGACGGGCACGTGCACCTTCCGCCGACCACTGGCGACAACATCGATGTACTGTGGAGACCTCACGCCCCACGTGTTGAGCGATTCGGTGGTACGTCCACCCGGCCTCCCGCATGCCCACTATACGCCCTCGCTCAAAGTCCGTCAACTGCACATACGGTTCACGTCCACGCTGTCGCGGCATGCTACCAGTGTTAAAGACTGCGATGGAGCTCCGTATGCCACGGAAAACTGGCTGACACTGACGGCGGCGGTGCACAAATGCTGCGCAGCTAGCGCCATTCGACGGCCAACACCGCGGTTCCTGGTGTGTCCGCTGTGCCGTGCGTGTGATCATTGCTTGTACAGCCCTCTCGCAGTGTCCGGAGCAAGTATGGTGGGTCTGACACACCGGTGTCAATGTGTTCTTTTTTCCATTTCCAGGAGTGTAGATTATAAATAGCATTTTTGAAGTGAGATGGATAACCTTGTTCAGCCACGATATTCCATATAACTTCTCTATTCACATTATCGAATGTTTTCTCAAAATCCTCAAAAGCAAGACGAGTTTCCCTATTGAGCTCTCGTCTGTTTTCTATAACTTGTTGCACTGTAAGAACATTAGCAGCAGTTGATCGTCCTTCGTTAAAATCTGACTGTTCTTCAGATATTAGCTTTTCCATGATGTTTTTAAGCCTTGCATTCAGAATTTTGGTATATAACATAAAGGCTGTATCCAGCAAGCTTATTCCTCAGTAGTTTTTATCTTCCTTTTTAAATGTGGATACTACTTCGGCTCTCAACCAGTTTTTTGGTACCGTCTTATTTCTTCAACATTGATTACATGTGAAGAAGTCATAGAAGGAGGAATAACCCTCATATTTCCACAGTTCCATATAAACATCTATATTAAAACCCTCTAAACCAACGGCTTTCCTCTTTGTAGCTTTTAGAGGTTCTGTGAATTCTCTCATATCAGTATCGTCCAGGTCTTTCCTGTCATGCAGTTGGTAAAGTCTGAATTGAAGTATCGTCATACCACAGTTTTTTTTATAATGAGTTATCCATTCGTTCTCTCCTATATTGTTAACACATATATATGATCATTTTCTTGTCTGTTGAGTGATTTCATCAGTTTCGAATCTATAGTTTGTCTGCCATTGAAATAATGCTCCACATTGCATGACTCTTCATGTACTTATTGAGCACGAGTCTTCGTGTTCTTACTGAGTTATGTGTTTCACATTATTTCTCTTCACTTTCTATTCGTTATCCTTTTCATTAGTGGGATTATTGAAGTTTATTGTTCCTCTTTAATTGCTGTTTCCATCTCTGTTGCCCAAATCCTTACTCCTCTACGTTACCTGTATTTCCTTTTGTTCCTCAGAACCTCATTAGCTGTGTTCTACACGGTTATTTTAAGTTTTTCGATTCTTCTTCCAAGTCTTTTAACGTTTCCAAGTTTGCTAATGCGTTTGTCATCCGCTTTTGGTAGAGAACTCTTACGCTGCTATCTTGTAACATGTAAACTTTCAGAACTTGTTCTTCCTTTTCATCCTTACCTGATTCTTCGGTTTTCTCCATTTTGATTAGACGTCAATTACTGACACCAGTGAGAAGTGATCTTATCCAATATCTACTCTTCGGTGAACTCTGGTATCTCTAACCTGTCCTGGAAATCCGTCAATTATTGTTATATAATCCATAATAGATCTATATCCTCTTGTTGACGAGGTAAATTTGTGTATGTCTTTCTCCCTAAAGAAACCCCTGGTAATTATAATTAGTTTATTTTTAATTAGCTTACATCATTTTAATTAATTTAGCAGCTTTGATTGAATTAAATGTATTGAACGGTTCGAACCATCAACAAACTGAAAAACGAACTGAACTGGGCCACGAAAGTTCTTGTTAGTGAAAGTTGAATTGTGAGCGTAGCAAAAATAAGACTTTAAGGAATTAGGTGCATGAAAAGATGTTTCTAACGTTTGAGATTTTTTTTCCATATGTAGACCAGAGCATAACTGATTGTGAAATGTGACTTCTGAGAAATAGTTTCCGAAAAAACGATTTAAAAAGCTATACGCATCTGGAAAAAAGGAAAGGAGTAGTACTGTATGGATAGACAGTACTATAAATGTCGACTAAAAATTAATTGTAGTATTTTCATTACTGTATTATGTAAAAACGCGTTAGGTCCACTATTTTAAAAGTTCTTGAGTTCATCGTCCTTTGCAAAAGACTGAGAAGAGTATTTTATTAAACTTTCAAAACAGCGCGATTCTCTGAGCAGTGCCGACATGCAGCACGGATGGAAATAAAGAGGAACAGTCAACTTGAAACGCCATACCTACGTGCAGCAATCGCTCCTGGATACCAGATGGTGGATAAATTTCGAAATGGGTTGCGTGAGACAAAGTCATTCCTTACCTGATGTCGGACTTTTACCATTGCGACCCAGTCAGCCTGAATGCAGAAATACTGATTGTTTTAATTTAAAGTTTTATGTCAGATAATAATTGACAAAAGAAGTATTTTTTCCCTGTAACATAATTACAGATTAACGACTTTCGGATGATTTTCCTTTACTTCTAATGTGAAACCTTACTTCTTGCCAAAGTTCATTTTTTATCAAGGGATAGGTTTTGATGAGTGGGTTTTAAAAATATGTGACATAAACAGACTTAACTTTTGACTGTATTGAATTAGAAACTAACGTTTATAATACATCCGAGGGACAATGGATCTCAGTATACGACAGAAATTTTAGCTCTATACTCTACCTGTTACTAACGAAAAGCGGTCTTAGCAGACGGACAAACAGACAGCCAGATAAGAAACGACAAAAAAAAAAAAATTCTTGTGATATAAATAACAACTTTTTCGGTTTCCCATTTTTTTCTTTGGTTGTACTGCGAAAAAGTCCTTTTCGCCAAATTTCATGATCCTAGACAAACGAGAAGTACCCTATAGGTTTTAATGAATGAATTTGCGAGTGTTAAAATATACGACATAAATGGCCATATCTTTTGACTGGATTGTCTTAGAAGCTTCAATTTTTTACCCCGCCAGAGGGCCATAATACTCAGTATGTGACATAAATTTAAACTAGGTACGTCCACGCGTTCCTGAGCTGAATGATTTTCAACAGTCGGACCACAGTCTAATACAAAAAGTGACCACACTCTGGTGTGAAAGTTGTTATTTGACAGCTGGAGCGACGCTAGCACTCCAAGAAATGAGAAACCAGATCATCTCATACGTTGTTTCGTTTTTTAAATTATTTTCTACTTAATTAACGAAATAGTCTTTAAATTTTTGCGTTCTATGCGTTTGTAAATTACTAAGAGACATGAATTTTCGTGGAATAGTTTTAAAAGCAGATGAATCATACTGACCAGTGACATAAGCTAAGTCTTTTTCATGAATAAACACTTTCGAGTACGTAAATATTTGCAAGAGAATATTGTAAGTAGGCTGTTTATGTTTTCTTATTGGTAACGCCACGTAGCGCTCTGTATGAAAAATGACTGGCTGTGCTGTGTGCAGTCTGTGGCAAGTTTGCATTGTTGTCTGCCATTGTAGCGTTGGGCAGTTGGCTGTTAACAGCGCGTAGCGTTGCGCAGTTGGAGGTGAGCCGCCAGCAGTGGTGGATGTGGGGAGAGAGATGGCGGAGTTCTGAAATTTGTAAGACTGGTTGTCATGAACTGCTATATATATTATGACTTTTGAACACTAGTAAGGTAAATACATTGTTTGTTCTCTACCAAAATCTTTCATTTGCTAACTATGCATATCAGTAGTTAGTGCCTTCCGTAGTTTGAATCTTTTATTTAGCTGGCACTAGTGGCGCTCGCTGTGTTGCTGTATCTTGAGTAACGAAGATTTTTGTGAGGTAAGTGATTTGTGAAAGGTAAGAGTTAATGTTAGTCAGGGCCATTCTTTTGTAGGGATTTTTGAAAGTCAGATTGCGTTGCGCTAAAAATATTGTGTGTCAGTTTAAGGACAGTCTTGTATAATTGTTCAAAGGGGACGTTTCATAATAAACACATATTTTACTCACCAGAAGCATATATTTCTGTTGGTGTCTGCTGTTATTATCATAGGCACATCCACGACACTTAAAAATTATTATGGACTAATATTTCTCCCATTCCTACACTTTACTCGGCTTTCTAATAACGATTATTTTTAAAAACGTAATTATTTTTTAGTCAAATGCGAATGTGTTGAAGATTCTTGCCGTTTGTGGCTCGGATTTAGTAACAATTGTAGGACTATGTTCTTCTTTGTTAGGCAACAGTTGTATTACTTTTGAGCCTTTATTATCAAGTCTTCGTGGTTTTTCTTAAGTTACAGTTGTGGTGGATTATTTGGTACGTTCAATAAATGTAGATCTTACATTCCATTTATGGTTCCTACATTCCACATTCACTGGTTTGGCTAAAAGTGTGGCCAACAAAATTCTGTTCTTCTGTTAGGTAGATATACGACTTTCTGCAGAAGACTGGATGTTCTGGTATTTACAAGCAATTTTTTGTTATTACAGGAAAACGATATTATTCAGCAAATGTCTGCATAGTGCAAGAAAAGTGTAAATAAACTGTCCTCTAACGTACCGTTTTGTGCCTACCAGGATCTTTAGGAAACTGAATAATGACAAATCTGGGGTCATTTTTTAGTTATTGTCGATTTTTATGGCACTACAGTCACCTGTTATCAAAATTGATTCACAAATCAGAACAAACGTTAGTATTCGCATTCATCCGATATCGCATTCAGTAGTGTCACTTGCTGGGCGCTTGAGGCGCTGCACTATCGCTGTGGGTAACAAAAACGAGGGGAAGTGTCGGGACTGTTACGTTAGAGTGTGGGTCGGACAGACCGACGGACAGTAGAGAGATCCTTTAAGCGTTTTGTTTCTACCGGAAAGTTTCTGCGTATCTGACGTAGCTGCTTCGCGCGTCTACAACGCAGTTTTGCAAACATCTCAATGGCAACGCCTCTTCACAACTCTATATTTGGCTACTGTTTTCGCCTACAGTCGTTTGTGTTTCGAAGTTGAAAGCTGTCTAAAGCGCTGCTAGGACTCAGGAATTGACTCACTGTAGGAGTGTCTTAATAGGAAGAAAAAAATGATTAAAATTTTATGCACGATACCTGATTTTTTCGCGCTTCTCGGTGTTTATGATGCAATGTCTTGTGAACTATGCGTGGTACAATGACATATACTACTGACCATTAAAATTGCTACACCACGAAGATGACTTGCTACAGACGCGAAATTTAACCGACAGGAAGAATATGGTGTGATATGCAAATGATTAGCTTTTCACAGCATTCACACAAGGTTGGCGCCGGTGGCGACACCTGCAACGTGCTGACATGAGGAAAGTTTCCAACCGATTCCTCATACACAAACAGCAGTTGACCGACGTTGCCTGGTGAAACATTGTTGTGATGCCTCGTGTAAGGAGGAGAAATGCGTACCATCACGATTCCGACTTTGATAAAGGTGGGAATGTAGTCTATCGCGATTGCGGTTTATCGTATCACGACATTGCTGCTCGCGTTGGTCGAGATCCAATGACTGTTAGCAGAATATGGAATCGGTGGGTTCAGGAGGGTTATACGGAACGCCGTGCTGGATACCAACGGCCTCGTATCACTAGCAGTCGAGAAGACAGGCATCTTATCCGCATGGCTGTAACGGATAGTACAGCCACGTCTCGATCCCTGAGTCAACAGATGGGGACGTTTGCAAGACAACAACCATCTGCATGAACAGTTCGACGATGTTTGCAGCAGCATGGACTATCAGCTCGGAGGCCATGGCTGTGGTTACCCTTGACGCTGCATCACAGAGAGGAGCGCCTGCGATGGTGTACTCAACGACGAACCTGGGTGCACGAATGGCAAACCGTCATTTTTTCAGATGAATCCAGGTTCTGCTTACAGGATCGTGATGGTCGCATTCGTGTTTGGCGACATCACGGTGAACGCATATTGGAAGCGTGTATTTGTCATCGCCACCCGGCGTGATGGTATGGGGTGCCATTGGTTACACGTCTCGGTCATCTCTTGTTCGCATTGACGGCACTTTCAACAGTGGACGTCACATTTCATATGTGTTACGACGGATAATGCACGACCGCATGTTGGAGGTCCTGTACGGGCCTTTCTGGATACAGAAAATGATCGACTGCTGCCCTTGCCAGCACATTCTCCAGATCTCTCACCAATTGCAAACGTCTGGTCAATGGTGGCCGAGCAACTGGCTCGTCACAATACGCCAGTCACTACTCTTGATGAACTGTGGTATCGAGTTGAAGCTGCATGGGCAGCTGTAACTGTGCACGCCATCCAAGCTCTGTTGGACTCAATGCCCAGGCGTATCAAGGCCGTTATTACGGCCAGAGGTGGTTGTTATGGGTACTGATTTCTCAGGATCTATGCACCCAAATTGCGTGAAAATGTAATCACATGTCAGTTCTAGTATAATATATTTGTTCAACGAATACCCGTTTATCATCTTCATTTCTTCTTGGTGTAGCAATTTTAACGGACAGTAGTGTACATTCAGTGGCATACATGGATACTGTCTGTGAAAGATATTGCGAATAAAGTTCATAACAAAGAAGTAATAATTTTAAATGTCTTGTAGTATGAGGCAGTTTTTCACGCATCTCAGAATTTATGACATCACGTCCGTGAACTGTGCTTGTGTGTGTGTGTGTGTGTGTGTGTGTGTGTGGTGTACCACACGACATAATTTTGTACGTGCATTTAAGCGCATGTATGGATACTGTTCGTGAAATATATTGCGAGCAGAGTTAGTGGCACAGAAGAAATAAATTCAAACATCATACATGATGCGGCAGTTTTCAGCGCATCCCATTCCTTATGATGTGATGTCCTGTGAACTATGATAGGGAGGTGGTCCTGATCCCTATAGCGCTTGTTGTCTGACACTAAGGGATAAGTGTATCAAGTCTGTTTCAAGCCGGTCTAGTGGTTAGGAGGAGATGTAGGATACACGCACATACATACAAACAAACATACATTTTCATAGTAAGTGTGCAAACAGCATCAAATCTAGCGTTCCTATGCAATATGCTGTAGTATTGACAGCGGGTCCAGGAGTGACTTGTACAGGGGATAGACAAAAATATGGATACGCCAGAAACACAAAACGTTGTCATGCCTAACAATGTGTAGGAAAACCTTTGGCATTCAGAACAGCTTTCAGTCTTCTCGGAATGGATAACTACCGGTCCTATATGGTTTTAAACTGAATATTACACAATCTACCTGCAAAATAGTGGTACGTTCGGATAAAGATGATGGTGATGGATAGGGATCACATACACTTCTCTCTAAAGTAGACTAAAAAGGCTCATCACTATTGAGTTCTGGTGACCGTGGTGTCCAGGGCCAAGGTGACATTTCATCCTCGTGTTCATACAACCAGTCCTGGACGACGTTAGCTGTGTGAACAGGGTCCTATCATCTTGGAAAAGCGTCACCATTCGGGGAACAACATTGAATCATGAGGTGGACTTGATCAGTGCAAATGGTCACATAATACTTGGCAGTGAACCGAAAAATGGAGAGACATTCGAATATTAGAACACAGTTTGCTGAAGAAGTAATAGATGAAAACCCAAAATGAATCGAGAAAAGAAAACTAAGATTTGGAATGATGAGACAGAAGCTATAGCAAAGAAAAGTACCGCGTCAAGGGAGTTCTTACGGAAAAGGACCGAGGAAACTAAAGAACAATATAATAAAATCAGTCAATGAAACCTAGAGAATAGTAAGAGGGGCACGTAAATTTTCGTGGGACACATTCATAAGCAGCTCTGAATATGACATGCACGATAGACAGGAAGTAGCATACGAACTGATCGAACTGCTAAAAAGAACTGACGAATATACTGCAAATACAAAAATCATTCCTTCAGACGATTGGATAAACCCCTATAAGACATTGTGATATAATGCAGAGCAGCCAACAGTTGAAAGTCCGGGAAAGGTATGTACCTAATAGATGATGATGAGTCCCATACTCCTTTACAGAGCGTAGGGGAGCGACGCGGGAGACCCGCGCCGCCTTACTAGGCAAGGTCCTAGTGGAGGAGGTTTGCCATTGCCTTCCTCCGACCGCAATGGAGACGAATGATGATGATGAAGACGACACAACAACACCCAGTCATCTCGAGGAAGGAAAAATCCCTGACTCCGCCGGGAATCGAACCCGGGACACCATGCTCGGGAAGCGAGAACGCTACCGCGAGACCACGAGCTGCGGATGTACCTAATAGATTTGAAAAAAAAAAAAAAAATTGACACTGAAGAAATCAAAAATGAGGAAAGCACCTGCTTTAAGGAGAATTAAGTCAAAACTGATAACATGTGGCGGAACATTTCTAGATTTCACAATGCTCTGTCCATTCAAGGTTGTCAAAAAGAGTCTGAATAGGTTGTGTAGGTGTCGCAGGGTACGTTGAGCTGAGAAGTAATTGATAACGGAAAAACTCGATACGCTCTGCCCTTACGGATTAATTATCATTGAAGTAAGCCAATCACGCAATCGAGCGCACAAATTCAGGCGGGCCACGTGTCGCAAAACGTGTACTTCGTTAGGTTTCCTGAAACCGAACAAGAGCGCGGTACGAAAATTGGACATGTGACAGTAATAATGATCGAACTCAAGATAGAGGCTGAGTAGTCTCGTGTGCTATCATCTACGGTGTGAGAACAACTGACACAAATTGTACCTGACGGACCTCCTGAATTTGCCCGCGCAACGGCCTGATTGGTTAACTTCGACGCTAGTTAACTCAGAAACGGCACAACCTACCGAATTTTTTCTCAATAATTATTTCTCGCCATAGCCCACACTGCAACACCCTTACAAGTTTTTCGGACTATTTATAATAACTCTGTATAAGGTGTGTTTGCATGCAGGTGAAATAACACAGGAGACAGGAGCAACACAACTAATTACAGGGAATCGGTCTCCGAATGCATCCAAAGCAAAATATTTAATGTGACGTTTCTGAACTTCTCTTTTAAATTTTATTAGAATAGCAAGCAGGCTTCCGTAAAAGAGTCCTTGTACCAACGATGTTTCACCCTGAAACAATTTATACAAAAAAGAAGAGAATTCAATTTGGAGACACACACAGCATCATCGACTTTGGGAAGGAATCTACCCGCATCCACAGCAAAAAGGTCTGGTGAGTGAGAGAAGAAATTTTCCGAGACACCTGATAAAGGTTTGCCAAATCTAAACAAAAACATCAATATAAGAACAGAAACTGACAAAAACCTGACGCCACAAATAGAGATAAACGAGAGAGTAAGGCAAATGCTGTAGTATGTCACCAACACTGTTCAACACCTGCATAGAAAACCTGGTCAGGTAATGGGTGGAGGACACAACACAAGGTGTAAGAATTAGGCGTGGAAAATTTATAATTACTGTGCTTTCTGACGACTACCAGCTAATCACACAGGACAGCGAAGGCAATTTACAAATTTTGGTACACTGAGTAAACAAGTCTAAACTATAATCTGAAGATATCAACAACAAAAACAAAACTTATGGCCTTTTTAGGAAAATACCCCATAAGAGCTGAAACCATTATCAATAACATAATAATAGAACAGGTGTTCCATTTCCAGGAACTAGTATGTAACATAAATTTGAAAAAGAGAATGACATAAATAAGAAATTTAACACTTATCAGCATGTATATGGCACGATAAGAAGTTTTGTCAAAGATAAAACGAGATGATAAACCCAAATGAAATTTTATAGTCTTGTTAGTATCCACAGTACTAAATGGAGCAGAATGTTGGACATTAAGACCAAACGACCTAAGACGACTCAAGACATTAGAAATTAGGTTCCTTAGATCAGTGAAAGGCTGCACAAGATAAGAGAGAAAAAGAAACGAATAAATAAGGAAAGAACTGGTGGTACAGCTATTCACTAGAAAAGTAGCCCCAGCGAAAGTAAAATTAGAAACACTATGTAGTGCGTATGTGACCCCAAAGAATCTCTCGACAAGCAGTAGAATGCAATCCTATTCGTAGAAGAAATGTGGGAAGGCCGAGGAAGAGACGGCGAGGCCGGCAAGTGCCATAAGGCCTAAACCCGCTTTGGCAGAAGAGAAGGAAGAATCCTGGTCGGTAATGCGATCTTCCGCAGTAATCATGAGGCCCATGGAAAAGCACAACATGGCTGCCCAATCATCAATGAACACCCGCCATGTTTCACTCTTGGGACATAAACTCTGCCGGAAGTTGGAAACAGTGTAAAACAAAGCTCGTCCTACAAAGTGACATCCTTCCATTGCTCTGTAGTCCAGTTTTTATGGTCACGGCACCTCGTTTTAGTGTTACGGGCATCTACATCGCTGATGACTAGTATCTGAATTCCAGCTTGTCCTGCCATTCTCTGCTTCGTGTTAGTTTGGTGCTAACAGGATTTGTGAGTGCGATGTTCAATTGTGCAGTAACTTTTGCAGCTGTCGTCCTCTTAATTTTTCGTCTCAGTTCGCTTCAACAACCGACCCTTACAATCATTCAACAAGCACTTTCCACCGCGTTCTGACGTAGCGGATGATGTTTTCCCGCTTTCCCGCTTTCCCTGCATACTGCATAAATCTTCGATACGGTGCGTCTTGAAACACCAACCGCTTCGGCTGCCTTGTTTAGCGAAGCACACACAATGCGAACAAAATCAATTTACCAGAGTTCGATTACAATGAACTGTGACAAAATACACAACCACACAGAACACTCTTCAGATCGCTAACGAAAATTGCAACAGATTGAGGACATTACACAAGTGCCGTTCGTGATTAAGAACAATAGCGCAGCCTGCAGGATTGTCTAGCATTTGCATTTACATGGGATAGGAAAAATAATGTAAAAAGTTGGTAGTAATGGGATGGTTGTGTTTAACGGTCAACAACGCAGTTAAAGCACGTGTCGCTCTGCACTGCGCTTGTTCAGCTGTTCAGCACGGACTAGGAATCAGTGCAGGTTGTTTACAAGAAGTGCACACTTCGTATTTGCATTCAGAGGCCGAGGTCGACGTGTAATGTGTTGTGTCTAGTAAATCCTGCATATTCGGTTCTCTAGACAAACAATCAAACAACTCGTATTAATGAGTTTTATCACAACAAGTATAAATACTTTGATCTGCGAATTCTTGTAGTCGTTTATCATCCACAAGTGCAATTACACAGATGTGTCGCAAGCAAAGGGCGATATACAAAACAATTAGTCTTCTTCAGAATAGATAAACATAAGTAACACTTGTGGTCCTAGCCACCGCTACTAACAAAAGTATGTCAACTGAACTACACTGACTGCTGTTCTCTAACTGTGCTACGTAGAGATTGCTAATGAAGACGCTACGATGCATCGGCTAACGAAGTGGCTAACGTTGAAGCTCCTATTGAAGTGGGAGCCACCAGTCGAGCGAGGCGCTTATGCCGTCTTCTCCTAGAGGCCGCTGCTGTCACGTTGTCGTCCTGGAAGGAGGTCGGTCAGTGTACGATTGGCTGACTTCCCACAGCCTTCTCTTCTCTGTCGTTCCCGGCTGGCGTGCCGTAACACAATGAAAGACCTAACAGAGTTTCAAAGAGGGTACATTTTGTGGGGCCAGATTACCTGGAGCATCAGTAACCAAGACAGCCAACTTACTGAATGGTTCAAGAGAAACTGTTTCAACAGTCTTGACAGCCTACACAAAACTTGGAAAGATATAATCGTGTAAACGTAATAGTGGGAGGAAATCAAAACTAAATGAGAGAAATCGTCGTACGCTAACACGAATTGTGTCGAAACAACATAAAATTACGGAAGCTAAAGTGACTGCAGAGCTCAATACCCATCTCTGAGACCCCGTATCTATCGACACTGTCCATAGTGAACTACATAAAGCGAATATTCATGGACGAGCTGCTATACCGAAACCATTAGTGACAACAACCAACGCAAAGAAGCGTAAAACATGATGTCAGGAGCATAAATCCTGGACTACTAATCAGTGGAAACACGTCATATCCTCCGACGAGTCAACGTTTTCGTTATTTCTAACATCGGGCAGGGGTGGAGAATATCAAAAGAAGCCTACTATCCTGATTACTTGAGTCCATCGGTTAAGCATGGAGGAGGAAGTGTGATGGTGTGGGCAGCCATATCATGGTTTTCTGCTGGTCCCATCATTACTATTAAAAGCCGTGTTACAGCCAACGATTATGTGAACATTTTAGGTGATCAGTGAACCCCATGATTCAGATGTTGTTTCCAAACAATGATGCCATATTTCAGGACGATAATGCATGCATTCACACAGCCTGGACAATACAGTCGTGGTATGAGGAGCATACAACTGGATTGTAGCCTCTTCCCTGGCCAGCACAGTCCCTTGTGGTCGGTATTGGAGCGCAGACTCCGGAGTAAATTTCCGCCTCCTTCGTCACTACAGTAGTTAGAAGAGATTCTGATCTAAGAGTGGCTTAACATTCTGCTGGAGACTACACAGTCATTATATGCCAGTATTCCAAGAAGAATCACAGCAGTATTACGAGCAAATGGAGGTCCAGTCCCTTATTAATAAGCCATTCCGAAGTAAGTATAGGTGTTCACATTATTTTGTCTTTCCCCTATACGTTCAAGCATAAATTTCTCATGGTGTAACCACATTTTCGTCGTCGTAGTTTACGTCTGCTCCCCCCCCCCCCCCCCAAACCCCCACCCACTTCCCAATTGTATTTTCCTAAGTATGGGCTGAACCAGTGTAAGTAGGCTGTTTAGGTTTTAATATTGGTAACGCCACGTAGCGCTCTGTATGAAAATCACTGGCTGTGCTGTGTGCAGTCTGTGGCTGATTTGCATTGTTGGAACATTGGTATTGTAGTGTTGGGCAGTTGGCTGTTAACAGCGCGTAGCGTTGCGCAGTTGGAGGTGAGCTGCCAGCAGTGGTGGATGTGGGGAGAGAGATGGCGGAGTTTTGAGAGCGGATGATCTGAACAGAGACAGTAAATTTGTAAGACTGGATGTCATGAACTGCTATACATATTATGACCTTTGAACACTATTAAGGTAAATACATTGTTTGTTGTCTATCAAAATCTTTCATTTGCTAACTATGCCTATCAGTAGTTAATGCCTTCAGTAGTTAGAATCTTTTATTTAGCTGGCAGTATTGGCGCTCGCTGTATTGCAGTAGTTCGAGTAACGAAGATTTTTGTGAGGTAAGAATTCATGAAATGTATAGGTTATTGTTAGTCAGGGCCATTCTTTTGTAGGGATTACTGAAAGTGAGATTGCGTTGCGCTAAGAATATTGTGTGTCACTTTAGTGAATGTCTGAGTACGTTCAGTTTTGCTCAGCTGTTTGAAAACAGCACAGTCATTCATTAATTTTTCGAAGGTTCGTCAGCGTATCTGTGTACGGGACATCACAAATGAGCTCCGTATAGTCACTTTAAACTCACCTGCTTGTCTTACGGCGCCATCTCCGAGCTTGTCGTCTCCTTATGCTCGCGGACTAGATTCACAGTTCTTCGTCGCTACCCGTTTAGCTGGAAACTCGTCACTTGAGTCTGTTGTTTGGTGCAAGTGGCCGATACCAGGATAGAAAAGAGAGGGAGTACAGGAGTACGGAAATATAACCGAGTACTCACTACATTGCCACTACACAACGGTAGGTAAAATGACGATTATTATTAACGATGCTCGGTTAGCAGTGAATGCTGTAACGATTGCGTTGACATACAGTTTCGACATGTTATCCAATATATGACGACAATACAAGAAAACAGGATATGAGGCTGTATTGTTATCTAAATGGTACTTAATTATTCTAATAATTTACAGCAGTCATCAAAAGAGTTGCAGAAATTATTTATAAGTTTTTCAGGACGCTATAAGCTTAAAAACACGAATCGCCATGATCAAAAAGGTACGAGGGCCGTTCAATAAATAATGATCGTAATTTTCTTTAGACAGGATGCTTCTACTAATCGTCATAATTTTGATGGTCCTTCTCAAAGTAGTCTCCCATGAATGCTATACACTTGTCCCAGCTTTGCTGCCAACCTTCAAATACATGCTGGAAGCCAGTTTTTGAGAGGTCCTTCAAAATCGCCTCCGCAGCCTTCATCACAGCTTCATATGATTGATAATGCCTTTCACGAAGGCGTTTCTACATGTTAGGGAATAGAAAAGAGTCACATGGGACTAAATGCGGACTATAGGGAGGGTGAAGGATACACTTCACGTTGATTTTTGCAAGATGTTCAGCAACAATATTGCCAATACGTTGCCGCTCATTATCGTGGTGCAGCATCCAGCCTGCTTCATGGAAATGCGGTCTTTTGCGCCTGGTATGGACTTGCAATGTTTCCAGGACATCCCTGTAGTATTGTCCAGTTACTGATGTTTGTGCAGGTACAACATGCTGATAAACCATTCCATCAATATCAAAGAATGAGATGACCATAACTTTCCTAGTAGAAGCAACCACTTTTGCTTTTTTGGGGATTGGTGATCAAGGAGATTTCCACACTGAGCTTTGCTGTTTGCTCTCAGGGTCAAAATGATGCAGCCAAGTTTCATCAGCAGTGATTACATTTGAAAGAAACTCCGGATCTTCCTCTAACACCAACTTTAACTGCATGTGGACCTGCACGCGAAGGTTGTATTACGCAAATCCAGATTTCGGCTGATGCCTTGCTATTTTCAATGCACTATTTTTAACTCGATGTATGTTAGTTCCCTGTTATTCTGGCGTCAGTCACAGTTCTTTGAGTAGTATTCAAAGACTGTGACTGACGCCCGAACAGCAGGGAACTAACATGCGTTGAGTTTAAAAACTAGTGCATTGATAATGGCCAGGCACTAGCCGTAATCTGGATTTGCGTAATAAAACCTGCAAAAGAAAAAAAAAAGGACGACTGATTGCTGCGCTGTATCATCTATAACTTAGGTAACAGGCGCTGACTGCACCCACTTTCCTAATGGAAGGTAACCTGAAACAGTGTTGATATTTTCTTCCTTAAGAGCAGTAACTGGAGCACCGGCTCCACTTTCCTTTGAGCTGTGCTGTAGGGAAGATAATACTCTCCACAGAGCTCCTGTAACATTGTATAGGCCTCAGCTGAAGATTTGTTGAGACGAAAGCAGAATTTCAAAGCCACATATTGCTCCTCGCGTGTTACCTCCATTGCAGCGGTAGGCGATACTGAACATGTCTGACCTTGCCTGCCTCTCACAGGTGGGAACCAGGAGTCCCAACAATGAAACTACTACGGCGTGTTTGTTGCACATTACGCTAACACAATGTCATAATATTAACTTTTAGTGCGAGAAATTATGACCATAAAAAATTATGATCATTCCTTACTGAACAAATGGTTCAAATGGCTCTGAGCACTATGGGACTTAACATCTGTGGTCATCAGTCCCCCAGAACGTAGAACTAATTAAACCTAACTAACCTAAGGACATCACACACATCCATGCCCGAGGCAGGATTCGAACCAGCGACCGTAGCAGTCGCGCGGTTCCGGACTGAGCGCCTAGAACCGCTAGACCACCACGGCCGGCCTTACTGAACAGCCCTCGTACATGAACAGCGTGCTTTTTGATAGCAGGACATAACTGTGACATTGCTCTGCGCTCAGTTTTCGTTGACGGAGCACATACTGGGATTAGACAAAAATATGGGAACACCACAGGGAACGCAGCTTTAATATTCCAGATGCCAGCGAAGCCCCCATGTTGCGCTGTTATATTTGATTACGAACGGCATTTGCGCAACGTCTTCAACATGTTGCTAGTGTCAGTCATGACCGGGACAGTGTTCTGTATAGCTGTGAGTGCACTATGTCGGAAATAAGTGATTTCGAACGTGGGAAAATTATTGGTGGTCATATGGTGGGTGCTTCCGTAACCAAGGTAGCAGAAATGAGTGGTGTTTCGAAAAGCAACCGATCGAAGATTTATACCTCATATAGGGAAAGCGGTAAAACATGACCCGGTAAGCTGTAACGCCGACAAATGTGTGCGTTCAGTGATTGTGACGGACGGTAATTGAAGAGGATTGTGACGAAAAATAAGAGCACGACAGCTGCAAACGTCACTGCAGACCTGAATGTCGTACTCACGAACCCTGTCAGCACCGAAACAACACGATAAATTGCGACTATAGACTAAAACAATTTTTTTTCAACGTGAAGGGAGCTCAATAAGCAGGGAATGGCAGGCTGAGCTTGAACTCCAAAACTGTTAGTGATGTAAATGTCCGTAACAGGAAAACGTTGTGTCGAAACCATAAAACCTGGCTACGGAGCAATGGAAGAATGCCATGTCGTTGGATGAGTTTTGTTTCACACTGTTTCCAACTTTTGAGCGGGTTTACGTTCCAAGAGTGAAATGTGGCGGGGATTCGATGATGATTTGGGCAGTAATGTCGTGCTTCTTCATGGGCCTTCTAGTTACTCTGCAAGGTCACATTTCTACCAAGATTATGTGACCATTCTGGCTGATCAGGCCCATCGTTTGGCACAATGTTTGTTCCCCAATTATGAAGCTGTGTTCCAATACGACAGGGTCCCCGTCCACACACCTCACACCGTCAAAAAGTGGTTTTGTGAGCGCAGGGATGAACCGTCGCATTCACCCTGGACTTAGTAATCACCAGATCCTCAACATTATTGAGACCTTGTGGTTTACTTTGAAGAAAAGTGTGCTTGAGCCATCATCGTTACCTGAATTTGCCAATCTGTTGCAGCAAGAATTTTTTCAAAGAAACTTCCGCACTGGCTGTATGAACGATTTTTATTAATTCTGCGACCGGTTTCGCACCACTTATCAGAGCATCCTCAGGCAATCTGTACAAAAAATAATATAATAAGAGCTCATACAGACTATTCGATCCTCCAATTCCAAGGTATAAACTAAACTTTCAAATAGTCAGTTTTTTTTTAATGAAACAAGAAAGTACTCACGCTATTTATAACATAGTAACGTTGAACATTGCCCTGCAGCCACTCCCCACCATTCACGTCCAACGTACTGTCATCTGGTAAAGGTGGTAGTTAAAATTTAAAAGTCTTTTTTAAAAATTATTTAAATGACTGAAGCGGTAATGATCTAGAAAATAAAAATAAAGTACGATGCCGAACAAACTCCCCTAAAAACGATCTACGAAGAGCGGAACACTAGCATGAAAAAACAGCGGAATTAGGGCCATGTAAACATATCAGAACATACCGTGCAAGTTGAGAGGAGCCGCAGGGCAGCGGACACGGCCTGACTGACTGGCCGAAACGCGGAGAGCGCTCACGCAGTCACGCGAGAATCGCCAGAGGCCGAATGACGTGTACAAGGTGTCAAGAGTGGGGGGGTGCTGAACATTCGATAAACAATTCCTTATATCTATTTTTTAAATGTCTAATACCATACTAGGTGGCCAATATAAAAGAATGGGCAGTTAGTTAAAACGATAAGAATAACAAATGTGGTGGTTCTGAATGTGTTAAGGCCCGGAGTACGCATAAAAATATATTGGTCCGAACCTACTAACAAAGTAAGCTGTAGGGGTAAGGCTACCTGTTTAAGTAATCAAAATTTTCTAAAAGACCCTTGTGCTTCAGATCTGTCTGGGCATTAAGTGAGGAGCGAGAGGATTTCTTCGGGAGTCTGAAGATTTCAACTTCTACCAAAACGTTAAGGACGTTCCACTTACTTTCCAAGTGTTACACCCGCATGTTGTTCTGGATACCGGTGATATGGTGACCCGTTTACCGCAAGTGCGCACCTACCCCCGATTTTGAGTCTGGGTCGCTGATGTGATCCTTAAAGCGGGTCTCAAAACTTCTTCCTGTCTGGTCTGTGTACTCCGCATCATAATCATCACAGGCGCTATACCCCCGACGACTTGAAACTATTCCATGCTACAGCCTCCTTGTGCCTGAACTTCTGTATATTGTTTTTAGGAATATAAAAGGCCGGATTTATTCCCTTAGGACTTAAGCATTTGCCGATTCTGCTCAAAATGTTACCACAGAAAGGTATCCGGTGAATTTGCTCCCAGTAGCTAATTCGCTATTTGCTGGCTGTAGGGAAGAGAAAGTTCCGGGTGTGAGTGGTGCGAGCATTGTTATGTTTCATGTTTACCTTCCGTATTACACCCCTGTTAATCTTTCCAACAAAAGCCACGCCGTATCCATTCGAATGGAATCTTGAAAACCGCACGGGACCCTTATTTATCCATTCCTAGCCGATTGGAAGCTTTTTTGGATGCTAGCGGCTTCCATACACCGTATTAGCTGTGGTAATGTGTTATGTCTTTGGTGCTTCCATATTTTCGTCCATCTCAGTGTGTGTTTTTCGTCTTACATCCTCCAGTCTCAAATATACAGCTTCATTAGAGACCATCTCATCCCGATAGTCGGTTATTTCGCCCTATCAGTGTTATAGCAAAATAGTTCATTCAACTTTCGTATAAGTCACGACCATCCTCACCCTTCTGTACGAGTGATCTAGTCCACGAGAAAAAGGAGCTGCCGCGACCCCGAACTGAGACTCTTCATAATCGTAGAACTAAAGTGGGAACGAAGGGACTCGATGTAGCAGTGACGTAACAGCGATGTCTTGATTGCTGATTGCAACTCTCAGCATTAGGTTCGTGTTCACTACGTTTCTGATCTCTAGTGCGTACAAATTTCATTCAAACTGAATTAAAAGCTTTTCTAAATCTATGACGTAAATTACTAAGTCATACCCATTGCTGTGTTCTGTAAGTTCATTCATTCTCGCAAATCGTCTATTGTACTACATCCGCTCCAAAAGCCAGCTTGTTAATTTGCCTGATTAAATTCGGTTTTTATTCCACACAGCTGGTCATAATCTTAAGGAATGTTTTGTGAGTTGTGGAGAGTGGGCTGAAGAGTTCCAAGTTTTTTTTACAACCTTTTGTCGCAATTTTCTTCTGAGATAAAGGAATTCCAGTATCGTTACAGTTTACGGAAATTTCATTCAGATATTTTTAAACCCTTAATCCAGTTCGTTTTGTATTACTTGACCTCCAACTTTGAACATTTCTACTGAAACAATTTCCTGGTGACGAAACTGTCTTCATATTTCGAAGATGCTGTAATTACAGCTGACAATGCTTGTGACACAGAATGACCTTCCATACGCGGGAAGGCATTAGAAGTCAGCCTCATTCTGCCAACGGCCTTGTCAAAGAGGGCGGAGGAGCAGATAGAGGTTCAGGGCACTCTCTTGTCCTAGGGGTGGGAAATTGCCCCCAAAGGCGGAAGAATCAACAATGATCAACGACATGAGGATGCAGAAGGCAATGGAAACCACTGCACTAAAGACACGTAACGTGTATCCACAGGACATGTGGCCTGTAATTGAAGAAGTGTCATGAAGATCTCTCCATTGGCAAGAGATTCCGGAATAGTCCCCCATTCGGATCACCGGGAGGAGACTGCCAAGGGGGAGGTTACCATGAGAAAAAGATTGAATAATCAACGAAAGGATAACGTTCTACGAGTCAGGGCGTGGAATGTCAGAAGCTTGAACGTAGTAGGGAAACTAGAAAATCTGAAAAGGGAAATGCAAAGGCTCAATCTAGATATAGTAGGGGTCAGTGAAGTGAAGTGGAAGGAAGACAAGGATTTCTGGTCAGATGAGTATCGGAAACAGCAGAAAATGGTATAACAGGTGTAGGATTCGTTATGAATAGGAAGGTAGGGCAGAGGGTGTGTTACTGTGAACAGTTCAATGACCGGGTTGTTCTAATCAGAATCGACAGCAGACCAACACCGACAACGATTGTTCAGGTATACATGCCGACGTCGCAAGCTGAAGATGAACAGATAGAGAAAGTGTATGAGAATATTGAAAGGGTAATGCAGTATGTAAAGGAGGACGAAAATCTAATAGTCATGGGCGACTGGAATGCAGTTGTAGGGGAAGGAGTAGAAGAAAAGGTTACAGGAGAATATGGGCTTGGGACAAGGAATGAAAGAGGAGAAAGACTAATTGAGTTCTGTAACAAGTTTCAGCTAGTAATAGCGAATACCCTGTTCAAGAATCACAAGAGGAGGAGGTATGCTTGAAAAAGACCGGGAGATACGGGAAGATTTCAATTAGATTACATCATGGTCAGACAGAGATTCCGAAAGCAGATACTGGTCTGTAAGGCGTACCCAGGAGCAGATATAGACTCAGATCACAATATAGTAGTGATGAAGAGTAGGCTGAAGTTCAAGACATTAGTCAGGAAGAATCAATACGCAAAGAAGTGGGATACGGAAGTACTAAGGAATGACGAGATACGTTTGAAGTTCTCTAACGCTATAGATACAGCAATAAGGAATAGCGCAGTAGGCAGTACAGTTGAAGAGGAATGGACATCTCTGAAAAGGACCATCACAGAAGTTGGGAAGGAAAACATAGGTACAAAGGAGGTAGCTGCGAAGAAACCATGGGTAACAGAAGAAATATTTCAGTTGATTGATGAAAGGAGGAAGTACAAACATGTTCCGGGAAAATCAGGAATACAGAAATGCAAGTCGCTGAGGAATGAAATAAATAGGAAGTGCAGGGAAGCTAAGACGAAATGGCTGCAGGAAAAATTTGAAGACATCGAAAAAGATATGATTGTCGGAAGGACAGACTCAGCATACAGGAAAGTCAAAACAACCTTTGGTGACATTAAAAGCAACGGTGGTAACATTAAGAGTACAACGGGAATTCCACTGTTAAATGCAGAGGAGAGAGCAGGTAGGTGGAAAGAATACATTGAAAGCCTCTATGAGGGTGAAGATTTGTCTGATGTGATAGAAGAAGAAACAGGAGTCGATTTAGAAGGGATAGGGGGTCCAGTATTAGAATCGGAATTTAAAAGATGTTTGGAGGACTTACGGTCAAATAAGGCAGAAGGGATAGATAACATTCCATCAGAATTTCTAAAATCATTGGGGGAATGGCCTCAAAACGACTATTCACGTTGGTGTGTAGAATATATGAGTCTGGCGACATACCATCTGACTTTCGGAAAAGCATCATCCACACAATTCCGAAGACGGCAAGAGCTGACAAGTGCGAGAATTTTCGCAGAATCAGCTTAACACCTCATGCATCCAAGCTGCTTACAAGAATAATATACAGAAGAATGGAAAAGAAAATTGAGAATGCGCTAGGTGACGATCAGTTTGGCTTTAGGAAAAGTAAAGGGACGAGAGAGGCAATTCTGACGTTACGGCTAATAATGGAAGCAAGGCTAAAGAAAAATCAAGACACTTTCATAGGATTTGTCGACTTGGAAAAAGCGTTCGACAATATAAAATGGTGCAAGCTGTTCGAGATTCTGAAAAAAGTAGGGGTAAGCTATAGGGAGAGACGGGTCATATACAATATGTACAACAACCAAGAGGGAATAAAAAGAGTGGACGATCAAGAACGAAGTGCTCGTAGTAAGAAGGGTGTAAGACAAGGGTGTAGCCTTTCGCCCCTACTCTTCAATCTGTACATCGAGGAAGCAATGATGGAAATAAAAGAAAGGTTCAGGAGTGGAATTAAAATACAAGGTGAAAGGATATCAATGATACGATTCGCTGATGACATTGCTATCCTGAGTGAAAGTGAAGAAGAATTAAATGATCTGCTGAACGGAATGAACAGTCTAATGACTACACAGTATGGTTTGATAGTAAATCGAAGAAAGACGAAGGTAATGGGAAGTAGTAGAAATGAGAACAGCGAGAAACTTAACATCAGGATTGAAGGTCACGAGGTCAATGAAGTTAAGGAATTCTGCTACCTAGGCAGTAAAATAATCAATGACGGACGGAGCAAGGAGGACATCAAAAGCAGACTCGCTATGGCAAAAAAGGCATTTCTGGCCAAGAGAAGTCTACTAGTATCAAATACCGGCCTTAATTTAGGGAAGAAATTTCTGAGGATATACGTCTGGAGTACAGCATTGTATGGTAGTGAAACATGGACTGTGGGAAAACCGGAACAGAAGAGAATCGAAGCATTTGAGATGTGGTGCTATAGACGAATGTTGAAAATTAGGTGGACTGATAAGGTAAGGAATGAGGAGGTTCTACGCAGAATCGGAGAGGAAAGGAATATGTGGAAAACACTGATAAGGAGAAGGGACAGGATGATAGGACATCTGCTAAGACATGAGGGAATGATTTCCATGGTACTAGAGGGAGCTGTAGAGGGCAAAAACTGTAGAGGAAGACAGAGATTGGAATACGTCAAGCAAATAATTGAGGACGTAGGTTGCAAGTGCTACTCTGAGATGAAGAGGTTAGCACAGGAAAGGAATTCGTGGCGGGCGGCACCAAACCAGTCAGTAGACTCATGACCAAAAAAAAAAATCTTCTTGTTCACTGCCAAGCATGACGAAGTCATGAGTTACTATGACCTTGATGTGAAATAATCCTTGGAACGTGTCACAATGTGTAGCCTACATAGGGAAAATTGAAAGAATTTCTTCGAATCCTTTTGTGTGTAACTATTTGAACACCATGCTGTACATGGCCTTAAATTCTTTTTGCATTGAAATTTAACCGAACATTTCGAAGATAGCACAAAGGACGCCACCAGCAAATTTCTTGTAAACTAATTCTTGAAATTTGATCTTCCGTCAGGAAACCTAATAAAGTAATATTTATCCTAAACGTAGGGAGGATTTAAAGAAGCGTTCTTCGCTTCCTAATGGATGTTTAGTCAAAGCATCACACATTCGTCTCTACCACTGAGTTTTTCATCGCAGAGAGTCATAGTTTCAAAATTCAAAGATCCCATTTCGAATAGGACTCAAGAAACAAATAAATTCCTCTTTTTACATGCCAGTAAGCAACAGAGGCGGAAGTCTTTTGACATTCCGGTTGGCTCTTGACACTCTTTCTTCCCATTCACTGCCTGAGAACAGAACAAGAGTGATAAGTTCTCTCAGCCAAACACTGTGCAGTGGCCTTAGAGATGGAGATTTAGGTGCAGCTGTAAAGGTACAATTCCAGCTGCTGCATTATAAAGACGACAAAACATAATTTCTTACTGTATCGTTTACAGACCACCCACGGAATAATTTTGGTTTTCTAATCCACTTGTTGTACGTTGAACTGGAAAACCCTTCGCCAGTAAATGAACACTTTTGTTGAGCGAGAAAGAAATTTAGTCACGCCTCGTACTAGAAGAAACAGCGTTCCACATCGCTGAGCGATGTCTGCGCACGATCAAGACGCCATTGTGTAGGCCAAGTGTCTGTCTCACATAACAGATCTATCGTTTTGCCGGTTGGTACGTTTCCTTGCCTGATGGAGACGTTGCGTGTCTTCTCCTTCACTTCTACATTCCGTAATTTTTCTGTGACAGTTCTCAGTTTTTCTAGATGTCCCATAACCTCGCTTTACATTGTACGCATAGTTATTATGTTCCTTAAGGTTCTTTTAATTTATGTCTATGGTCACAAACTTTTTGTTAACATCATCAGATCTGCAGCAAAAAATGGGAAGTCCTAATGTACTGCAGCCATAGTTACATCGTCAAATGTTAAATGCAAAATAAGCACCAGCAAAGTCGAATATATACGAATAACATCATATGCACGAGTCATGTTGTCAGTAGCACTACTGTTCAAAACAAGGTGCCGTACAGTAGGCACAAGATGTTTGTGTTGTAAGTTCACCAGATGTCGCTAATGTCGGCATACACTACAATTCTCAAAGATCCCTATGGAATGACCAGTTTCAGATAAACGCTGTCCCAAAGCCGTTATGTTCTGTGGCTGTGAGTGTTCTTTAAACCTTAATTTATAAGAGCGGCCTGTTTGACCGATATAATATTTCTCCAACTAGTGTAGCCCGACATTAGCAACATCTGGTGAACTTACAATACAAACATCTTGTGGCTACTGTACGGCAGCTTGTTTTGAACAGTAGTGCTACTGACAACATGACTCGTGCATATGATGTTATTCGTATATATTTGACTTTGCTGGTGCTTATTTTGCATTTAACATTTGACGATGCAACTATGGCTGCAGTACATTAGGACTTTGTTTTTATAAAACAGGTATGCCTCTTCATACTTAAAGCGCACAAATGCATATATTTGTCAGTAGTACTTCTCATTATGGTCTATGTATTGTTTTTAAGCTGTAGACAATCTGCGAGTGTATTTATGTTTTTCCCATTTTTGCTGCAGATCTGATGATGGTCATTATAGACCGAAACCGGTAATCTGTTAACGAAATGTTTGTGGCCATAGACGTAAATTAAAGGAAACTTAATGTATATACGGGTGACTGTTTCATTTGCGACAATGTCGCAGCTTGTGATTATGTTCCTTTATGTCGTATGTATTTTAAAAATTTGTCTGTTGACAACTGTTATAAAATCGTAAACGGTAAACATCGGTAAAATTAAATACTTTTTATCCCCAAGAGTCTAATTATTAAATAAAATACTAGGAGAAATGATGCAGAGAACGGTCGTGGATGGCCAGAAGGTTCAAGGAAATAAATGTCGACGTTCGCGAGCTGAAATCAGTTGTGCAGTGCTTAAAGTGTTGATGGAGCTACTTCTGCATGAATTAAGATAGAAACTTCCGGCAAACTTTTAACTAATCCTCGAAACTTATTGTAAGCTGTCGTTTCACGTTATAGCTCGGGATCTCACAGGTGCAGCCACCCAGGTGTGCAAAACTCATGTACGAAAGCAATTTTCGCAAGTTGCGTCAATGCCAAATAACATAGGTCGATGAAACTTAGGCCATAAATAAAAAGTTCTGCTACAGTGTAGTACAGAAGGTAACTGAAAGAAGTGCGCAATGGGACGAACATAAACGACTCCTTTATACAAAGACACTCATTACAGCGAAGTCCTCGTTATGAATGATGGTCTACTGTATATTACAAAACGTGGGACATGGTGCTTAATAGGGTGTGTCACAATGCCACAAGGTCGGTAAGGAGTTCTTGCGGTGTGGTGTTCCATTCTTCCACCAACGTTTTTTGCAGTTGCTGGATGTTCGTTGGTGCATGCGGTCGGGCTGCAATACGCCTCCCCAGCGTAATCCACACGAGCTCGATGTGATTAAGCCCGAGGGGTGGGGGGGGGGGGGGGGCGAGCAGGCCACGTCATTCGCCGAATTTCCTGTCGTTTCAAGAGCTTGTCCACTGCGAAGCGGTTACGATTTGTCATGCATATACGAGGGTCACTCCAAAAGAAATGCACACTATTTTTTTCAAAAAATCCATCTTTTATTCTACATGTTTGAAAGTTTTACAATGTGTAGATAGATCCTTTAGGAACAATATTTTCACTTCTCCACATAATTTCCATCCCTCTCAACTGCCTTACACGATCTTGGAACCAGCGCCTGCATACCCGCACGGTAAAATTCTGGACCAACCTGTTGGAGCCACTGTTTGGCAACGTGCACAGGGGAGTCATCATTTTTCCACGAAGAGAGTCTTTCAGCTTCCCAAAGAGATGATGGTCACATGGAGCCAGGTCAGGACGCTAAGGCAGGTGTTTCAGTGTTGTCCGTCCGAGTTTTGTGATCGCTTCCACCGCCGTTTTTTGACTGACATGTGACGGTGCATTGTCGTGCAACATCAAAACGTCCTGCTTTTGCCGATGTGGTCGAACACGACTCAGTCAAGCTTGAAGTTTCATCAGTGTCATCATATATGCGTCAGAATTTATGGTGGTTCCACTTGGCATGATGTCCACAAGCAAGAGTCCTTCGGAATCGAAAAACAACGTAGCCATAACTTTTCCAGCAGAGGGTGTGGTTTTGAATTTTTTTCCTTGGGTGAATTTGCATGATGCCACTCCATTGATTGCCTCATCGTCTCTGGTGAAAAATGATAGAGCCATGTTTCATCACCTGTCACAATTCTTCCAAGAAATTCATCTCCACCATTCTCGTACTGTTCCAAAAGTTCGCTGTATACCGTTTCTCTTGTTTGTTTGTGAGCCATTGTCAACATCCTGGGAACCCACCTGGCACAAACCTTTTTTAACACCAACACTTTCAGTATTGTGCAGACACTTCCTTCCCCAATCCGAACGTAGCGTGACAATTCATTCACTGTGATGCGGCTGTCAGCAGTCACCAATTCGTTAACTCTCTGCACATTGTCTGGAGTGTGTGCAGTACGAGGCCTGCGCTGCGAGGAAAATCCTGAATACTGCCGTGCCAGCATTAATCACGTAACCTGCTTGCCCACCGACTAACTGTACTGCGATCGACAGCAGCATCTCCATACACCTTTTTCAACCTCTTGTGGATGTTTCCCACTGTCGCGTTTTCACAGCACAGGAATTCTATGACAGCACGTTGCTTCTGACGAACCTCAAGTGTAGCAGACATCTTGAAGAAATGCTGTGACGGCGCCACTCTCGATAACAGCTTGAAATAAGTTTGAAAACAAGCGGGAAAGATGTACCTACACACTGTAAAACTTTCACACATGCAGAATGAAAACTGTATTTTTACAGAAATAGTGTGCATTTCTTTTGGAGTGACCCTCATAAATGGAGTCAGGGCAGCATGCATCCCTGAAGAGACGCACGTGGGGAAAAATGATCAAATGTGTGTGAATTTCTAAGGGACCCAACTGCTTAGGTCGTCGGTCCCTAGACTTACACACTACTTAAACTAACTTAACAGACACACCCATGCCCGAGGGAGGACTCGAATCTCCGGCGCACGTGGGGAAGGAGTACAGTTTCACAATAACGTTGATCAATGAATTTGCCATATTCAAAGATTTGGATGTGAGTACTCCCATGAAATATTGTGCCTCCCAGCATTATAACATGTAAACCACCAACACAATCACGTTCGACAACTTTGGATGTACTCTCAAATGGAGAGAGGTGAGAGCACGTAAAGCAGGCAGGAAATCGTACATGGTCGTTTTCGTGGTGGTTGAAGTGTTACGGTATGAGGAGGCATAAGGCTGCATCGAGTTACTTACCTCTAAATCTTTGAAATCTGTAAACTCACTGGTAAACATTACTGCAGCACAGTACTATTTCCATATGCGCGTGTTTTCAGGAGTGCATTAACCTCTGACTTCATTTCTACCGTCGACGGCATCGAAGACAGCGGGCAAGACGTCTTGGAACGATAAGACATTCGGTGAAGTGCCTGACCTACCCGTTCCTCCGACTTAAATCTCGTGGTGCTCTAAAGGGATACATTGAGGAGACTACTGCAATACGGCCACATGCACCAACGGACATCTACTAGTTGTCAACAGCGCTGTGGAAGAGTGGAACATCCTATCACTATAACTCCATACCAACCTTGTGGTTTGCATGGGAGCATGTTGCAATGCATGCACTGCTGTCTGTGGTGATCACATACCCCATTTAGAACCATGTCCCGCGTTTCGTAATCCACATCTACATGGTTAATCTGCAATTCCTATTTAAGCTCCTGGCAGAGGATTCATTGAACCATTTTCATACTACTTCTCTACCATTCCATTTCGGATTTCTTTTACTACCCATGTGGATGACCTCGCAAATTTCTTTGTTTAGAGCCAATTGCCACTTTTCGCACCATACAGAAATTCTCTCTAGATCATTTTCGAACTGGAATTGATCGTCTGATGATTTTACTAGACGCTAAATTACAGCGTCATCTGCAAACAGTCTAAGGGGGCTACTCAGATTATCACCTAGATCATTTATGTAAATCAGGAACAGTAGAGGGCCTTCGACACTACCTTGCGGAACGCCAGACATTACTTCTTTTCTACTCGATGTTTTACCGTCTATCACTACGAACTGTGACCTCTCTGAGAGGAAATCACGAATCCAGTCACACAACTGAGACGATACTCCATATGCACGCAATTTGATTAATAGTCGCTTGTGAGGAACGGCATCAAAAGCCTTCTGGAAATCTAGGAATATGGAATCGATCTGAGATCCCTTGTCGACAGCACTCATTACTTCATGGGAATAAAGAGCTAGCTAGGTTGCACAAGAACGATATTTTCTGAATCCGTGTTGGTTATGTATCAATAAGGTGATTCATAATTTTCGAGTACAGTTCATGCTCCAAAATCCTACTGCAAATTGAGGTCAGTGATACGGGTCTGTAATTCAGTGGGTTACTCCTATTTCCTTTTTTGAATATTGGTGTGATCTGTGCCACTTTCCAGTCTTTAGGAAGAGACCTTTCGTCAAGTGAGCGGTTTTATATGATTGTTAAGAAAGGCGCTATTGTGTCTGCATACTCTGAGGGGAACCTGACTGGTATACCATCTGGACCGGAAGACTTGCCTTTCTTAAGTGATCATCATAAATTGCGGTGACTTCAGTGTAACTATTGTCTTTGAAGAAAAGTGTCTTTTCTGTTTGTCTCATTGCAAATTTCTTTCATTCATTTTCTGTACCATACTGTGAGGGTGTGAGACAGGGATGCAGTTTTACACTTGTGCTGTTCAATCTCTACACTGGAGAAGCGACGACAAAAAACAAACAATAGGTTCTGGAGTGGGATTAAAATTCAAGTTGGAGGATATTGATAATAACATTCGCTGATGACACTGCCATTCACATTGAATGTAAAGAAGAATTACAGGTTCTGATGAATGGAATGAACAGTATAATATTACTGCTTAAAAGAAGAAATAAATGTTTTAAGCTTGTAATATTAACTCGTTGTTACTGGACTATTGTGTGTAGTGTCTCTGTTTGCATCTCTGAGAAGGACAATATCCAGTATGGTGCTGACTTCTCTTCCAGCGTACGTAATTTCATACACGTAGACACGTCACACTCGTGGTGGAGAAGCAGCTGCTGACCCCGACGGTTGCCTGTAAAATTCTTGAAATGTAAGAGAAAGAAATCTTCTATAGGATCTTAGAAATGGAACACTGCCATTCGCATTTGATCATTCGATGATTGTCTGCGAGTGAAATGAGTTCTTTTTAGCAAAGAGAACTTTCTCTTTGCTTTTGACCGTCTTATTGAAGCAGGTTCTACAGCAAACATCGACCACCAAATAAATGTTGGAAGGCCTATACAAGCTTGTAGTACAATTTGTCGCAGACTCCTTTGATCAAAAATAAATAGGCACAATTACCTTTGAAATGCAACGGACTGTATTATGGCCGTTACTAAACTCCACATTAACATTACATATCGCTTGTGAATCTCAAGAAACGCAAATTGTACAATTCGTATCTCGCTCGCGCAGGCGAAATGCACCAACTTGTGATATATATTCCCACCAAGAGGCATTGGCTATTCGGGTGGTCGTATAATGTATTGATGCCTGAGCACACGAATTAAAGAATTACGTTACCTAATAAGTTTCAAAAACTAGATGCCTGAGCACACGAATTAAAGAATTACGTTACGTAATAAGTTTCAAAAACTTGTATTGGACGGGTCAAGGAGGACATAAAAGGCAAGCTATTACCAGCAAAAGGCGCGCTCGTAGACAAGAAACATCCACTTGTATAACATACTACTTAAATTTCGGAGAATGTACGTTTTAAGCACATCACTGTATGATAGCAAACCATTCACTGTGGGAACACAAGAACAGAAGAGAATCGAAGCATTTGAGATGTAGTGCTGCAGACGAATGTTGAATATTAGGTGGATTGATAAGGCAAGAAATAGAGAATCGGCGAGGAAAGGAACATACGGAAAACACTGCAAGAAGGAGTGACAGCATCATAGGATATCTGTTAAGACATAAGGGAATAACTACCATGGCACTGGAGGGAGCTGCAGAGGGTACAAACTGTACAGGAAGAGGCATTGGCTATTCGGGTGGTCGTATCATGTATAGATGCCTGAGTACACGAATTAAAGAATTACGTTACCTCATAAGTTTAAAAAACCTGTATTGCACGGGTCAAGGAGGACATAAAAGGCAAGCTATTACCAGCAAAAAGTGCGCTCGTGGACAAGAAACATCTACTTGTATAACATACTACTTAAATTTCGGAGAATGTACGTTTTAAGCACATCACTGTATGATAGCAAACCATTCACTGTGGGAACACAAGAACAGAAGAGAATCGAAGCATTTGAGATGTAGTGCTGCAGACGAATGTTGAATATTAGGTGGATTGATAAGGCAAGAAATAGAGAATCGGCGAGGAAAGGAACATACGGAAAACACTGCAAGAAGGAGTGACAGCATCATAGGATATCTGTTAAGACATAAGGGAATAACTACCATGGCACTGGAGGGAGCTGCAGAGGGTACAAACTGTACAGGAAGACAGGAAGAGGCATTGGCTATTCGGGTGGTCGTATCATGTATAGATGCCTGAGTACACGAATTAAAGAATTACGCTACCTCATAAGTTTAAAAAACCTGTATTGCACGGGTCAAGGACGACATAAAAGGCAAGCTATTACCAGCAAAAAGTGCGCTCGTGGACAAGAAACATCTACTTGTATAACATACTACTTAAATTTCGGAGAATGTACGTTTTAAGCACATCACTGTATGATAGCAAACCATTCACTGTGGGAACACAAGAACAGAAGAGAATCGAAGCATTTGAGATGTAGTGCTGCAGACGAATGTTGAATATTAGGTGGATTGATAAGGCAAGAAATAGAGAATCGGCGAGGAAAGGAACATACGGAAAACACTGCAAGAAGGAGTGACAGCATCATAGGATATCTGTTAAGACATAAAGGAATAACTACCATGGCACTGGAGGGAGCTGCAGAGGGTACAAACTGTACAGGAAGACAGAGATTGGAATATATGCGGCAAATAACTGACGACGTAGGCTGCAATAGCTACTTTGAGATTGGCGCAGGAGAGGAATTCGTGATGGACGGCATCAAATAAGTCGGAAGACTGGCGACTAAAAAAGGAAAAAAAAAGAAATTCGTCTTTAAGTTTTCCACGCCATCCCGTTCCCTCGTTTCTTCGTTACCCTATGTGCATCGAGCTGAGGGAAAGACGCAGCACCAAGAGGCAAGTTTGCGTCCTCCGTCTCAGCAAGTCCAGTAACGTTAGATGTGCGGCACTGCGCCTCCTACAGCCCAAAGAGTGCGACTGCAGTATGAGCAGCAGCTTCAAGGCGCTAATTGTTTACGTAGGAAGAAATCTGCAGGTCACAAGTTTGGAGCACATTCAACAGAGTTTTGCACGTAGTCCACACAAGTCCACTCGCAGTGCCAGCTGAATGTTAGCCATTCGTCATGAGTACTCTGCGTCGTTTCAGTGTCAGATAACATAGGGTTCAGTTACTGTACTTTGTTTACGTGAAGCACAGGTACAGTAGTGCAATATGTTAGGGTAAATGTAACTTTAAGATGCTCTAATGTATTAACAGCCATCGCCTTTTTTCTTAATCGTATTTTACCTGTAAAGTTTTCATTTCAAAATCGTGTACAGTCGCAGTCTCTGTACTGTTGTGCTCTGATTGTCGCGCTGTAAATGCGTAGTGTGCAAATCGCTGACGCTCCGTCCTCCTCCGTAGTGCAACACGAGCGAGGAACACTGTTAAAAACGGCGAGAAACAGGTTGTTGTGAATGTTATTCACCAGTTTAGTGATTAACGTTAAAATCCATGGTTCATAGTTTCAAATCTCGTTCTGGTTGGTTCATTTGGCTTGGAATATCTACGTATTTTAATGTAAAATTCTCCAAATATTTGCCAGTTAACACATATATACTCATCATTTTAATGAAAAATGCATGTTTTCTTGTTGCTAATTAGATGTTGCACGCCAAATTCCTGTTCTTATTGCAAATATAAATTCATAACTACCGGTAATTTATAAAAGATCGTTAATAAAGCTTGTTTAAATTAAGAAGATATAAACTAAATTTTAGGACGAAAATGAAAAATCAAATACTATTTGTTTAGATCACTGTTTTATACCACAGATGTGATCTCACACAAGCCGGAGTGATTGGCATCTTGGGGACACCGACAACTACAATTTGCACTGCACTGAGAACACCGTGCAAACGCTACATTATTAGAGTTTCCGCGTACTACTGGGAAATGAATCCAAGAGAAGTGATTTGGAGCCAAGTTAAGGGATTTGTCGCGAGAAATAAGACGTTTCAGCTACTAGACGTGTTGGATGTAATGTACGAAGTTTTATCATGAGGAACAGTTGAAAGCTAGCGGGATGCAGAACGACACGTCATAAAAGAAGAGGAGAAAATGTAGCGCTTGGATGGCTTCGTGGATTCTGTTGTTGATCAACTCGTTATCAGTGTAACAGATGACAGTTTCAGTACTGCTGTACTGAGACGCATTTCTCGGATTCGGATATGGAAGGAACTAGGGATTACCAGACGACTAGCTGTGATTAATACCCTCAATGGCTTCAATCTTCAACTATACGCTGAAATTCCTGCAATACACTTTTTGCGTCACACATACATAGCGCTGAAAAATTATCCTGTGTTTAAGTTAGGAATTTTCATCATTCTTATTTTTAATTACAGTACTATGTCAATTAAGAAACAACGCATTTTATGCTTCCAGTCCAGTTCCCTAAGAAACGTGAGATGTTGTTAGAGGCCGACCGTTGTGGCCGATCGGTTCTAGGCCCTTCAGTCTGGTGCCGCGCTGTTGCTACGGTCGCAGGTTCGAATCCTGCCTCGGGCATGGATGTGTGTGCTGTCCTAAGGTTAGTTGGGTTTAAGTAGTTCTAAGTCTAGGGGACTGATGACCTCAGATGTTAAGTCCCGTAGTGCTTAGAACCATTTGAACCATTTGTTGTTAGAGTTTTGTCGAATAGTACTGCGTTCTCTTTAAAAATTAATTGACAATCGAATCTATATTGTTACGCTACTCGTCTCTTTTTACGTCGTAACTGCAAAGTCTAACACTATTTGATGTTAATTGAACTAGCTGGCTAGCCAGTGCTGTCCAAGCTAAGTGCGCCGAAAAAGCTATTGTCCCGTATTATCGCTCAATCGATATGCGCATAACGCACAGCATAAAACATATCTTTACTATCGTACATGACTGTACTCGAGACTGCTTGCCTTCCGCTCCACCTGATACGAAATCCAATGAGATTCCAACAAACCGCGCAAGAATATATGGTGTACTGTTTAATTAACCTTCATTCTTATGATAAACACAGTATACAGGCGTTCCCGTGTAGATAGACACCGGCATATAGGGTTTTGTGTGTGCTTGAAGAAGGATGATAACAATTTTCTCTCGCGTCTACTGTTCGGTGACGATGCTACGTTGCATTTAAGGGGAAAAGTGAAGCGCTACAACGTAAGGATACGGGGAAAAAGAAGGCACATACCACTGCCGATCACGAGTGAGTCTCCAAACGTGCATGCGTTTTGCGCCCTTATCCTTGAAAAGTCTTACAGACAGGTCTTTTTTTTCGTAAATAACGGATTTTGTGTGAGTAACACTTCGTTGATGTGCCTCTCTCTGCAGCGACTCCGGATGGACAGTGATGCCGCATACAACAGCAGTGAACTCAGTGCTTCAAAAACATCTTCTCAGCTGTGTAGGACGAGTTTGACGCTCGTCTAACGTTTGTCGCGCGTCGTGTTGTGGAAGCACTGAACATTTGTAAAGAGTCAGTGAAGACTCTGAACCTAAACGCAACTGTACAAAGTACTCCAAGTTTCTATGTGAATGGACAAAGGTGATGTACCACTTACTAAAATAATCTACCACTTATTAACATATTCCTGGCCAGTATGCTGCGGTCGGATGAACTTGTTACTAAAACCCAACGTTTCTTCACCATATGCGGAGGACATCTTCAAGGAGGATTTGTAGATTCCTTGAAGGCTCGTTGAACAACCCCGCTCGTTATAAACTAAAGTACAATTCAGTTTCCAAGTGCTCCCGAGCGGAGGCGTGACGTCATATGTTTTGTATACTCGAGCGCAGTGATTAGCTATTGTCGGTTGCTGTCGTCCGCTATTGCAAACACACATTCCTCATATATTCTTCAGCACCGTATCCATGTATCAGTTTCCAATGAAAATTATTGGGGTGTTTAACAATCTCTACGCCATCTGTAATTAGAAGTAGCAGAAATGAGAACAGCGAGAAACTTAAGATCAGGACTGATGGTCACGAAGTAGATGAAGGGTTGGATTGGTTTGTTTTGGGGGGAGGAGACCAGACAGCGAGGTCATCGTTGTCATCGGATTGAGGAAGGATGGAGAAGGAAATCGGCCATGCCCTTTGAAAGGAACCATCCCGGCATTTGCTTGAGCGATTTAGTGAAATCACGGAAAACTTAAATCAGAATGGCTGGACGCGGAATTGAACCGTCGTCCTCCCGAATGCGAGTCCAATGTTCTAACCAATGCGCCACCTCGCTCGTTGAAGTTAAGGAATTCTGCTACCTAGGCAGGGAGCAAGGAGGACATCAAAATCAGACTAAAAGGCATTCCTGGCCAAGAGAAGACTACTAGTATCAAACATAGACCTTAATTTGAGGAAGAAATTTCTGAGAATACACGTTTGGAGTACAGCATTGTATGGCAGTGAAACGTGGACTCTGGAAAAACCGGAACAGAAGAGAATCGAAGTATCTGAGACGTGGTGCTGCGGACGAATGTTGAAAATTAGGTGGACTGATAAGGTAAGGAACGAGGAGGTTCTGTGCAGAACCGGAGAGGAAAAAAAAGAATCTGAGGAAAACATTGACAGGATTATAGGACATGTGTTCAGACTGCGAGGACTGTCTTCCATGATACTAGAGGGAGCTGTAGAGGGTAAAAACTGTAAAGGAAGTCAGAGATTGGAATACATCCAGCAGGTAATTGAGGAGGTAGGAGATGAAGAGTTTTGCACATGAGAGAAAATCGAGCCGGCCGCATCAAACCAATCAGAAGACAGAAATATATATAAAAAAAGAAAAAAACCTATCAAATGAGGTCCGGTAGGCTTCTGGCTGCAAAACGTGATCCACAGCAGCTGATCTCTCTGTTTGGGCTCTTTTACAGTGCCCCTGTATTTTTCTAGTAATTTTTCGGCCATTATTTTAGTAACACCTATTACGCATAACCATTACAACACGGAATCCTCTGAATTCCTACTTTTTCTAGCGGTTTGCGAGCATCTTTGACCGACATTTTGTCATCATGTATCTTCCGGCTAGGTTTGCATATTGTCAATACGTTTCCTATGCTCTCTAAGCAAATAATATTTTTAAATTCTACATGCAGCAGACAATTTCCAGCACGTCGCGTTGCCTGAGTTGAACAGTTATCCCTCGGGAACCATGCAATCTAGCAGGCTGTGAATTCCCTTGTTTTGAAGCCATTGTTACGTCTCAGAAGTCAACATTACAAATAAAGAAATGAATCATTTGCTTCTGACTCGAGTTCGTACAAAAATACTGTGCTATCCAGCGATTTCTCTTTTGTTCTTGCCTGTATTGCTCTTTCGTACGTATATAAAATGACTAAGCGTGGAAGTATGTTTAAGAAACGTTAATTTCACAGTAACAGATGTATCAGATCCGAATTAGAGCCTGAAGTTGTAGAAAATACGTGCGCAAACAACGAAGGCTAAAGTGGTTCAAATGGCTCTGAGCACTATGGGCCTTAACATCTTAGGTCATCAGTCCCCTAGAGCTTAGAACTACTTAAACCTAACCAACCTAAGGACATCACACACATCCATGCCCGAGGCAGGATTCGAACTTGCGACCGTGGCAGTCCCGCGGTTCCGGACTGCAGTGCCTAGAACCGCGAGGCCACCGCGGCCGGCAAACAGCGAAGGAAATGCATATATCTGCATTCCCAAGTGCTCGGTGTAAGTATTATCTAAAGTGACCACGCTTTCTAGTGCTTGGTGTAAGTATAGGTAAACGGAATTTTCTTGTAATCTTTAGCAGTAATGATGCCAATCAAACCTATCCTCGAAGATCTGGTAAATCCAGAACTACTAAATAAATGTTTGCATGGGAAGACCCATAATGTGAATGAATCTTTCATTATTGCTGTGTGGTGATATTAAATATATTTCCAAGCAATTTGGGACTAAACAACTGAGGTCATCAGTCCCCAAGGTTTAGAACTACTTAAACCCAACTAACCTAAGGACATCACACACATCCATGCCCGAGGCAGGATTCGAACCTGCGACCGTAGCAGCAGCGCGGTTCCGGACTGAAGCGCCTAGAAACGTTCGTTCACAGCGGCCGACTGCTGTGTGGTGCCGTGCGCCAACTTTGTTGGCCTTATGACTAAGTTAACAGCATTTGATGCTGTAATAATGTTTAACAGTGAGAACTATAAAAGACTGAAGATTCTAAAAAAGGTAGTGCTGAGATCAGGGCAAAGCAAAGGTAGAGGTCTGTAATTACTGGATGTGCTTCGTTTAGGTCAAGCAGAGTTTGCTATTCAATAGATGACAAAAGAAGCAAGAAACAAAAGGAGAAGGCAAGTACTTACCAACTGTGACACTGAAGAGGACGCAGATAATGGCCAGGAGAATTCCAAGGTTAAAGAGTCATAACTGCAAATCTGTAGAAAAGTTTGTAGATAAAAACTTTGAACCTCAATATCTCGGAATTTCTCTTATTGTTAAAAAGGACCCATTGTCTCAGAAAATACAGAACGTAGAAACATTACATTTTGATAAAATGTCAGAAATAGGATTCAATACATATATAATTAGAATGATAAAAACATCTTATGTTATTTCAATTTTTTCAGTATATATACAGAAGTACATCACTAAAATTACGGAAAACTGGAAGTTGGTCTCTGAAATACTTTCCAAGACAATGGCTCAGCTAGATAACTTAATATTGACTTCATACGACATAAATCTCCCCTTAACGAACGATAGGAAAACTTCGGATTTTACGGGCGCCTGGCCGGCCGAAGTGGCCGTGCGGTTAAAGGCGCTGCAGTCTGGAACCGCAAGACCGCTACGGTCGCAGGTTCGAATCCTGCCTCGGGCATGGATGTTTGTGATGTCCTTAGGTTAGTCAAGTTTAACTAGTTCTAAGTTCTAGGGGACTAATGACCTCAGCAGTTGAGTCCCATAGTGCTCAGAGCCATTTGAACCATTTTTGAACCACGGACGCCTGTACATCGCTGTGATCTTTCCGTGGTTTTCTTGATGCTATTTTTATCTGAGTGAACTTCGATTCTTGGTGAGATATTTCAACTCCGCATCGAGAAATTTTATTCACAGGTGCTGCTTACTCTGTCCACTAACATTTCTGTAACACGTCGTTTTGTTGTGGGTAGGGAGTTAATATCTGGTGTTGGTAATGGTCCGTGTATGTGTGTTTTTGGCATACCGTGTGGCATAAGCTACAATCTTCTTTCTTGAAGTGTGGCGCATGAAGAAAATGTAATATTCTATCTACCTTTTCCTCCATAGTGAATTCAATCTACGAATTAATCTGTCTGATATGTTTATTGAGATGTGCATCTGACCAAAAAAAGCTATAATCCCTCTTAAAAGAAGTCTACCGTAAATGTGGGCAGACATTGGTTATCACGGAATATTTTAATAAGGGTGATATTTCCGGCAGTAAAAATTTCCACTTTCTTCTTTTGAAAGTAAAAACTTTTTATTCTTAGAGTACCTACAAATCCACATGAATATTCTATCTTCATTTATGTGGAACTCCGGTTTCCACTCTTTTTTGACCAATTACCATTTTGATTTCCGTGTTTTTAGCGGGGTCCACAAAGTCCAGGAAAATGAACTGCATCAGTCTAAAACTAAACTTTGATCAGAACTTTTTACATATTCATTCAACTCAAAAGTAACATTCATTAACAGGCTATTGTAAGAGAAAACATAACAATTTTAGTAGAAAATTAAATTCGGTTTGTATCAGTGTGATTTTTGAGCTTGCATCTCCTGCACAAGTTCGGTAACCCTGGTACAATATTATCATTAAAATCTAAGCACATAGCATCACTTAACTTTCAACTGATACCTGGACTTGCTTTTAATTACCATTCAAGCAGAAAATCTGTGTTCGCATAAATAAATTATGTAGAAAGCCAAAACCTAGCCCAAGCCGATTTCTGGAATTCTACCGTAGGTATTAATTTGCTTTTTTCACCGAAACTGCTCAAAAAAATCATCAACCAACACTGGCAGATGATTCTTGTTGTTTCCTTGTATGTTTGTGCTAGTCGTGTCGCACTTTTTGCCATCAACGAGTGCTACTAATGTCGCGATAGCAGAATTTTCTCCAATTTTAACTATTCGTAACCGAAGTTTGCAAATAAAGCCACGAAGCTTAACTTCAAAGTTAAATATGTTTACAGCGCCTTCTAAATATCTGTTTCTGGGACACTGCAAATGCAAGTTAACTTGTATATGAAAATATCCACAAGATACGCCAATGAATCTGAGATGTCGTGCATTTTTTTCTCGCCTAGAAACAACTCAACTCAACATTCATATAATTTTCGCAGCATATTATCTTTCGATGGCTCATGTCGGAGTCATTTCAGTGCCCCGTTTTTTTTTTTTTTAGAAAAAGGTGCTGCCTTTGATTACATTTAATACATTTATGGCTAGTTGCACTGCATTATTAAGGCATTCTGGAACAGTCTTGGAAGTTGAACGTCTGGATATGTATGATAGTGTTCGTTGTTAATGCTGAAGGTTTCTTCTGTTTTATTAACGTCGCTAGAGCGGAGCGTGATCCTAACATAACTGAAGCTCCATCGTTACAGAAACCGACGAGATATTCCCACAGACTGTTATACACTGAAAATATTCTATTATTATTTTCACGACGTCTATACGTTTTGATGTCGTTTCAGATCCCCGCGAAATCGATCATTCTTCTTTGAGTATGTTGCCGTCGTCTAAAAGGCGCGCAAAGACGAGTAACTGAAAAAAGTTCGAAATTTAAATCGATTCATGACGCGAAGCAAGGTGATTTTTTAACTCTTGAAGCAAATTGCTTCACAGTATCATTTGAGTTTAATTCAGTTCGAGCTTTCAACGTGTTGTTCGACAGAGACATATCTTGAAAATATTTTTTCTAAACCTAAAACTTCTTCGACAGCTTTGATCGAACAATGTTTCACGAGTGTTTCTCCTACTGTATAAGGCATTTTTGATGCGCTGTCAATTTCGATATCTGAAACGACGCTACTAATGTTTTCTTCCATGACGCAAATCTTGTACCAATAGAAGGGGGCTCAATTTTTTTCAGATTGTCCAGTTTTCCTTCAAAGAGTTCTCGTGATCGGTCAGAGAAACCAGGATGGACCGTTTATAAGCGGCGTTTTAATTACGCTAGCTTCAAGGAATCGTTCGCCGGAATGTTTGCCGTATAACGCACTGTGATTGTATTTCGCCATTTATTTTCATCGAAGTAAATCCAAATTTAATGTAGCTAATGTCGTATAACGAGCAAAAGCGTAAAATTAATATACCTTTCGTAGTGGAATAAATAAATATTATAAAAATAAATAATTTTTTGTCGTATATCTCTAGGTGATGTGATATTCAAATTAGGCAGTGAACAAAATCTACCAAACCGTTGTGAACTTTTTGTAATACACACATAGGTGTACTAACCCCAATATTCTCTTTTGTACCACATAGTGTTGCATTAAGAGTTTAATGTGGAAAAAGTGTACTTACCTCTCTTATGTAATAAGCTGATAAGAATGTTGAGGAGTAGCGGTCAGCTATTTTACTGTTCACATCAAACCACTAAACCCCCAAATAGAATCACTGACACCGCCCAGAAAGACGAAACAAAGGGTGCGATTGACTGACCGGTTCTTTCCATGCTGTGACGTCGATTACTTAAACTTACCCCAAACCCCCAAGCCACCAGCGATCGTCAATACTAACCGGGCGCGCGGCGCTGCACCAACCGTGTAATAGGGGATTAATAGCTCAAAAAGAATCAAATTTGAAATTTAAATCTTTTGTGGTCCATATTTTAGCTAATGGCAGCCCACAGACCAATCATTGGGTACCAATGGTTCCCAACCAGTGATCCACAGACCACCAGCGGCCTGCTAAAGCTACAATATCGTAAAACTGTTTTAATGCGGGCAAACATTGAAGAACTTAGTGGGGCAGTTTTCTGATATGACATCATCGGTGTCTTTGGCTTATCTTGTGGATATTTTAAGACACTTCTTGAATAAGTTGAACTTGAATTTGCAGTGTTCCGGAAACAAGTATTTAGAAGGCATACATTTGTCTTTGAAGATAAGCTTCGTGGCCTTATTTGCAAATTTCAGTTCCGAAAAGTTAAAACTGAAGAAAAAATTATTCTGTTAACGCGACATTAATAGCACTCGTTGATGGTAAAAAGTGTCACAACATGGAGAGTCACGCGTCAATGTTAGCTGATGAATTCAATCATTACTTTCCAGAATATAACAAGTTGACCGAAAACAGAATCACAATGCTTTTACTGCGAATGCAAAAGTTGCCGAAGAAATCCAGGAAGATTCCATCGAATTCCAAAATGACTGAAACAGTAAAGACGCATTTGCTACTGAGCCTTAGAGCAGTTTTGTTGTAAAAGTGCCATTTAAATGCACTAAAAGTCCAGAACGTTATGCTTTTCTACCCTTGCTGGTAATTAAAAACAAGTCCTGCCTTCGTCTGCAAGTACGTGATGATATACGCGTAGATGTGAGCAATAATATCAGCGCCAGGATTACCAAAGTTCTACAGAAGATGCAAGCTCATAAATCACATTGAAGCCAACCGAATTAAATTTTCTACTGAAATGTTGTGTTTTCCGTTATAGTTGTACTGCGAATGCATGTTACTTTTGAGTTTAATGAACATGTTTTGTTGTTGTGGTCTTCAGTCCTGAGACTGGTTTGATGCTACTCTATCCTGTGCAAGCTGCTTCTCCCAGTACGTACTGCAGCCTACATCCTTCTGAATCTGC
The DNA here is from genome assembly GCF_023864345.2 of Schistocerca serialis cubense. Lineage (NCBI taxonomy): Eukaryota > Metazoa > Arthropoda > Insecta > Orthoptera > Acrididae > Schistocerca > Schistocerca serialis. The sequence goes on from NC_064645.1 coordinate 188,773,161, forward strand.
TTAGTGTATTCATCTCTTGGTCTCCCTCTACGATTTTTACCCTCCATGCTGCCTTCCAATACTACATTGGTGATTCTTTGATGCCTCAGAACATGCCCTACCAACCGATCCCTTCTTCTGGTCAAGTTGTGCCACAAACTCCTCTTCTCCCCTATTCTATTCAATACCTCCTCATTAGTTATGTGATCTACCCATCTAATCTTCAGCATTTTTCTGTAGCACCACATTTCGAAAGCTTCTATTCTCTTCTTGTCCAAACTATTTACCGTCCATGTTTCACTTCCATACATGGCTACACTCCATACAAATACTTTCAGAAATGACTTCCTGACACTTAAATCTATACTCGATGTTAACAAATTTCTCTTCTTCAGAAACGCTTTCCTTGCCATTGCCAGTCTGCATTTCATATCCTCTCTACTTCGACCATCATCAGTTATTTTGCTCCCCAAATAGCAAAACTCCTTTAATACTTCAAGTGTCTCATTTCCTAATCTAATTCCCTCAGCATCACCCGACTTCATTCGACTACATTCCATTATCCTCGTTTTGCTTTTGTTGATGTTCATCTTATACCCTCCTCTCAAGACACTGTCCATTCCGTTCAACTGCTCTTCCAAGTCCTTTGCTATCTCTGACAGAATTACAATGTCATCGGCGAACCTTAAAGTTTTTATTTCTTCTCCATGGATTTTAACACCTACTCCGAATTTTTCTTTTGTTTTTTTTACTGCTTGCTCAATATACAGATTGAATAACATCGGGGAGAGGCTAAAACCCTGTCTCACTCCCTTCCCAACCACTGCTTCCCTTTCACGTGCCTCGACTCTTATAACTGCCATCTGGTTTCTGTACAAATTGTAAATAGCCTTTCGCTCCCTGCGTTTTACCCCTGCCACCTTCAGAAATTGAAAGAGAGTATTACAGTCAACATTGTCGAAAGCTTTCTCTAAGTCTGCAAATGCTAGAAACGAAGGTTTGCCTTTTCTTAATCTAGCTTCTAAGATAAGTCGTAGGATAAGTATTGCCTCACTTGTTCCAATATTTCTACGGACGAATATGTTAAAAGTTTTGATTAAAGTTTATTTTTAGACACAGTTTATTTTTCTTGAAACTTCTGGTCCCTGATAACAAGAAAATACACTGAGGTGACAAAAGTCATGCAATAGCGATATGCACGTATTAGATAGCGTTACTATCGCGTACACATAACATAGAAAGGGCGGTGCATCGGCGGAGGTGTCATTTGTAATCAGGTGATTCGTGTAAAAAGATGTCCGACTGATTACGGGCACACGACGGAAATTAATAGACTCTGAACGCAGAATGGCAGATAGCTCAGTATTCCGAGATTCACTGTACACAATGCGATCAAAAGTATTCGGACACCCCCAGAAACATGCGTTTTTCATATTAGGTGCATTGTGCTGCCACTTACTGCCAGCTACCCCATATCAGCGACCTCAGTAGTAATTAGACATCGTGAGAGAGCAGAATGGGACGCTCCGCGGAACTCACGGACTTCGAAGGTGGTCAGGTGATTGCGTGTCACGTCCGTACGCAAGATTTCCACACTCCTAAACATCCCTAGGTCCACTGTTTCCGAAGTGATAGTGAAGTGAAAACTTGAAGCGATACGTGCAGCACAAAAGCGTACAGGCCGGCCTCATAGTTGAAGAGGGTCGTAATGTGTAATAGGCAGACATCTATCCAATTAATCAGGAATTCCAAACTGCAGCAGAATCTACTCCAAGTACAATGGCAGTCAGGCGGGAGGTGAGAAAACTTTGATTTAATGGTCGAGCGGCTGCTCATAAGCCACACATCACGCCTGTAAATGCCAAACGACACCTCGCTTGGTGTAAGGAGCGTAAACATTGGACGAGTGGTTCAAATGGCTCTGAGCACTATGGGACTCAACTGCTGTGGTCATAAGTCCCCTAGAACTTAGAACTACTTAAACCTAACTAACCTAAGGACAGCACACAACACCCAGCCATCACGAGGCAGAGAAAATCCCTGACCCCGCCGGGAATCGAACCCGGGAACCCGGGCGTGGGGAGCGAGAACGCTACCGCACGACCACGAGATGCGGGCCATTGGACGAGTGGACAGTGGAAAAACGATGTGTGGAGTGACGAATCACGGTACACAATGTGACGATCCGATGGCAGGGTGTGGGTATGGCGAATGCCCGGTGGACGTCATCTGCCAGAGCGTGCAGTGTCAATAGTAAAATTCGGAAGCGGTGGTGTTATGGTGTGGTCATGTTTCTCATGGAGGGGGCTTGCACCCCTTGTTGTTTTGCGAGGCACTATCACAGCGCAGGCCTACACTTGATGTTTTAATCACCTTCTTGCTTCCCACTGTTGAAAAGCAATCCGGAAATGGCTATTGCAAGTTTCAACACCTTCGAGCACCTGTTCATAATGAACGGCCTGTGGCGGAGTGGGTACACGACTGTAGCATCCCTGTAATGAACTGGCCTGAATCCTATAGAATACCGTTGGGATGTGTTGGAATGCTGACTTCGTGTCAGGCCTCACCACGGACATCGATACCTATCCTCAGTGCAGCACTCCCCAAGAAACTTTCCGACACCTGAGAACGTGCCCCCGAGAGTGGAATCTATCATCAAGGCGAAGGGTGGATCAACACCACGTTGAATTCCAGCATTACCGGTGGAGGTCGCCACGAAATTGTAAGTCATTTTCAGCCAGGTGTCCGAATATTTTTGACCACATAGTGTTTCAATAGTGTACTGAGAATACCAAATTTCAGGCATTACTTCTCACCGACGGCCTTTACTTAACGACGGAAAGCAGCGGCGTTTGCATAGAGTTCAAATGGTTCAAATGACTCTGAGCACTATGGGACTTAACATCTGAGGTCATCAGTCCCCTAGAACTTAGAACTACTTAAACCTAACTAACCTAAGGACATCGCACACATCCACGCCCGAGGCAGAATTCGAACCTGCGACCGTAGCAGTCGCACGGTTCCGGACTGAAGCGCCTAGAACCGCTCGTCCACCGCTGCCATCTGTGTAAAGTTGTCATTGCTAACAAACAAGCAACATTTCGTGAAATAATCGTATATATCAATGAGGAACGTGCGACTGCCTTCTCCATTAGGACAGTGTGGCAACATTTTCACGTTAATGTGCTATGGCAGCAGACGAACGAGGCATGTGCCATTGCTAGCAATACGACATCGCCTGCAGCTCACCTCCTGAGCTCGTGACCATATTGGTTGGACCCTAGACGACTGGTAAACTGTGACCTGGTCAGATGAGTCCCTGTTTCAGTTGGTAAGAGCTGATCCATCAACAAGGGACTGGTCAAGCTGGTGGTGGGTCAATAATGGTGTGTGCTGTGTTTGTACAGAATGGACTGGGCCCTGTGGTCCAACTGAACTGATCATTAAATGGAAATGGATATGTCCAGCTACGTGGAGACTATTTGCAACTATTCATGGACTTCATGTTCCCAAACAACGATGGAATTTTTATGGATGACAGTGCGCCGTGTCACCGAGCCGCAATTGTTCGTGACTGATTTTATGAACATTCTGGGCAGTTCGAGCGAGTGACCTGGTCGCCCAGATCGCCTGCCTTGTATCCCAACGCACATTTGTGGAACGTGATCGAGAGGTCACTTCACGCATTAAATCCTGCACCGGCAACGCTTGCGCAATTAAGGATGACGGTAGAGGTAGCGAGGCTCGATACTGCTGCAGGTGCTTCCAACGACTTGTTGGGCCCCTTCGTAGTCGAGTTGCAGCACTATGCCCAGCAAATCGTGGTCGTAGACGATATTAGGAGGTATCCCATGACTTTTGTCACCTCAGTGTAATCAAAGTGGTCGTTTGTAAAAAATGGCTGCGAAGCACAGATTTATAAGACACAGTCTTGTGGTGCGGACTGAGTCGTTTTGAAACACGTTGTGTTTACAACACCCAACTCGCAAGCTGCCGGCGTAGAGGTGCCATCGCTCTGTAAGTGAGGACGAAGCACTCATCTAGGAGACGAGGCAGGTGCGTGGTCGAACCAGTCCCAGCAACCGCCGTCACTAAGTGCGGCCGAGGACCGGCATCAGTCACGGACGGGGCACCTGCCGTCAGCTGACGGCGCTGCAGTCCAGAACAGCTGCTCCCGTGGGAGGGGAGGGGCCTAGAGTGGCACACGCATGGCAGGTTGGACGGGTAATCGGTGTCGCTGCGTAGCCGCGCGACGTGGCCGCAGTGGTGTAGCGGAGCACTGCGGCGTAAATCCCGCCGTTAGTCCTCTTTAACACGTTCGTCTCTCAGCGCGATTCAGTTAGTTTCACGCGGGGCCCTAATCCGACTGTCGGAGCGAGAAGTGCAAATAGCAACGATGTAACAGCAGTAGGCTCATGCTCCGGCCGGAGTGGCCGTGCGGTTCTAGGCGCTACAGACTGGAGCCGCGGGACCGCTACGGTCGCAGGTTCGAATCCTGCCTCGGGCATGGACGTGTGTGATGCCCTTAGGTTAGTTAGGTTTAAGTAGTTCTAAGTTCTAGGGGACTGATGACCACAGCAGCTAAGTCCCATAGTGCTCAGAGCCATTTGAACCATTTAGTAGGCACATGCGTTGCTGGTGATCTACACCACTGGCCATTAAAATTGCTACACCACGAAGATGACGTGCTACAGACGCGAAACTTAACTGACTGGAAGAAGATGCTGTGATATGCAAATGATTAGCTTTTCAGAACATTCACGCAAGGTTGAGGACGGTGGCGACACCTGCAACGTGCTGACATGAGGAAAGTTTCGAACGGATTTCTCATACACAAACAGCAGTTGACCGGCGTTGCCTGGTGAAACGTTGGTGTGATGCCTCGTGTAAGGAGGAGAAATGCGTACCGTCGCGTTTCCGACTTTGATAAAGGTCGGATTCTAGTCTATCGCGATTGCGGTTTATCCTATCGCGACATTGCTGCTCGCGTTGGTCGAGATCCAATGACTGTTAGCAGAATATGGAATCGGTGGGTTCAGGACGGCAATACGGAACGCCGTGCTGGATCCCAACGGCCTCGAATCAGTAGCAGTCGAGGTGACAGGCATCTTATCCGCATTGCTGTAACGGATCGTGCAGCTACGCCTCGATCCCTGAGTCAACAGATGGGGACGTTTGCATGACAACAACCATCTGCACGAACAGTTCGACGACGTTTGTTGCAGCATGGACTATCAGCTCGGAGACCATGGCTGCGGTTACCCTTGACGCTGCATCATAGACAGGAGCGCCTGCGATGGTGTACTCAACGACGAACCTGGGTGCACGAAGGCAAAACGTCATTTTTTCGGATGAATCCAGATTCTTTTTACAGCATCATGATGGTCGCATCCGTGTTTGGCGACATCGCGGTGAACGCACATTGGAAGCGTGTATTCGTCATCGCCATACTGGCGTATCACCCGTCGTGATGGTATGGGGTGCCATTGGTAACACGTCTCGGTCACCTCTTGTTCGCATTGACGGCACTTTGAACAGTGGCCGTTACATTTCATATATGTTACGACCCGTGGCTCTACCCTTCATTCGATCCCTGCGAAACCCTACATTTCAGCAGGATAATGCACGACTACATGTTGCAGGTCCTGTACTGGCCTTTCTGGATACAGAAAATGTTCGACTGCTGCCCTGGCTAGCACATTCTCTAGTTCTCCCATCAATTCAAAACGTCTGCTCAATGGTGGCCGAGCAACTGGTTCGTCACAATACGCCAGTCACTACTCTCGATGAACTGTGGTATCGTGTTGGAGCTGCATGGGCAGCTGTGCCTGTACACGCCATTCAAGCTCTGTTTGACTCAATGCCAAGGCGTATCAAAGCCGTTATTACGGCCAGAGGTGGTTGTTCTGGGTACTGATTTCTCGGGATCTATGCACCCAAATTGCGTGAAAATGTAATCACATGTCAGTTCTAGTATAATATATTTGTCCAATGAATACCCGTTTATCATCTGCATTTCTTCTTGGTTAGCACATTTTATGGCCATTTGTGTAATACCACAGTGCCTTTGATGTACTACAAATGCGTTTCGTTCTGAAATGGGTAAAGCGATAATCGCTTCGGCTAGAGGACTGCCTGAGATGTCACTGCAATTATCCCTGATCGGTAACTGCGCCGAGAATCATACTATTGTTGAGACGCATGTAAGTGACCTTCGTAATCTCAAAATATTCACTAGATGGCGCAGATGAGTAACTGAAATTGAGGAGTGATTAATGAAGTGCTGCGTTTTACACGAAACGTAATAAACAGAATTTTATTGAGTTCAGACCCCAGTATGGAGGAATGCTATGCAGGTGAAGACCTTGATGACTTGCTCGAAGAACCTGCTGCAGACGAAGAAGACGAACTCAACTCTATTGATGATTCGTTGGACAATATCCAGTGGAAAGAATTCGATAACAGGCAACAGTCAGTTCCATTCACCAAAAGATGGGTTTCTGATAGATTTGCCGTATGACATTAGCTCAAGTGACGTTCTTTCTCTATTCTTAGACGTGATAAGCCTTTTAGTCACAGGAGACAAACAGATATGCAGATCAAGTATAGCATCAACATGAAATGACTGAACATGCTCGACTGAACAGATGGAAACCCACCACATCTGAGGAAATTAAGTACTTTATCGGGCTGATTATTTGGATCGGTCTGATAAAGACACCGGTCGTTAGATATTGGGTAACGGATCATGTGTACTACTTCCCATTTCCGCGGAGTACGGTGTCCCGTAATGGTTTCTAATTACTGTTAGTAAACTCTCATTTTGCAGATAACGAAGTGATTAGACGAGAGTAGCAGACTAGGAAATGTTTACCACTCCTAAACACATTGACAGACAGTTATCAACAAGCGTTTTTACCAGACGAAGATATTGTAATCAACGAGACAATGATACCATGGAGGGGACGACTAAGGTTCAGGACATATATACCAACGAAGTGGTGTGTGTATGGTATAAATCTTTTCAAGCTGTGCTTCACAGCAGGGTATACATGATATGTGAAAGTGTACTCTGAACAAGATACCACCTGAAGAAAGCGAGTCGACACAGCCGAAAGGGTCAACATTCAACTTGCAGCTAAATTGCTTTATTAAGGATAAACTTCATTTGTCGAAAACATTTAATGAGTTATGAATTAACAATCAAGTGTCTAAAACTCGAAACGCATATCTTTGGAACTTTACGATACAGCAAAAATGTGTGCTACGTTTTGTAATGTACCCATAGAACAAAAGTGAAAAGATACCACGTGAAGGTCATAACGGTATTGTGTTGCTAAAGATGGAAGGAACTTCGCGATGTTAGGCTGTTACCAACGAAAAACGCACATATTATGATGTGAAGCTCGGATTCTACGCATCACGGTCGTGCTCCGGCATGTAATAATGGAAAAACTAACATATTCTAGCAGCGCCCTTTTTGACAGGTTCTCGTTGTGCCATTTGTTGCCTGATATACATCTACCTCTACATCTCCATACTCTGCAAACGACAGTGAAGTTCATTGCAGGAGAAACGTTAAGGTTTCTTCCGCTTTCAATCGCGTATGAAGCGTTGGAAAAAATTACCTCTTAAATTCCTCTGGACAACCTGCAAACATATTAATCTTATCTCGGCGTCCACTGCAAGAGCGATGCTAATAGAGTTGTAGTACGTTCCTGGATTCCTCACATAATACTCGTACTTGAAACTTTTTAAGTAAGCTTTCTAGTGGTAGATTGTTTCTAGCTCCTCTACGCGGGTTAGCCGCGCGGTCTGGTGGCACCTTGCCACGGCCCGCGTGGTTACCCCCTCAGGCGTGGGTTCGTGAGTTGTCCTTAGCGTAAGTTAGTTTAAGTTAGATTAAGTAGTGTGTAAGCCTAGGGACCAATGACCTCAGCAGTTTGGTCCCATAGAAACTTACTACAAATTTCCAAAATTTTCCACATTTCCGCGACGCTCTTTCGTGGATCAAAGAAACGTGTGACAACTGGTGCTGCCCGTCGTTGTACACTTTCAGTGACTGCGTATAGTCTCATTTGGTATAGATCCCACAAACTTGAGCAACATTGTAGGATTGAATTGGTGAGCTCTTCGTAATCGACAGCCTTTGCGGACTGCATTTTGGCAGTGTCCCAGCAATCAAGTCACCATACACGGACAGTAATGTTGTGAGAACTACGCGTGAGCACTTTAAATACGCACTTATTTCAGCCATTTTTGTGTGCGAAGTTATCTGGGACGCGGGGCATACATATCATCATAACTGCTTGGTCATGGATGTCATTAAGTGTAATAATACTGGAAATTAGTTACCCAATTTGACCTGATTCATAGCTTTCGTGTTTTTAGAATATCAAAACTGAGATCTACATGTGGTAGACGTAGTATATAAAGTAAATGCCGATAAAAAGTGACGAAATACTGCCCAGAGTGAGTAGATCGACTGAAAATTCTTCAACAGTAATAGCGTTAATAATTTTAAATCGAATCTTCATATCTTAAACTATTCCAGTACATTAATATTTAAAATAAACTGGAAAATACGTTGCAACATTCTTAATTATCTCAAATAGTGCTATGGGTTGTTTTTGAGTCGTTGTTAGGAGTTCTGAGAGTATCAGCGTTTTGAATGGTCTACATTCAAATGAGGTATCCACAACACTTCTTTTGTCTCTTTGCCAATAATTGCATTCTTGGTGTGAGCGAACCACTGTTACTACCATCAGACTATGCTGAGAGCTTAGTTTCTGCTTTACACTCTGCAAATAATGAACTCAACCAGCGATGTAAATTGAATTTCCGCTACGTAAAGGTTGCCTGCGAGAAGCGAGATGCCTGTGTGAGCAGCGAGCAGCGATGTCCCACCATCAGCATAAATGTACCGTATGTCACGTGGGTGAAACGGTTGTGTGTATGTGCCATTTGGTTCTGTGTGCAATAAGATGGAATGACGTTTATGCGTGTCGTAATGAAAGAAAGGAGCTAGTTTGTTTCAATGTGTCCATGATCGCACCGTGGCTCGAGTTACCGGATATGTTGCTGATTCAACTCGTACTGTCCAGTGTGTCTACGTGGTATGGTGTACCACTCGCAGCAAAGTAACAGAGTGAGAACGGTGGTCGTAGAAATCGTACAAATATCTTACTCTTGAAGTGGCATGTTTCCGGTTTTCAAATTATCTTCATCCTTCACGTGAATCTACTTTTACAGAAAATTCAAGAAAATCGGACTTACATCAGTTCCTGAAATCACATAAGCAAATTATCAAATTTTGAGTCAACTGTTACATAGTGTCGATTAATAAACCATTTTCTAGAATAAATATTAGTAATGAAATTTATTTTGTAATGAAAAAGTAAATTGATTTTTGTACTTGATTGTTAACGTAATACACTTGCTAAAATTTCGTATAGAAAGACACAGTCAACAAAGATTCAGTATTGCCATTTTTATGGAAATTTTTTTGTACTAGGACCAATATAGAGACTTAATTTTAATTATAAGTTTAATTTACACATGTTTTTACCGCGTCATTTAATTACTTGATAGTTGAGCTGTGTTTGTAGTGAGACATAGGAGCCAGCCAGATCACAGTTTGCAGTCAATTTTAGTTGAGTCTTCAGTCCAACCTGCAGTATGCACGCACCAAGTTCGCCAAGGGCGATGTACTTCAGTGAGATCTGATAAGACAGTGAAGATCACACCAGAGTCAACTGTACATCTTTTGATAATTAGAGTGCTGCACTGATGTCAAGTAGAATAATACTACTCCAATATTTTGCAACATGCTTCATAAATCAGTAAGCCGGAAAACTACAAAATTTGCTGTTTTTAGTCAATTTATTTTAACATTTTGTAGTAATTGTTACAGAGTCACTCTGCGCTCAACGCATGTCTGCATCACTATCTTCACTTGTATTTTGTTGTAATCACGGAATACACTATCTGAAATAGGTTCTGAACAAACGATCAAATTTGAAAACCTCTCGAATTGGAAAAAATTGAACAGTAAAAGGGGCCCACGAAACTTCGAAACTTATTTTAGATTGGGAACAACATCCTACTACGCAAGTATGTTGACATAAACAGCCATCAGTCTGTACATTAACCGAGTGTGAACAATAAATATTAACGCCAACACTGATTTCTCAAGATCGTAAGTTACACGTGCCGTTCTGACCTGCCACAACACATATGGTGTTCGACTGTTGCTCTGATCAGCACCATTCGATCAATAGGAAAAGCGAGGTCACCGGCTGCCATGAGACTTGACTACTACCGTACGCCAGCGGGGGTATATACAAAATTTCGTATCATCTATGTCCGCAAATCATCAACATACTTAGTCTTGTATTCTTCCTGCTATACTATATAGGATTAGGTCGGTTAGTATCGGACAGGTAAGCTTTCCGGAATTGGAATAATTTCTGAAGTTTATATGGAAACGTTTCACACTAAGGAATACTATGACACCTTGGTTAATACAACTATGAAATCCGATGTGGTTTGACTATACATTCGTTGACCTTTGCATATTTTTTGCAACCTTTGAATTTTAGGCCATTTAATTTTTGAAGGCTGTATCGGAAAAAAGCTATTTTTCTTGCAAACAGTTTGTAATTACTTAATAAACTGTTATAAACTTCAAGCTGTCCGTCTGCTCAAACTAGTTTGTCAAAGAATCTATTAACTTTTTCGTTGTCGAAGTCTATTGCTCGCTGCAAATTTATGGATTCAGTTGCCCTCAGTCATATGTCTTCAAGTCTTTTCATGAAATCATTATAAAATATTTATCCGCTTTCATTTTTGCTTTGCTCAACCGAGACTTCATTTTCAGTTGCTCTACAAGTTTGTACAGTAGGTTTGAGAACCCATTTTTACTTAAATACCTAAGCTGACTATCTAACTAAGAAAAAAATGAAAGAAAAACATCGTACACCACTATTCCCTGTACATCACTGAACGTTCTTGGGAAGACAGTAATTTTCTGAAACAGGTTTTATGGCCACTTCTTTGTTTTCCCGTCAAGCTTAACGGGCACACACGTTCCCATGGTCTGGGAAACCGCCCCTAAAGCAGAAGAATCAGCAATGACCAACGGCATGAGGATGCAGAAACCAATGCGGAGCACTACATTAATGACACATCTTGCTTACCCACAGGTCACGTGACCTGTAATTGAAAAACGTCATGAAGACCTCCCCATTGGCAAAAGATTCTGTAGTAGTCCCCCAGTCGGATCTCCGTGATGGAAGTGCCAAAGGGGAGGTGACCATGAGAGAAAGAGTGAATAACCAACGAAACGATAACATTCTACGAGTCGGGGAGTGGAACGTCAGAAGTTTGAACGTGGTAATGAAGCTAGAAAATTGGAAAAAGGAAATGCAAAGGCTCAGTTTGCATATAGTTGCCGTCAGTGAAGTGAAATGGCAAGACAAGGATTTCTGGTCAGTTGAGTGTAGGGTAATATTAACAGCCTCAGAAAATTGAGTAACAGGAATAGGATTCGCTAAGAATAGGAACGTAGGGCAGAGAATGCGTTACTGTGAACGGTTCAGTGATAGGCTAGTTCTCATCAGAATCGGCAACAAACCAACACCGACAACTATAGGTCAGGTACACATGCCGACGTCGCAAGCTGAAGAGGAAGAGATAGAGAAAGTATACCAGGATATGGCTCTGAGCACTATGCGACTTAACTTCTGAGGTGATCAGTCGCCTAGAACTTGGAACTAATTAAACCTAACTAACCTAAGGACATCACACACATCCATGCCCGAGGCAGGATTCGAACCTGCGACCGTAGCGGTCGCTCGGTTCCAGAATGTAGCGCCTAGAACATCACGGCCACTCCGGCCGGCTATATCAGGATATTTAAAGGGTAATGCAGTACGTAAAGGGAGATGAAAGTATAAGTCATGGGGGAGTGGAATGCGGTTGTAGGGGAAGGAGTCGAAGAAAGGGTTACGGGAGAATATGGGCCTGTTACTAGGAATGAGACTAATTGAGTTCTGCAATCAATTTCAGCTGGTAATACCAATTACGCAGTTCGAGAGGAGCAGGTATACTTGTGTGGAGCCATTGAGTCTTGAATGAATGCATTCTACAAGACAGCGCTCACCAGATCTAGGTCGTGTGAGCAGACGACCATCACTTACGTTCAAGCAGAATCTGCTTTCATCGCCATGCCATCTTCCAAGTGATCATTTGACTGCACTAGTGCATCTGTCCACGTGGATGCTGTGTGGAAGAAGGGCTATAAGTGTGCGTATCGGTAGTCTCATTGGTCATAAGCGGTTCGCAACAGTTCGTGTTGACAAGTTTGGGCTCACATGCCCTCTTATCTGTGCAGTGGTAGTCGTACGATCTGCCACTGCTGCCCTTACAATATGACGATCCTGGCGGTCGTCTGTGTTGCGTGGACGTCCAGAACCTTGTCTGCGGGTGTCAGTATATTCATCTGACCACAGATACGAGGGTTGGAACTTAAATAGTGGCAACTATTTATTCACAAACGATACAAACGAGTTACATGTTTGCACCTGATACTGTCCTTCAAAGTAGTCACCAGCGTTGTGCAGAACCCATTCTACATCTACATCTACATCCATACTCCGCAAGCTACTCGACGATGTGTGGTGGAGGGCACTTTATCTGTTCTCCCTTCTATTCCAGTCTCGTGTTGTTCGTGGAAAGAAAGATTGTCGGTATGCCTCTGTGTGGGCTCTAATCTCTCTGATTTTATCCTCATGGTGTCTTCGCGAGATATACGTAGGAGGGAGCAATATACTGCTTGACTCCTCGGTGAAGGTATGTTCTCGAAACTTTAACAAAAGCCCGTACCGAGCTACTGAGCGTCTCTCCTGCAGAGTCTTCCGCTGAAGTTTATCTATCATCTCCGTAACGCTTTCGCGATTACTAAATGATCCTGTAACGAGTCGCGCTGCTCTCCGTTGGATCTTCTCTATCTCTTCTATCAACCCTATCTGGTACGGATCCGACACTGGTGAGCAATATTCAAGCAGTGGGCGAACTAGTGTACTGTAACCTACTTCCTTTGTTTTCGGATTGCATTTCCTTAGGATTCTTCCAATGAATTTCAGTCTGGCATCTGCTTTACCGACGATCAACTTTATATGATCAATCCATTTTAAATCACTCCTAGATAATTTATGGAACTAACTGCTTCCGGCTGCTGACCTGCTATATTGTAGTTAAATGATGAAGGATCATTCTTTCTATGTGTTCGCAGTACGTTACACTTGTCTACATTGAGATTCAATTGCCATTCCCTACACCATGCGTCAATTCGTTGCAGATCCTCCTGTATTTCAGTACAATTTTCCATTGTTACAACCTCTAGATATACCACAGCATCATCCACAAAAAGCCTCAGTGAACTTCCGATGTTATCCACAAGGTCATTTATGTATATGGTGAATAGCAACGGTCCTACGACACTCTCCTGCGGCACACCTGAAATCACTCCTACTTCGGAAGACTCTCTCCATTGAGAATGACATGTTGCGTTCTGTTACCCGTTGTCAGCGATGTGGAAGGTGTAGTATACCGTTAGTAGAGCCTGTTCTGTTGATGGTGAAAATGGAGCGGTGTAGTGCCTGCCGAATCTCTGGAACAGCTCTGAATCGAATGCCACGAAGTAGTTCCTTCCCCTTCGGAATCAAATCAAAGTCACGAGGAATTAAGTCCGGGAAGTATGGTGGATGGTACAGTACTTCCCAGTCCCATCGACCGAACAAAGCAGCCACAGCTCTCGTTGTATACTCCCGCGCATTGTCGTGCAAAATGATGGGTGGGTTGCGCAGAAAGTGTCGCCGCTTCTTTCGCAAAGCATGATGGGTCGCCGCGAAAGTGCGTCAGAGTCCCTGTATGGTGAAAGTTATGGTGATTCTCGTGTACGACTGTGATGGTGTCATCCTAACGCATTACGTTCCTCCACGGCAGACCGTCAATGAACAGTATTACTGTTCGTTCTTGGAACATCACCTGCAACCAGCTTTGCGAAAGAAGCACCATCAACAGAACAGGCTCTGCTAATGGTATACTTCGCCTTCCACATCACTGGCAACGGGTTCTACACATCGCTGGTGACTACTGTGAAGGACAGTAACAGGTGAAAACACGTAACTCTTTTGCATCGTCTGTGAATAAATAGTTGCCACTATTTAAGTTCCAATCCTCGTAAGATCATCGCTGCACAAATGACTCAGCCTGTTCAACTCAACTTGTATGGAAATTCTCCGAGCGGGTCATCTCTTCGAAGACCGCAATGAAACCCCTTTCAGACTCGCTCAGTTAGCTGCAGGAGGGACGAGTACATCTCCGTGGTGTGGTTGCCTGCTGCTTCACACGTTTGCACCACACTGAGCCTTCTGGCTCTGACCGCTCCCTATTAAAGCATAGAAACGGAAGGCCCTCTGGTAGCTATGCCACTATCCGTTGGTAGACGAGTTGAAACAATTATCAGTACATGTATGTACTGTGCCCCGAGGGGGATATGCCATCATCGGATGAAAATCGATGTCGGCTTTCCAGGAGTACCAATTTTGTTCTTTTTCCGGCAGTTTGTAACCACCTTGTATACTACTTGAAATTCGGCATGAGCGTAGTGGGTAGCATCTCGGAGTTAGTAATACCTCCCAAAATCAGAGCAACACATTGCGCTTCTTTCCAGGTGTATTAATTTTTTCCGGCATTGCACAGGGTGTCCGAAAAGTCTTTCCTTGATTACATAAATTGATAACTCAGGCTAGAAGTAAGATACAAATATGAAACTGGTGTCTAATTGTTTAAAAACTATTGAAGTTTTTTTAACACATCAGTAAAATTCCACATGAGCACCCTTGGTAGCACGTAGCACAGCTACCGTCCACACATTAGCCTACATCACTGGAGGGATCGATTCGACGACTGTGGTTTTCCGTTGCCGCAGCGTTTCAAGATCTGATACACCGGAAGACCTCGTCCTTGACATAACCCCATAAAAAGAAAACTAATGGGGCTATGTTAGGAGAGCGTGGAGGCGAAACCGTTGGCCCATCACGACCAATCCATCGCCCAGGAAAGGTCATATCGAGATAGGTACGGACGTCCAAACCCCAATGAGGCGGTGCACCGTCTTGCTGAAACAAGACATGAGGGTGATACTGAAGCAGCTGAGGAACAGCATACAGTTGCAATTTGTCCAGATACACTGCAGATGTGATGGTAGCCTCAGCGAAGAAGAATGGCCCGATAATTCGATCGTGCAATAGGGCGCACCAAACATTCACCTTTGGACTGCCTCTAGTGCACTCCATGACCTCGCCAGGGGATTGTGAACCTCAAATGCCCACATTATGGCGATTCACTATTCCACTGACAAAAAAGGTCGCTTCGTCGGTTTGGTGTCACCGCCAGACACCACACTTGCTAGGTGGTAGCCTTTAAATCGGCCGCGGTCCGTTAGTATACGTCGGACCCGCGTGTCGCCACTATCAGTGATTGTAGACCGAGCGCCGCCACACGGCAGGTCTAGAGAGACTTCCTAGCACTCGCCCCAGTTATACAGCCGACTTTGCTAGCGATGGTTCACTGACAAATTACGGTCTCATTTGTCGAGACGATAGTTAGCATAGCCTTCAGCTACGTTATTTGCTACGACCTAGCAAGGCGCCATTACCAGTTACTATTGATGCTGTAAAACATGTACCGTCAAGAGCGATGTTCACCAATTATGGATTAAAATTAAGTATTCCAGCAGCTACGTACGTTTTTTGTTAGTCTCATTTCCTTGACCTGTTCCAGATCTCACGCCAGCCTGCGTGAGCTAAAACGCGTGCCTTTCGGCTTCCTCTCATAGTGGGTTGGCTGTCTTGCCAATCCACAATAGTCGGAAAAGGCAATTCGTCTGTGATAACCGTCATCGTCCTTGGGCAACAAGGCCTGAACGATTTGCACTTTGTATGCACGAGACAATAAACGTTCGTGTAAAATGTCATGGAGAGAGCTTTTTGGCGTCTGTAATTCACGTGAGGCCCTGCTCAGGTTCTTGGTCGACCAGACCTCGGAAGGTCAGCAACCGATCCTGTGTTCTTGAACTCCTCATACCAGGCTTTAATGCTCTTGACGTCAGGTGGATTCCTTCCAAATGTTATCTCGAAGTGTCTCTGCACTGTGGTTGGTGATTGTGTCTCATGGTACCACAGGACACGCTGTGCCTTCTCCTGGTTGGTTAACATGGCTTCTTGGACACTGCACCTCATCCACTACTTATGTTCTGCGAACCTAAAGAGAAAAAGAACTTTGATAGTTGCAAACAATTCGGCACAAGTTTCATATTTGTATCTTACTTCTAGCCTGAGTTATCAATTTATGTAATCAGGGAAAGTATAACCACGCTGTACCCAACTTGAAATTCGGAATGAGGCTAGTGAATAGCATCTCGACACCAGTTTCATATTTGTATCTTACTTCTAGCTTGAGTTATCAATTTATGTAATGAGGGAAAGTCTTTTCAAACACCCTGTATAACCACCCCGTACCCAACTTGAAATTCGGCATGAGGGTAGTGAATAGCATCTGGGCGTTAAGCTAGTAGCACGTCCACAAATCCGAGCAACTCATTGCGCTTCCGCGCTGTTCCCACCGACCGGTGCGTCAGGGGAAGCGCTGCTGCCGCCGCTGGCCTATCCGAGATAAACAAGTTGTCAACCGCGTGGGGCGGACGCGCGGCGCGACCCTGCTCGGCTCGGCGCGGCCTTTTATTTGTCGCACGACGGCGCCGGCCCGTGGCTGCCGCTGCAGCGAGCAATCGGACGGCCCGGCTTTGCCTGCCCGCCTCCGACCAGTCGCTATCGTGATTGCTTGTAGTGCGCCCGCTGTCGCCTCGGCCCGCCTTGCATCCACAATGAGGATCCTATCGGGGGATACTTAAAAACAATCTCCCGGCTTAATTTCCCGTATATATTATCTTAATCTGATATAAAGGACACAAGCCGGCGGAACGCGAGCCTCCGCAAAGCGGCGGCCGCCGACCCCGCGCGTAAAAGAGCTGTCCTCTTTGCCACGGGGCCCTTCCCTGCTGTCCGCCGGCCACTTCTTTCTTTTTCGCCCGCCTCTGCAGCCGCCAATAATCTAAAGTTGCGCTTCTTTTAATCAGCGGATTCCTCGCGCGGACCGGACTCCCGATACTTTTATTCTTTTCCTCTTTTTCCTATCCTCTCCACCTCTTCTCCTGGCCTTTCCGCGCCGCCCTTCCTCGCTACTATATATAAAATCCCGTCTGGCGCTCCGCGATCTCTCACGAGATACCCGGCGAAAAGTCTTACTGTATTTATGTAGGACGATATGTATCTAAGATGCAAGCAAATAGTGGGAAAAGATAACTGTTCGAGAGGCGCGGAGAATTCAAACAAAGCGCTTACGTGTGTCGAATGAGGGGAAAGAGAGAGAGAGAGGGAGAGAGGTAGTACAGCTGCATAAATTAGATGCCGACTTTTCGTGTTGTTTCGATTCATTCTGCGCACGTTGCCGCGCGATGTCGAAGAAACCGTTGTAAATTACAACGTACACAGCCGTTAAGGAGGTTACTTTTCAATAGAACGTCTGATTTATGCTGATGATCGGCAGGCGAAGTTCCTGTATGCTGTATGACTCAGCGGGGTTCTCTCTCTACACGCCTGATTAAACACAGCGTCACGCAGAAGGTGCGGACGGATGACGAACAACCTACCGACAACGAATAACGTTGAAGCTTTCTATGAAAGAGGACCAGTCTTCGATCTGAGACTCGGCATTTCCTTCGGCCCACTGACACACTTACGGACTCTGATGTCAGCACATGTTTAACACTAAAACAGTCTCATATTCGATACACTCGTTGTAAGCTTTGTTTTCAGAGTGAGTGCTGAACGAAGTCAACAGTTTTTCATAAGTTAAATCCGTATTACTAAAAAGAATGTCGGCCATACTTCTAAATACTAATACGATGTCTGTTACCACATTTCCAGAACGATTCTACTTCCTCAGTACCGTAACGATGGAGTAATGAAAACAAATAATGATGACGGCTTTTCATTAATTACGTATAGTGATTTTGGGTGTTGTATGAAGTCTGTCATGATCCAAAATACACAAGTGTAATCCAAAACAAGAGCTACATTGCGGAAAATCTGTGTTAATAATAAAACTGTAAATCCGTAATCTGTCTGGGCGAACACGCGTATCTCCAGAGCTACTAAACGATCTTTCAGGTGTTTATCAGAGGTTACTTGAGCGTAGCATGGGGCAGCATACAGGCTCTATTTCCTCAAAATCAGCTCACGGAGAAAAAAAAAAGATATCGTAGTCTAGAGTTTTACCTAAAACCGTCCAGCCTGTCTGTTAGAACACGCTAAATTACTAGATGTATTTTCATGACGTCTCTCATTAGCTTGGGTGCTGCTTGAGGCAACGTATAGGTTTCATTTCGTTAAAATCATGAAAATAAATCTATCGTAATTTAAAGTTTTGGGCCTCTGCTCACGACAGCAGTTAGTACACAAAAGAACCAATAGATGGTGGTATTAGTTTTGTAGTAGTGTAAGAACAAATACATATCAGTGTTATGTTTATTTGGCTACGACACATGGATTTAATGATTTCGCTCTTTGTATGAAAAACTGTACGAAATTGCTTTGTTTCTTTGGATTTCATTTATTTTTGACATCTATGCTGGGTATGACGACTCTTCTGGCAAAGTGGTCCTACATGGATTCCATTTTTTCCGACTGAAGCATGGAATTAAAAGATGACGGTATGCAATGGCTCTTCTTCAACTCCCACTTCGATGAACGGACGTACAGATAGTTCGAATACGTTATACTTTTGAGCTTCCTTTACTTGTATTGCCCCTTTGTTAGGCTTATCAGTCGTTAAGTCACTAAAGGTAACCTCTGAACCTCTGTTACGGAAAAATCGCTGTTTGCCTCTGGCAGTTTTACATAGTTCCCTCTCCCTTCCTCTTTTTTGCTAGTAATTAATCTCCACCACTTTCTATGCCTTTCTGTGTTTCATACAACAAAAGTTTAACAGAACAACTTTCTTAACTGCGTCATTCGCTTTTGCGTACATTATAATATTACCCGTAATCATTGACATACAGCCGGCCGCTGTGATCGAGCGGTTCTAGGCGCTTCAGTCCAGAACCGCGCTGCTGCTACGGTCGCAGATTTGAATCCTGCCTCGGGCATGGATGCGTTGATGTCCTTAGGTTAGTTAGGTTTAAGTAGTTCTAATTCTAGGGAACTGATGACCTCAGTAGTTAAGTCCCATAGTGCTTAGCGTCATTTAAACCATTGAACCATTGTGATACAGCTTCTAAATACCGGAAGAGCTTCATTTAACCGCCACAAAATCTAAGTAAAGATATAGTCTTCACTGACGAGGCATTTTCATTCGACCTTTACGTATGTACAAACACATAGTGCTTACTTTCGTATGTATGTGTGTGTGTAGGGGGGGGGGGGTCAACTGAAGATTAATTTTTAATGGAAATTTGGCTTAGACACTAAAGAATATATCTCTTTTTCGGTTAATAATGTTCTTCAAATATTGATGACATCCTCAACAGTTTCCCCTGACATGTATTATCAAATATCAATTCGTGCTCTACAGTAGAAAAAGAAGTGTTTTCAGCAAATAATACGTATTTTACAGTCGTTCAGAAAAAGTCCAACTTGCTACAGAATTTCCAAATGACAGTGAATGCAATTAGGCAGAAACGTGCTGAACATTTGTTGCGAGAGTCCTATTTTTCCAATTTTTTTCTCAAGAAATAGGTCCATAAACTTATAGTCAGCCTCTACACGAGACTGTCGTGTGTTCACTAGAAATTGACATCGCGAATGAGGCTCTGTGACGATCCATCCTTCTCGTTTACCATATTTCACAGATCCTATGACAACGATGATGGTAAAGCAATGGCCTAATATGTAGCAGTAATGAATACTACGTAACCGACTGACGTAAACTTATATCGTCTGTTGATTGTCCAATACCACAACTGGTCGTGAAAGTAAAGATCACTTTCGGTATTAGCTGTGTCGTTTACGATTAAGGCAACTAATCATCTCTGAAAGAAGTTATTCTTATACACTACACTTATCAAGATCGAGTCGGAAAACTTTTGGTGATGGATTGGTGGTCAATATGAGACCAGAAAGAATATACAGCACTAAAGAATTTCAGTGTCCGACACAGACATACTTTTACCATTGCCAGATGACTTTGCAAAACCGATTGGTCGCTGCAGTATCAATATAGTCATAATAATTATAGTAAAAGTTACGATAATAGTAACGATAACCTCTACCAAGAGTTTTTCTTACGCTATATATTACATTTACAAGCTTTTTCCACTAATGCGTTTGGCGTGACAATTCATTCTGTCATCGGTCTTTCCGTCCTTTCTTCAGAGTTTCTTCTTGTTGCTTGAATTAGGTTTGAAACGATTATTTTTTGACTACTCCTTACCACAGCAGTCTTCTAATTTCACAAATGCTGGTTTTACCTTGTAGCGTGACATCAAACATAGCCCGAATAAGCTTCTTTGGGCACTTATTTCTTTCTGGTTTACATTTTTTATTTGTTATACGAATGAGTCAAAGCTTAGTAGTCTTTAACTTCTGTCAGGTAAACTCCAAAATCTCTAGCTTCTTCTCGGGTATAGTGTTGTCAGTAGAGGTAACAAACTGAAGGAGTATACTGGTAAAATGTTTGTTGTTGTGGTGCTGAGTCCGAAGACCGGTTGGATGCAGTTGTCTGTGGTAGCCTATCATGTCCACGCCTCATTTTCGCAACTACTGCTACCAACACACGACCTCCATTTGAATCCACTTGCCGCGCGGGATTAGCCGAGCGGTCTAGGGCACTGCAGTCATGGACTGTGCGGCTGGTCCTGGCGGAGGTTCGAGTCCTCCCTCGGGTATGGGTGTGTGTGTTTGTCTTTAGGATAATTTAGGTTAAGTAGTGTGTAAGCTTAGGGACTGATGACCTTAGCTGTTAAGTCCCATAAGATTTCACACACATTTGAACATTTTTGAATCTACTTACTGAAGCGGAGCTTTCGTCTCTCTCATGGCAGAAATGGCCACCCTCCCCCCCCCCCCCCCTCCACACACACACACACACCTGTTAACGCATAGAAACACACACACAAACGCGCGCGCATGTATGCACGAACCCACGTACACACGCACTTCTTTGTACTACTAAACTGACGATTCCTTGATGCTTTCTTTATGTCAGGTTGTAGCACAAATTTCATTTTCTCTAATTCGATTTGTTATTCAGTCTACACATCTAATCTTCAACAGTCTTCTGTAGCAGCACATTCACAAAGCTTCTGTTGATAACCCCACTGCAGAAACTGCTATTGTCTTCTTGTCTGAACTCTGTATTGTCCACGTTTCACTTGCCTAAGAGGCTATAGTCCGTGCAAATACCTTCCGGAAAGGCATCCTTAGCTGATGCTGATTGAGTGTTTGAGACCAAACAGCGAATGTCAATAGTCTCCTATTTATCTCCCCCCCCCCTCCCCTCCTTCCCGTCCCCAGGACAGAATCAATGTACCCAATCTGTCCGCGTACAGAGTAAATTCTGAGGGGAAAAGTGTGAAAGTGTTTTAAACGTCTGTGGAACATTGAAACTATCCCGGTATTCACTGCATTCAAGCTGGCACGAACACCGACCCATAGTTGTTAACCTGTCGGGTGATTTCGGCTAGGGGTCGAAATACATTCCCATTCCGGAAAGACTTCCTAACACTTACGATTATGTTCAATTTGAAGCAAATGTGTCTTTCTCTCAAAGGCGCTTCTTTCTATCCTCTCTACTTCGTATTTCATCAGGTAATTTTGAGCCGTGCACGTTTAGAATAGCATCCTGCCGTTCTTTAAACTGCTTTGCTCGGCATATCTAAGCAGTGAATTAGTCACCGTCTAGCAAAAGGATGCTGTGTCGCTCGCTGAATTCACTTAACAACATACGCGGTCCTTCCTGGTCTGTATCATTGTCTGGCGTCCGGTTTACTAACTGGGGTCGCTCAACGAGAACGGAAGCCCGATTCGTCGTGTTATAGGTAGCTGTGCGTACAACAGTTGATGAATCATTGCTTCCCTCTGCCTACATGGTTGCGGGTTTGCGTCTTTGAAGTCGGCAGCGTTTTAAATCTGCTGCAGTCCTTGTGGATGCTGTGCTGTCGGGATTAACTTACAGTAAACACAAGCGTAAACAGTGAGCACTTTTGTTACCCGTTGCTAGAAGGCCTAAAGGATTGTTGCCTTTCGAGAAATCTCGTGTTCGTTGAGCGAAGGTCTTTCTGGGATCACACGTATAACATCGATTACCTTTCTTCAGTGACAAATTTGTCTTAGATTTTTAATGGAATCAGAATTCTTTGTTAATAGTTCTAGCTTCCACAACTCCATCAACATCAACACCCCGCAAGCCACTTGACGGCGTGAGGCAGACAGTAATTCTGGAACCACTAACTGATAACCCCCACCCCCACCCCCATTCCCTAGTAACATTCGCGAATGCCACATGGGAAGAAAAATTGACGGTAAGCATATGTATTAGCTCCAATTTCTCGAATTTTCTCGCTGTGGTCATTTCGCCAGACTCATGTGGGAGGAAGTAATATATTCTTCGACTCTACCCAGTAAGCAGTCTCTCGCAATTTCGGTAGTAAAACCTTCCGTGATGCACAACGCCTCTCTTGCAGAGTATATCTGTAAAAACTCTCGCGCCGACTCAACGATCCCGTGACGAAATGCACCGTTTTCCATCAGATCTTTTCTCTCTCTTCCGTCGCTGCTACCTGGCAAGGGTCCCAGGTTGATGAACAATACACAAGAATCGATCGCACAAGTGCCTTGCAAGTCCATATTTAGTGGATGAATTAAGTTTCCTTGAGATTCTTCCTGTGAATCTGTTTGGTATCTGCTTTTTCTGCTATTTGATTTATGTGGTCATTCCATTTGAGGTCGTTCCGGATAGACACTCATAGATATATTTTGGTGGTTATTGTTTCCAGCAATTTAACGGTAGTGCAATTATACAGTAGTGGAATTTTTTCCTTACGTATTTGCAGTATGTTATATTTATTTACCTTGAGGGTTCAGCTTACAGAACCTGCACCATTCATCAATCTTCTGAAGTCCTTCTGAAAATCTGTCTTGTCTTCTGGCGTTGCTCTTACTGACAACTGTGAACAGACTTAAGCAGCTTCGATGCATTTTACTATATAATTTATACACATTCTGTGAGCAAGGAAGTCTTGAAGCCAGTCGCAAAACTGGTCCAATACTCGGTAAGATCGTATTTTTTTTTTTCTGTTCCACGGAACGGCAGTGCGGGACTGTGAGATTTCTTCCCGAAATTCAGGATTACGGTATTAACCTGAGCGCAGATATTTACAGCGTTGTGGAGCTCATGGAGGAGCAGATTTTTGTTTGCGGAATTCATGTTGATGATTTTCGTTCTCAAAAACATCATAACATACGAGCATAAAACCTGTTTCGTAATTCTGCAACAGATTAACTTCAATGATATAGACCTACGATCTATCCTACGACCTGTCTTGTAAACGGGAATGATCTGGGCTTTTGTCCATTCGCTAGGTGCGATTTGTTGCTTCAGCGATCGACAATAAACTGCCGCTAGAAGGGGAGCAAGTTCTTTCACATAATCGCTGTAGAATCTTGCACGCACCTGATCTGGTCCTGATACCTTTCCACCACAATCCCGAGTCATCGTGAGCCTACCTGTAAAGGGCAGACAGAATTTAATGTTTTAACATTGATTGTTTTGTGGAGATCTTATATTTACAATGAATTATTTTTTTAATTATGTGCTTTCATAGCCCAAGCGTTTAAGCCGCTAACCGTTTTGCATTGTTTGTTTCCCTTTAATCAGTTACAGTAATTTCTTTAATTCAAGATTACTGTGACGAGGTTGCAGACTTGAATCGTTGTGTTAAAATTGTAAGGATCTTGTATGATCTTCAGTTGTGCTATTCGTCGTTAGCTCGTTTCATTGTTACTCTACGTCTGTCTTAGATTTGAAGGGCTCGAGCGATATCTGAACTAGCTCAAGGTGCTGGTCTTATGATAACGCAACATTTGTTTTCATCTCTTTTGTGAGTTATCGTTTGGAAACTTGTGAGCTTGTTAACATTGGTTCCATTCTCGTTCATCTTAACAGGAAGGCATGTGCACTTACTTTAAAGTTTTTGGGAAACGCTGTGTCATTTTCATGACTGTGATTATTATCGATTTTAAAGTGGCTGTTGTAACGCCCCTTATACTTGTTATTTTCTCACTATTAAAATGCCTTAATTGCAAATAAATAACATTGATTGTTTTTTAGCATCACCTGATTTAATTCAGCTACATTTCTTTAACATTGTTTTACTTTTGTTGTGATCTTCTCATACCTTCTTATCAAGACACTATCCGTTCCAATCAGTTGCTCTTCCAAGCCCTTGGAGAGGCTACAATCCTGTCTCACTCTGCTTCGGCTTGTGCCTCATACTGCGCTCGTCCCGTGATTTCTCCCATTGTCAACAGAAATTGAAATCCAAACGAGCAAAGCTTTGGCTAGCGCGACGGGGATTCTGCTACTGGCTCCAGTTTCGGCGTGTCAGCAGCAACTGACAGGCCTGCAGCCCGCCACACGTGACTGTCAAGCGTGTTGCTGCCCGCCGTCCACTTGACCAGGCCATCAAACGGGGCCTCTGAGATTTGGTGTTGAATGCACTGTTGGAGTCTAGATACCTTTTGAACTCACAGTGTTCAGATGATTTGCTATTTAACTACCCTATTATATTTTCAGCTATATTGTTCATGTGGTGCAATAGCAAAGGAAGCTTTCACCGGGCCCGCTGCAGAGCTTCCTGCATTTGAGAAACCTGCATCATTTGTAAACGTCAACGACAAAGTCGGACTCAAGATTAGCGTCGTGTCTTTCAGTAGAGTTTGAAGGTAACTGGTAGGTCCACCTTCTGCTACAGTACTTTGTGACAAGGCAGAAATGAGTGATAGTGATAAAACCAAAAGCTTACGACCGCCTGCATAACAAGCTGTAACATCCACGTGATAAATTTCTGGCTACAGTGCGACGAGAGGAAATTATGCCTCTAACAGTTATAAACATTATCTATTCGACGTATGAAAAAACAGTGAAAACTTATAAATATTAATTATTTATATAATATTCTATGATGTAATTGGACATATTGATGTGTATTATACAAAGACAATGATAATTGTAAATTCCTTTTACGATCTGTGTTTGTCTTCTTTTGTTTTTACCTTTTATTGGTTGGCTTTTGTAAGTTGCGGACGCATATCAAACTGAGGTCTGTTAAGAAATTGTAATTATTTATTAATTATTACTTGAAAATAGAGTTCATTATTATTATAAATATGAGTGAATAATTATTTGTAACTTTAATTCCCCTCTCAGTAAGCATTATCTGTGTTAATTATTTCTTTCCGCTGCAAGGAGCGCAGCCATTGATGATAGCGATTCGTATCGCGTTTTGTATGTGTTTTCCTTAGAAACAAATCAAATGTTTGCTTGATGAAGTGTAAATAGTGCACAATGCAAAAGTACAGTTTCTGTAAAGTTTAATAAGCATTTAAAATACTTATTTGCTCTAACAATACAAAGTCTCTATCAATTGTCTGCCGCCATCTTAACAATTGTCTCAGCGGCAAATTCAAATTACGCAACTCTGCAGACATAAATGCCGAACGTAATACAAATGTGTAAAAATAAATGTGCACCGGTGGTGCCGAACTCATTTGAATGAAAATAATTCGAATCAGATTGGTTCTTTAAAAATAGTGCTCATAGCACGATCGTTATAACAAACTTTTCTAGCTGATGTATGGAGCCGAAATTATTTACGCATGAGTTGCGAAGAATTTTGTTCCAGGTAACATACGTCAGTGTTGTACGCGGCTGACATTCGGTGGTTTCAATGATCATTTTGCTGAAGATAACTGTTTCCATCATAATCCATAACTGTATAGAATCTGTTGTATGAACTGTGATTGAGTGACACTTGCACAACTTACAGACAACACTTTAACACGACGTTAGCTTTGAGTTCTTTAGCCGGGAGCAAAATTATGTAGTAATTACTCAGTGTAATAAAATAAGATTATCATTTTATTTACAAATTAGTTAAATACCAAAGCACTGAATAACACAGCGAACGTCACAAAGCGTACTGGTCCAATGGAGCAACGATTCTGAGTGACATAGATTCTACAAGTATTTGCTAGGCACAGACGTATGTGGCAGTTCACGTCTTCGCACAGCTCACGCAATTTGCGGGCGGGGAGCTGACGCCTGAGAGGGTCAAATGTGAGTTCCATTTGGTTCAGATTAGATGTCTGCCAAGGAGCCCATATTCAACAATGTGCGCTGAAAGATTGATCCGAAACGTGCCTGCACCAACATTGCACTCTGTCGTCAGCTCTGCCACTGAGCGTCGTCTACTCTGCTTTACAGATTAACACTTTGTCGTTTTCTCGTAGTTTCACCGTCTACATCTACATCTACTTGGTTACTCTGCCTGGCAGAGGGTTCATCGAACCATTTTCATACTACATCTCTACCACTCCACTCTCGAATAGCGCGTGGGGAAAAGGAACACGTAAATCTTTCCGTTATAGCTCTGATTTCTCATATTTTATCATGATGATCATCTCTCCCTGCGTAGGTGGGTGTCAACAAAATATTTTCACATTCGGAAGAGAAAGTTGGTGACTGAAATTTCGCAAATAGATCTCGCCGCAAAGAAAACCGCCTTTGTTTCAGCGACTGCCACCCCAAATCGGGTATCATATCAGTGACACTCTGACACCTATTGCGCAATAACACGAAACGAGCTGCGCGTCTTTGCACTTTTTCGATTCCTCCGTCAATCCTACCATGTAAGGACCACACACAGCGCAGCAATATTGCAGCAGAGGACGGACAAGTGTAATGTAGGCTGTCTCTCTAATGGGTTTGTCGCATCTTCTAAGTGTACTGCCAAGAAAGGGCAGCCTTTGTTTCGCCTTCCCCAGAATAATATCTACGTGGTCTTTCCAATGTAAGTTGCTCGTAATTGTAATTCCTAGGTATTTAGTCGAATTGACAGTCCTTAGATTTGTGCAATTTATCGTGTACCCAAAATTTATCGGATTTCTTTTAGTACCCATGTGGATGACCTCGCACTTTTCTTTATTTAGTGCCAATTGCCACTTTTCGCACCATACAGAGATTCTCTCTAGATCATTTTCTAATTGTAATTTCACTAGACGGTAAATTACAGCTTCATCTGCAAACAATCTAAGGGGGCTGCTCAGATTATCAACTAGATCATTTATGTAAATCAGGAACAGCAGAAGAAGATGAATAAGAAGAAGAAGAAGAATGACAGCTGACCGATACTGTGAGACCTTGACACGACTACGCGAAACAATGAAGAGGAAACGGCCAAGACCTCTCGCCGAGGGCGTCACCTTCCATCACGGCAACACGCCATCTCGCTCGCCCAAAAAGTCCACCAAGCTGTTGAAGCAGTATCATTGTGGCATCATCGATCACCCTCCTTAAAGCACGGACCTCGCTCCAAGCTGTTTCCACCTTTTCCCTCACGTTAAGGATCACCTAGGAGGCCGATGATTCGCTTCAGAAGAAAAGGTGAAACCGCGACAACGTGGCTGAACACTCAAGGACAGGATTTTTATCAGGAGGGACAAAGTGACTAGTGGCTAAACCGATACGAAGACGATGTAGAAAAATAACCTAAGGTATGTAATATCAGTTGACTGTATTGTTTGTACGAAATAAAATGTGCATATATCACTACAGGTAGACAGAACGAAACAAAAAGTAACAAATCGATCGAGCAATTGACTCGTGTTAGTGGACCAGTCCGGCACACAGTTTTAATCTGCCAGAAAGTTTCTCGTGTAATGTTATTACTAAAGAACGAAGCAGTAGCGACACGAGTAATTGGAGCCTCGTTTAGCTTGAGCATTGGAAGCTGACAATATTCTATGAAGAGATAAATGCGGTGGCGACAAAAACGTGATGAGCTTTTCTGGAGGGTAAAGTCTTTTTCGGAAACGATTTCTTCCACTGGCGATTTCTTCCACTGGCTTAATAAGAACCCCAACGCCTGTCGATTGGGTCCATACAGAGGCAAGTTAAAAGCTTGCCGGAGTGGTCTGCGGAGCTGTCGTCCCGCCAGGTGATCACAGCAGCCGTCGAATACGGGCTGCGTTTTTAGCCGGACAGGTTTTTAAGGAGCTGCAGGGCACCTGCTGTTTTTTCCGAGCTCGGGAGTCGACATTATTTTTGCGAATAGCTTTTTGTTTTGTGGGAATTTATATATTACAGCCAGTGAGTCACTGCACACACTTTACTGATGCTTGGGAAGATTAGAAGAAAAAATGCGTAAAATGCTATTCGTACCAACAGAAGAACTTGCGGTATCTGGAAATTTATTACTATGCATCGTTCGCTTTTAAATATAGTGAAGCTATTTCTCAAAACCTGGACACAAGTAGACACAATGTACATTTTAGTACCCCCCCTCCTTCCCCCCCCCCCCCCCCCCTTAAGACGATGATGATAACTTGTAACAACACATCTACCCTCGAAAATAGTTCTGGGTTTGGTGGGACAGAGAGGTTCGCAAGTTTCTTGCGGAACACCAGGTACAGGAACCAGTCACTAAAGTTTTTTTTTTCTTTCTTTTTTTTAAATCGGGGTATGCGGCTGGGTGTGGGGTGGGAATAGGTGAGTGTAGGTTCATCGGTGTTTCGGTGCTGATTGGACTGATGCGGCCCGCCACAACTTCAACTCTGATGCCAACTTCTTCACCTCAAAGTAGCTCTTGCACACTACGTCCTCAGTTACATGTTGGATATGTTACTGTTTCTGTCTTCCTCTATAGTTTTAACCCTCTGCAATTCCATTTAGTGCCATAGAAATTATTTCATATTTAAACCTCTTTAATTATTATGCAAGCTCCTCCCTACCAATTTCATATTTCGAAATATATGCAGCACCCAGAAGGGGTTGTGCGATATAAACGGCAGTTGGTAGGCGTGTTTCTACATCTGAAAGATTATGTCTATTCACATTTCGTGTCATGCTCATTAATAGTGGAGCCAGTAGTACCACAGAGGATGCAAATCAGATTTGTTTTAAACACACGCTCTAACGGTCGTGAGAGTTAGGTACGTTTCAGTGAGTTGATGTTAATCAAGAATTCCTTCAAGGCGACAAAAACTATCAACACTGCACTGAGTTTGAACGGGGTGGTGCAACAGTGCTACAAGGAGGTGGATATTCCTTCTCCGATATGGCAGAAAGACTTAGCAGGAATGTACCGAGCGAGGTGGCGCAGTGGTTAGACACTGGACTCGCATTCGGGAGGACGACGGTTCAATCCCGCGTCCTGCCATCCTGATTTAGGTTTTCCGTGATTTCCCTAAATCGCTCCAGGCAAATGCCGGGATGGTTCCTTTCAAAGGGCACGGCCGACTTCCTTCCCCGTCCTTCTCTAACCAGATGAGACCGATGACCTCGCTGTCTGGTCTCCTTCCCCAAAACAACCAACCAACCAACTTAGCAGGAATGAAACGGGAGCCACGGAAATGTGCGGTAGTAAGAGGACAGGGCTCCGGACGGCCAAGTGCCGCTACCGAGAGGGAAGAATGTCAAGTTCAGGTTATGGCTCTGGTTCACAAGCGAGAGCTCATTGCAGGACAGGGTGGAGATCGGTTGTGTTTTCTGAGGAAAGCTAGTTCGGCCTCGGTGCCAGTGACTGCCGTGTTTTGGTTAGAAAGTAGCCAGTTGAGAGTCTGCAGCCAACCTGTATGCGTGCTAGACACAAAGGGTCTACAACTGGAGTTATGGTCTGGGGTGCGATTTCGTATGAATACAGGAGGACTTTCGTGATTATCCCAGGCACCCTGGCTGCAGATCTGTACGTCAATTTGGCGATACGATCTGTTGCGCTGCTATTCATGAACAGCACTCCAGATGGTGTTTTCCAACAGGATAACGGCCTCCCACGTATCACTGTTGTAACCCAACACGCTCTATAAAGTGTCGATGTAGCCTTGGCCTATTCGATTACCAGATCCTTCTCCAATAGAGTACATATAGATTAACATCATACAACTCCAGCATTATGCACAAACTGCATTAACCGTCCATGAATCAAATGACCAAGTGCAACAGGGCGTAGAACTCCATCCCAACAATTGACATCAGGCACCTGTAAGACATAGTACATAAACGTTTGCAATCAACAATTTTGTGGTTGCACTGGTTATTTATATACTAGCATTTCACATTTGCAATGGCTTAATTCGCACATGGAATAACTTGTGAGCCTTCAATATTAATCATTTAAATATGTATATTTTTTTCTGTCAGTGTATATATTTACTCCATGACTTTATAAATGTAAATATGTGAAGAAAACGTTGTTTGAATCGTAACATTGTTTTTCAGTGTATTTATATGTAAACTCTGCTTTTTATGGAGCCTCTGGCCTGTGTGAGTGTTGTGGTGAGAATTGATGAGCGAGTAATTCACGTCAGGACCATAAGATGCCTGGATCGTAGATCGCGTGTATAGAGTAAATTTTGTGGAAAGTTGATTAGGTTATGGAAAGATGAGTAGTTTTAGGGGTGGTGGGAACACGTGAAGATTGGAAGAGCTGAGGAAGAGTCACTGAGGTGGAAGAGGGGAAATAAGTGAAAGTCAGAACTTTCTGGAAAACGATTGTTCCAGTGTAATTGCGATAATTTACTAATATTTCGAAATGAAGACTTTAATCCCAAGATATATGCAAAGATGGAAGGTGCAAGCTGGAAGGTCAAAGAAGAAAAGAAGAACTGCAAGTGAGAAAATTTATCTCATTGGCACCATAGACAATGATGGGAAGAATAAGAAATTGAAGAAATGTAGGGCAGCCTAGTACTAGAAGGTCCCATCTTCAGACAACTCAATTACACCTTGATTTTTTCCAACTACTTTTCTGTGTCACGTTGTATAGAAGAAAAGACTCAATTTTTCTGTTCTGTGGTCTGACTACAAATGTAGACGGCCTCAAATAGGACTGTGAAGTGTTTCAAAAGTGAGTTCCAGCTGTGTGAGGGCCAGAGCTAGTGACATTTGAAATTGAAATTAATAATCAGATGATCTGTCATTTAAACCCAATATTAAGCAGCTGTCAATGTGTTCAATGTATATTAATCTGGCATATTCCATGCCTGCATCTTACACTGCAGACTTACACCGTAGGAAATACTGCAACCGGCCATAAAGCATTTTTAATGATTTGTTGGGTTAAAACCTTTTAAAAAGTACAAAAAATCTGAAATTTATTTAAATTCAGTAACATGAATTTAACGACCTTTATTTTGTTTTTTTACTTCAATATATGACATTTAATCCAATATTTTTCTCTAATTTATCTTTGTCATCTCAAAAGATTTTAGTATAACGATCAGGTAGAGTAACTTTATATTCATCATCTAAAAGTAATAAAAGTTTTTGATCACATTTAGTTGCTAAAATTTCACCTTTTGAAATTTTGTAACATTTATTTTTTTCAGTTATGTTAATTTAGTGAAAACTTTGGCATAACTATCACTATAACTGTTAAGTTCACTTACTAGTTTTATAGTACTGACATACGGGTTTATATTGTTTTGCTTTTATTTATATACAAAATACTTAAATTTTCAAAAATTAAAATGTTTATCAAAAGTTTTAATTTTTTTAAATCTAAATTTTCAAGCTTCAACATTTTCAGTTAACATTCTGTGTTGTGAATCGCAATCTAAATTTTTTTACCATACATATGCGGTTGTATCATTTGCTATGTTTTGATTAAAAGTTGCACATAACTTCATTGTTGCTTTTTCTGTAGTTAACACATTCATTCATCTAGTAATATTTATGACACAGATAAGAAAATTTTGTATAAAACTGAATGAACTTACATTGACATCATTATTCAATGGTGTTATATTTTTAAAATATTTAAAAGCAACATAAGCTTTTAAAACATTATGCAATGGATCGAGAATACATAATTCTTGAGGAAAATTTCATAACCTCCATTCCTTATATAGATGTTCTGTAATTTAAGTTGGTGAAATAATGAAGAATCGATTAACTGACTATTTTTTCGTTTTGTTTGGAAAACAATAAAAATTACATAGGACATAATAAATTCAGCAGAATTTAATAATTAATAATTTCTAGTTTAAAATTTCTTTCTCCATTCAATCCTGCAAACTGCATGGTCTGTGATCCAAAGAAAGCAATTCGAAATTTTCAGTCTTTTTGTTCTATTTAAATTGAATGTTATGATTCATATTTAATAACTGAACACGGATTTCCATACTTATTACAACAATTTTACCTTCTTTTGGAAGTGCACTATTATCATTGTTACTATTCCAATAAAGAATAGAATCTTCAGAACTTGAACTCCAAGTGAAAGTCACAGGTAATTAGTTCTTTAAAGTCTTTAAAAACTGTGCAAATAATTATACTGGAAAAATGCTTCATTTTGCTTGTTTTCAGTTTTACAATTCACAAGAATATGACCTTCCATAGTTAACTATTTGATAAAGACAAAGCCAATCGATTAAGAACTGATGAAGAAATAAACAGATGTTCTATTCTAGACAGAATATTGTTTCCTTTTTTAATTGTAATAACATTAAATAATTTTACCATATGATTATCAGTTAGTTTAAGATTTGATTTGCCATCATATTCTGAAAAAGTCAGTTCCATCTGCATGAATAACTTCAAAAGTCAAATATAATTGTGTGTGATTTAGATGAATTCATCCATCACCAATATTAATATTAATGATGTTTTCTCATTTGGAATATTTGAATCATTCTTCGTTTTTTCATTAACAGGAAAAGAGTAAAACTGATAACTCTCGATTTTTTCATGACTTACTAAGAAAAAAAAGGTTATTAGGTCATTTTTAAAATAACTGTAACAGTTCAGCTGTTGAAGTCAATCAAAATGTGATTTTCATCAGCTATAGTTATTTGTAAATTTTGAAGACTATCAAAAATTGAAATAATTTCAGGAAATTTGGTTTTATAAAGTACTAGTCCACCAAATTCAGCATTTGGTTTAAATGAAGAAATAATATTAGTGTCTCTATGAATACGATCTGTATGCTTTAAAAACATTCCATCAGCTAGATTAAAATTTATGTTTATTAATTCGAATAGTATCACTTTTGGCAAATTATTGCCAGTTATTTTTCGATTGGGTTCAATAATTCTATCATTAAAACGTAAAATTTGTCAGATAAAACCATTTTATCCATGAATAATGTAACATCACTTTCAATAGTAATTCTGTTTAAAATTTGATCTATTTTAATGTGCATACTAGGTTTTTCTGAATGAATAAATTTTTCCAACTATTTTTGAAATGTAGTGACTGACACGAATTTCTACTGCTTCTCCATCACAGTGTAATTTGTTATTTTTCTATGTAATATCTGAAGTTGAAAAAGTTGTATCAAAACTATTCACTGTGACGTTTTTATAATGGTTCAAATGGCTTGAGCACTATCGGACTTAACATCTGAGGTCATTAGTCCCCTAGAACTTAGAACTATTTAAACCTAACTAACCTAAGGACATCACACACATCCATGCCCAAGGCAGGATTCGAACCTGCGACCGTAGCGGTCGCGCGGTTCCAGACTGAAGAATCTAGAACGCCACACCAGCCAGCAGACGTTTTATAACTTCTTCTCATTGTAACATTTAATCTTTTTTAATAACAGATGAAGTATCACTCAATTTAATCAGATGAGTATTAATTTTTAGTAAAAATTATATAAAGAATTGACAGAATAAATTACAGAAAAGAAATTAAAAAATTAACGTGGTTAACTTTTACCAAATTCTGTTCCATGCTCAATAACAGGACTGAGTGATTGTGGAAAAACAAAAATGATTATTGATAATTATACAAATTTGTTAACGCTTTCGTGGCCACTTGTGGACAGACTGCCTATTGGCTTCTGTCTCGGGTTCTTCGGCAGACGTTCATCCGATGGTTTTACTGAAGTCTCGCCAGCACGAGTGGCTGGCATTGTCAAAGCTTCACCCTCCATTGCCGATGGTGAACTGGAGCCGAGCTCGCGGCCGCAGACTATATGTACCTGGCGCGCCAACGTCCAAGGGATTCTCCGCGGTCATTTCGAGTGCGGTTCTCCTCTTGCTACTTGAGACGGTCGTTCGCTGCAGTACGGGAAGCCAGGATCCGTTTACCTTAAGGCTTTCTTCTTTCTTGTTGAAGCTGCTCGCGTGTTTTTGTATTTCTACACCTTCTCCGAACAAACGGGTGTGATAGTGCTTCTCTACAGCCAGAACTTCCGTGTCGGCGAATTTTATTACGTTGTCGGTCTCACTCAGTGCGCGCTCTGCCATGGCCGAATTCTTCACCTGCCTCAACCTGCAATATCGTTTATGTTCTTTGATCTTGGTGTTGATTGATCGTCCAGTCATTCCGACATAAACTTTTCCGCATGTGCATGGTATACAGTATATTCCCGACACTGCAAGTGGGTCCCTTTTCTCCTTTGCCGATCTTTGATCTTCCTTGCCGGTTTGAAAAACGTCTTTACGCCGTGTTCGCGCAGCATACGGTCGATTCTGTCCGTCAGTCTGGGAATGTATGGCAGAAAGACCGTACCCGACATTTCTTTTTCTCATTCCTCACTTCGCCGAGTGTTTGGCTCTGTTACACTTGTAATATAATTTGTGGTGTACCCATTACTCCTCAGAAAACTTTCCTGGTGTGGCAGTTCGCATCTGAGGTGCTGCAGCTCACACATTGGTCCTGATCGCGTTGTGAGCGTATTAATCATGCCTCTTTTCTGGCTCGGGTGGTGGTTTGATAGTTTGTGCAGGTATTGGTCCGTTTCTGTCGGTTTTCGATACACGCTGTGTCCCAGATTTTCGCCATCCCTTGTGACCAGCACATCTAGAAATGGCAGTTTTTTGTCCTTTTCTACTTCCATAGTAAATTTTATGTTGGCATGGAGGCTGTTCAAGTGTCTTAGGAAGTCACCGATCTGTTCTTCACAATGGCTCCACACAAAGAAAGTATCATCGACGTTTGCAAGTCGCCAAGTCCAGTGCCTGTGAGTCGAAATGTTCCATGAAGGAGTTGGCCACCACTGGACTGAGAGGACTACCCATGGCGACGCCTTCCAGCTGTATGTCATTTGGTGCAACACACAAACACACACACACACACATACATACATATATATATATATATATATATATATATATATATACATTGGGTTCTTAAATTTTAAAATTTTTGTGGTTGTAATGTACCTTTGAGTATTTAAATGAAAAATTAAATCATTTGTATTGATATAAATGATATTATAGAGCTCATTTATAAAGAATAGTATTTAGTAGACTTTTAATTTTTTTAAATAAATGAAGATTTGTTTCGTTGTGTAGATAGATGAGGTTTGGTAGAAATTATTTAAGAAGAACAAAATGTATTATATAATTTTTTTAAATAGGGGATACAGTAAAGTTAAAATCGTGGGTTTTAAATCAGGGAATTTAAAAAATATATATTTGTAATTGGAGAACGAAGTGCAGCATTGTTTTCCTTGAGGTAGGTGTATGTCAAGATATTCATCTATAGCTGAACTTTGTAGGCCACCGTAAGATGCACAGCAGAGACATTGCAGGCAAGAGTTTCAACTTTCTTCTTATCTGGCTGCAATAGATACATTCGAAGACGTGGTACAGATGTTTTCTTTGATGCAGACCTTCCGCAATTCTGTCAAAAAAGGAAAATGAAAATTGTCGACAGAAGAAAATCGATTGCCTTATTATGGAATGCTCTATCCCAGAATTCGCCTATGTGATGAAGAGAAATCACTGAAAATGCAAATCTGTATAACAGTATGAAAATTCATGTGCCACACCTCCTGAATGTGAATCCACAGCCTTAACTAAATCGAAACTTTTCACATACCAAAATTTTATATCGTCACACTGTTCCGGTGAAGAACACTTTCTTCATATGCGCTACCTTTTCGGATTGCAACTTTTTTGTCTTATGGTATTACGCATTTCCTGCATTGGTGATCCGCATGTAATCACTATTCTTTCTACTACCCCGCATCATCTTTATTTGGCAAGCCTGTCGAGTCCAATCAACTGGTCTTGTAACTTTACCTTCCTGTCGATTTAATCAGCAATGCACTTGTACCTTTCCTCCTATGTCTCTTATTAGATATTGTTGTATTCGGCAACAACTGGAACAGCTGTAGCTATTAGCTGCCATCCAGAGGTTAATACAATGACATGTATAATGATCATCATTAGTTGTAACAAATGCTAATTACACTACTGGTAATAATAATCGAAACCATTTACCAAACATTGAATTGGAGGTGTACGAAGCTGCGACGGTATAATGAACTGTTCTCTGTTCTGCCCTACTGGCAGCTAAATTGGCCGTGGCAGCCATGGAGGTAAAAAAAGAAGGGAGATGGCACTATATACTAACGCTGTTCGTTGTCTTGAAGCCAGAGTGAACTTCGCCTGGCGCCATCTTAAGTAGCCCAAATATTAGCAGACTATTATTTACTATTGGTTCTTGTTCACTATTTCTGTCGTGTGCAAGCAGCAGCTGTTTTAAATACTAAAAATTACATTATTTA
Organism: Schistocerca serialis cubense; assembly: GCF_023864345.2. Classification (NCBI taxonomy): domain Eukaryota; kingdom Metazoa; phylum Arthropoda; class Insecta; order Orthoptera; family Acrididae; genus Schistocerca; species Schistocerca serialis. Next base: position 188,810,005 of record NC_064645.1, read on the forward strand.
CGTGAATAATACAGGGTCAGGAAGGCAATTTCGAACGTTTTTCTGTTCTTTAATGCATATTTGGTCTAATAACACGATAATCCGTCCTTGTTAGAGTAATCTGTTTTTTGTTGATATACTTCAAATAACCAAGACGAGAAGGATATGATGTGAAAGAAATGCTTTCCAGTCCATTTAACTCCGCTTTTCCTGTATTTGTATGGATAACATATCAAGCTAGAACTCTAAAACTAATGCTATTTGGTTACAAGTATTGCTTCATGTACATTACATTGTCAGCTTTCAACTCGTATGCACAACACTTTTAATATTCACGTTTGCAGAACATTTACCTGCTTATTCTTTGTTAGCCCATAAACGTGTGCAGTGAGGGAAGACGCAAGGCATGTTATTGTTATCCTATGCATGTCAGTAAAGTGAACCATTGTTCAAATGTTAAAGGAATAGAGGTATACCTCCATGCAGAATAGCGTTCTTATTTTATTAGATTGCAAGTGAATCAGACGATAGACATCCCCTATGATCGAAACTTGGCATTTGCACGTCAGAGTAACATTGCAGGGAAATATAATCCTGGTGAATTATGGAGTATAATTGTGGTGAACCCAATGTTTTGGGATATGTAATACGGCAGATGTCAGTTTCAAGTTTGTGACGTAGTGGCAACGCCCTTCCCTTTTTACCTCCATGATGGCAGCTTACATTAAGAATATTCGTGAACGACCTCAGCATAGTCTACTGCAGATGTCGCCAAACTTGTGGCCGAAATTGTCACATGACTTCAGTGTAAAACGTTCATTCATATTCTGTGCTCTAAGAAGACAAAAAAATATTACATTTATTTGCGATTTCTTTACACTCTTATTTGTTAATAAGCATAATAGTGGATAATTGTTGCTGCTACAAATTCAAATCTATATATGTTAAAGGTGTAAAAGATTCCTCAAATGTGTCATTATAGTTACGTTACTAGTAATATGTCCACTATGCATTAAAAATACCGGATATATTGTAACAATGAGTTAATATCACATGGCTAAATCATGTGATTATATAGTCACATACTTAAGAGGAAAGTGCTAGATACATTTGGCACTGTAGGAGCTGCTGCCGGCTAATCCACTGAATGTATACAGATTTCGAAAATGTTTTATCTATAATTAAAAAAATTGTATATGGTAGTCTGAGTCATTGCCTGCGGATTATACACATCTCCAAACTCATGCTTATTTTAAGATAGACTACACACGTTATAAAACTGTAGCAATACGATGTGGAGAATGAGTGAGTGCAATAAATATTTTAATTTTCATAGGGATAATTATGTAGCATCAGTAAGTAAAAATGGAAGAATTTAATTTTCACCTTTGGATGTATGAGGCTCTAGACTCGCAAAAATACGTGACAAGAGACTAAAAGACCTCTGCCTTAAAATAAATACAAAAGCAATTAATTAAATAATGTATTCAAACTATGATTGGTTTGGAAACACACAATAATGTAGTGATTTTCATTTTAGTGTATGAAGTACAAAATCATAAATTATGTTTTAACTGTTTTAGGTTAAACAACAATCTTTCAGTTTACTGGGTGTACAGCAGAAGTCCAGTGCATGAATAAAAATCATTTTCACTAACAACTACACATAGTTTTGTGCTTGCTGCATGTTTTACTACTATTTCTGATTAATCGTTGTGAGCAAATAACATCTTCTTTATGGTGATCTTCCAGTTCCACCAGTCTTAATCTGTTGACAAGAAACACAATGCACCATGACCTGCAAAGCATTTTTATGGAGGAATAGGTTGTTGGCTTCCTTCTCCATATCATGACGTATAATTTCTTGCACTGATTCTTTGAGGAAAATTCCCCTTTTACCAGATGCGTCTTACTGCTATTTGGGATGCTCCTGTGAAGACACTCAGAGTATTAAAATGCTATATCCGTTACTTTTCTCCTCAAGTGAATATGATGCCTGTCTTCTTGACTGACTCTCACATTTTTACATACGTGCTATCTGGTCAAGAGTATAAACTCCTGATTTAGTTTCATTATTGAATAAAATTATCTCTGTCTTCGTTTTATGTTTTCCATCTACTGTGTCACTGTAGTGTAGAGAACTGCACAGTGTGACAAATTTGTTCTTTTTGAGCACATAATTTACAGCTGTCAAATTGTTTTCGAAACCAAGTGATGAGGAAAAATCTCTTCTGGACTTGGGAGCCATCATTTATGGTGGAATATCCTTGTTGTTTCGTTACAGAGTTCCCATTTCACTACTATTTTTGAAGACATCAGTCTTCAGACTGGTTCACTGCGGCATACCACCAACTCCTCTCCTGTGTCAGCATTTCCATCTCAGTATCGCACTTACAGTTTACTTACTCAATTATTTGCTAGATGTATCCCCATCCCTCTTCTTTTTTTCATATACAGTTTTTATGCTCTACAGCTCCCTCTCGAACCGCTGAAGTTACACCCATATGTCGTATTATTCTGTCCTTTCTTCTTGTCAGTGTTTTCCTATATTCCTTTCCTCACCAATTCTGCTGAGGAACTCCTCATTTTTTATTTTATCAGTTCACCTAATTTTCAACATTCTTCTGTAGCAGCACATCTCAAATGCTTCGATTCTCTACTGATTCTTTCCTATTTTTCCACAGTCCTTGTTTCACTACTATACAATGCTGTATTCCCACTGGACATTCTCAGAAATTTCTTCCTACAGTTAAGGCCTATGTTTGATACCAGTAGACTTCTATTGGTCAGGAATGCTGTAATTCTTTGTCACTTCAATGTTAATAGTTAATCTCAACGTTGATATTCTTTCACTTTGATTTTTAATCCCGCTCCTGATGTTTTATTTCCATCATTGCTTCTTCCATATATAGGTTGAACAGGAAGGAGCGAGAGACTTCTTCCCTGCCTTACACCCTCTTTGGCCCGAGCACTTTGTTCTTCGTCTTCCACTAATATTTTACCACTTTGTTCTAGTACATACTGCACATCAGTCATCTTTCCCTGTAACTTACCCCACTTTTTCTCAGATGTTTGAATGTCTTGCACCATTTGTCATTGTCAAACGCTATTTCCATGTCGACACATCTTAATAATTTGTCATTACTTTTCTTCAGTCTAGCTTCCATTATCAACAGCAACGTCAGACCTGCCTCTATGACGCTTTTACCTTTCCTACAGCCGAACTGATCGTCATCTGGCAGGTCTTCAGTTTTCTTTTCCATTCTTCCACATATTATTCTTGCCTCAACCTGGATGCATGAGCTGGCAAGCTGATTGTGGGATAATTCTCGTACTTATCACTTCTTGCAATTTTCGGAATTGGTTGATGATGTTTTTGCAAAAGTCTGATGGTATATTACCAGCTTCATACATTCTACACACCAACATTAATAATCGTTGTGTTACCACTTCCCCAAACGATTTTAGACATTCCGATGGTGCGTTATCAATACCTTTTGTCTTATTTGACTGTAGGTCTTCCAAGGCTCTTCTAACTTCCGATTCTATTACTGGAAGCCCTGTCGATTCCCTGTCGACTATGGTTTTTTCTTCTATCAGGTCATCTGACATGTCTTCCTCCTCTTAGAGGTCTTCAGTCAATTCTTTCCACACATATGTTCTCTCCTCTGTATTGAATACTCGAATTCCCATTGCACTCTAAATGTTGCCTCCCTTGTTTTACTTTCAGTGAAGGTTGTTTTGACTCTTGTATATGCTAAGTCAGTCTTTCCGATAGTTCTTTCCTTCATGATTTTTCACATTTTTCATGTAGAGATTTCACCTCAACTCCCTTGCACTTCCTATTTATTTCACTCCTGACTGACTTGTATTTCTGTATTCCTGAATTTTCCTAGACATCTATGTATTTCCTTCTTGCATCGATCACCTGAAGTATTTATTCTGGTAACCATGGTTTCTTTGCTGGTATCTCCTTTGTACCCGTGTTTTTCTCTCCAACTTCTGTGAATGTTCACTCCTTTTCTACTGAAGTACCTACCGAGCTCTTCCTTATTGCACCATCTATAGTCTCAGAGGTCTTCAAGCATATTTTTTCATTCCTCAGCACTTCCGTATCCCATTTTCTTCGGCGTTGATTCTTACTGACTATTCTCTCAAACTTCATCCTGCTTGTGATCTGACTCTATATCTGCCCACGATTACGCCTCATAATCAAATATCTGAGTGCGGAATCTTTGTTGATCTTGACGTAATCTAACTGAAATCTTACTGGAGCAGAATCAACACTCTTTTGTTTCGTCTGAGTAGGGTCTAAAATGCGTTTATTTCCTCAGATGTAATATTCCACAATTTTTTTCTTGATACTAGCAATGCAGTTACCTTCTAAATTAGTACATCGCACATCATCCTCTAACATTAACTGCTATATAAAATAGGCTCATGCGTTCTCAGAATGAGAGCTACGCTGTCTCTTACCGGATAAGGTAGAAATTTCATGATACTGTGTACTCGCATTGTGCAGCAAGATCGCGGTGTTTTACTCTAGTGCGTTCTATCACTACCAATAAGGAAATCAGCAGTTCCATTTTCTGTCTTCACTTGTAATGTTACAAGATGCAGGTTCATTGTCCTGGGGACCATCAGTGTCTGAAACACTGTCTTTTTCCTGGTCAAAAACCCGTCCGAGAATTGTTGATTCACAATTCCGCTCACTTGTACTGTCTTCAGATGTTCTTTTGCTTCTAAAAGGTGAAATGGAATCCCTGCAGTAAATAAAGGAGGGAAACACCTTGCATAATTAAAGCTATGCTCATCTGAGATGTTTTTGAGATATTGTAAATAATACTTAAATGTAGCTTTTAAAATACTTTTCCCTTTTCTGAAATGAGTGTTGGAGTGCCGAACTGGCAGTTGCTTGCAGTAATCTTGCCAACATAATGTGCTATCCAGACCACATATATTTATTTATCGTGTGGCAATACATAAATAAAGATTACAAATTACTACACATCAGCATTTAAGCACAGCCCTCCAGCGTGAAATACCAACAGTAACAACAGCTATAGATGGATATCAAGATCTTTTATGTATTTTATAACATCAGTCGCCGCTGTGTGGAAATCTACGAAAGGATCCTGGTATGCGCGAGAGGGACAAGTCGATACAACATGAGCAGCTGTCTAATATTTCGCACCACAGTCACAGGATGAAGATTGGCCCACTTGTAGAGAGAGTCTGCGCATCGTCCTTGGCTCGTTCGGATCCGGTTCAAGGTAGTCCTAACTGCCCAAGGCTAGTCGAATCCAGGGGGTTTCTTCTAGATGCAGGGCAACTTTAAACATTGTGGAGAACAGTTTTGTGGCCAGTAGCGTTTCCATTCTTCAGTGGGATTGAATTCAGTTTCCATGAGAGTCCTGGATGTGGTGAGAGTGGGATGTCTTGATGTTAGTCTTCTTCGCTCTGCAGAGAATCTGTCTTTCACTTTTGAAAGTCAGTGTTATTAGCAATCTTCTGGTATTCACGCAGTAGCACGCTCTTCCATCTGATATCTGGAGAGGGAACGTGGCTCAAGATAGGTAGCCAGTATGTGGGAGCAGATCGTATTGACCCCACTAACAATGCGCATGGTCTCGTTAAGTTGTACATCCATCTTTTTTATGTGTGGACTATTTGCCAGAAAGGCGCACAGCACTCTCCTGCTGAGTATACTAAATCGAGGGCTGATACCCGAAGAGCGTCTGATGACGATCCCCAACGAGAGCCGCAGAGTTTATAGAGATTGTTGTTTCTGGTTTTGAGCTTAGCAGATGTCCGTGTCAATGGCTCCTTAAAAGAAAGTGTCCGATGTAACGTGATCCCAAGGTATTTTGGGTGCACATTACGACGAATGTCTCCTTCAAAACAGACATCGAGGGCTCTGTGTGGCAAGCTATTGGACAGATGAAAACGTGAAGCTTCTGTTTTATTTGAGTTTGGTTGTAACCTCCATTTGCGGAAATGGTGGTTTAAGATATATAGATCAGAAGTTAGGATTACTTCAGTATTTTCAAAAGTTTGGTTGGGTAACTATTGCCCAGTCTTTCGTACAGCCAAACTTTCTCGACTGTGTTGGAGGGATATTATATACACTCCTGGAAATTGAAATAAGAACACCGTGAATTCATTGTCCCAGGAAGGGGAAACTTTATTGACACATTCCTGGGGTCAGATACATCACATGATCAAACTGACAGACCCACAGGCACATAGACACAGGCAACAGAGCATGCACAATGTCGGCACTAGTACAGTGTATATCCACCTTTCGCAGCAATGCAGGCTGCTATTCTCCAATGGAGACGATCGTAGAGATGCTGGATGTAGTCCTGTGGAACGGCTTGCCATGCCATTTCCACCTGGCGCCTCAGTTGGAGCAGCGTTCGTGCTGGACGTGCAGACCGCGTGAGACGACGCTTCATTCAGTCCCAAACATGCTCAATGGGGGACAGATCCGGAGATCTTGCTGGCCAGGGTAGTTGACTTACACCTTCTAGAGCACGTTGGGTGGCACGGGATACATGCGGACGTGCATTGTCCTGTTGGAACAGCAAGTTCCCTTGCCGGTCTAGGAATGGTAGAACGATGGGTTCGATGACGGTTTGGATGTACCGTGCACTATTCAGTGTCCCCTCGACGATCACCAGTGGCGTACGGCCAGTGTAGGAGATCGCTCCCCACACCATGATGCCGGGTGTTGGCCCTGTGTGCCTCGGTCGTATGCAGTCCTGATTGTGGCGCTCACCTGCACGGCGCCAAACACGCATACGACCATCATTGGCACCAAGGCAGAAGCGACTCTCATCGCTGAAGACGACACGTCTCCATTCGTCCCTCCATTCACGCCTGTCGCGACACCACTGGAGGCGGGCTGCACGATGTTGGGGCGTGAGCGGAAGACGGCCTAACGGTGTGCGGGACCGTAGCCCAGCTTCATGGAGACGGTTGCGAATGGTCCTCGCCGATACCCCAGGAGCAACAGTGTCCCTAATTTGCTGGGAAGTGGCGGTGCGGTCCCCTACGGCACTGCGTAGGATCCTACGGTCTTGGCGTGCATCCGTGCGTCGCTGCGGTCCGGTCCCAGGTCGACGGGCACGTGCACCTTCCGCCGACCACTGGCGACAACATCGATGTACTGTGGAGACCTCACGCCCCACGTGTTGAGCAATTCGGCGGTACGTCCACCCGGCCTCCCGCATGCCCACTATACGCCCTCGCTCAAAGTCCGTCAACTGCACATACGGTTCACGTCCACGCTGTCGCGGCATGCTACCAGTGTTAAAGACTGCGATGGAGCTCCGCATACCACGGCAAACTGGCTGACACTGACGGCGGCGGTGCACAAATGCTGCGCAGCTAGCGCCATTCGACGGCCAACACCGCGGTTCCTGGTGTGTCCGCTGTGCCGTGCGTGTGATCATTGCTTGTACAGCCCTCTCGCAGTGTCCGGAGCAAGTATGGTGGGTCTGACACACCGGTGTCAATAATGTGTTCTTTTTTCCATTTGCAGGAGTATATATATATATATATATATATATATATATATATATATATATATATATATATATATAGAGAGAGAGAGAGAGAGAGAGAGAGAGAGAGAGAGAGAGAGAGAGATTAAGCAGGAGAGGAGCAAGGATGGATCCCGGTGGCAAGCCGTTATTCAGCACTTTTGGGCAGCTAGTTTCTTTTTCTGTAGTTACAGTAAGTGTCCTTCCAGCTAACATATTGTCAATTAGCATTGTTGTCCTTTTGCATTGAACAAGTTGCAATAATTTATAAAGCAGTCTATGCCTCCAAACTGTATCATATGCTGCACTTAGATCGACGAGAGCAACTGATGTTTTCTGTTTCATCTGGTATCCTGCTTCAATAAATGTTATTAAAGATAAGACTCGATTAGTGAAGCTCCGTCCTGGATGGAATACACCTTGCTCAAGAAGAAGGTTCTGAAAGATTACTGGACTAATTCGATTGTATACAAGTCTTTCAAGGAAGCTATAAATAGTGCTCAATAGTGCGAATAGGCGGTATTTCTTAGGATCGTCTGGAGCCTTGCCGGGCTTGGGTAGTGCTATGATTTTTGATTGCTTCATTTTTTGTGGGACTGAACTAGATATCATAATATCTGAGAAGAAATACGCCAGTTGCCTGTTTGCGTAGTTTCCATTATGCAGAAGTAATTTTGGATGGATTCCGTTACTTTTCTGTGCTTAGCCACGGCCGCACTAGAAGGCGAGCCGTGATCCAAACGCTTTAGCTCTAACTTGTGAAGTTTATTATTTTCTTGCACGGGAATATTATATATCGGTGGACATTGATTATTTGCATGTCGGCATTTCCTTGCGATCCTTTTTTACAAATACGCAATGTTGCCGGCCGTTGTGGCCGAGCGGTTCCAGGCGCTTCATTTCGGAACCGCGCTGCTGCTACGGTCGCAGGTTCGAATCCTGCCTCGGGCATGGGCGTGTGTGCTGTCCTTCGGTTAGTTAGGTTTAAGCAGTTCTAAGTCTAGGGGACCTGTGATCTCAGCTGTTAAGTCCCATAGTGCTTAGAGCCATTTGAACCATTTTTAATCATTTTTGAACGCAAAGTTAAGTATTGTCAATTTAATTTACTGTAATTAACTCTGTTAGTAAGATTTTGCTGAAATTGTTGTCTAACAATCCGTGAAAACAGCTTCCTAGGCACCCTATATAAGGCGAGTGAGCAGGACACGACACACATAATCTCAAAGATCTCCTGGCTAAAATGAATATGTCACAAGACCACATGTAAATAATCAGTTACTATTCACATCACTGATAAATAAGCTATATGAAAGATGACTTTTTTGCCAAGGGGTCTGCAAGACGCCTGCCATGCATTAGACGAGTAGGACAACAAAATTAATATAGAAAAACCATTTATTTGACTAGCACCAAATAACGTTCTTCCTAAAAAAAAGTCAATTGCTTTTGCAAGGATTACATAAAATGTAAACTAAAAATAACAATTTTAAGACAGTTTATTAATAGCATTTAAGGTTACCGGATCCAAAAGACGCCAGCTGTGCGTCCAAGGGTTAAAATATTTCACATTGTGATAAATACTTTATCTGCCCGCATATCAAAAAACGATATTTTTTCGGGACAGATAGTTGTAGAGATAACAAAAAAAATGGCTCTGAGCACTATGGGACTCAACTGCTGTGGTCATAAGTCCCCTAGAACTTAGAACTACTTAAACCTAACTAACCTAAGGACCTCACACACATCCATGCCCGAGGCAAGATTCGAACCTGCGACCGTAGCGGTCGTGCGGTTCCAGACTGTAGCGCCTTTAACCGCTTGGCCACTCCGGCCGGCTGTAGAGATAACAAATACGGAGAATACTGTTTTATATTTTTCACGTACCTCTCTTTATTGGCACACTTATGACGCAACTGATACCATGGCGTGTTAGCCCCTCTGTAGATCTCTTTGCTGGTACGTGTGAACTTCAGTATCACGTGAATCTAAATGTACTCACTTTCAAGTTTTCGTATTTCGCCCTGAAGAAAGACCATCCCCGACCGAAAAAATCTCTACCTAGCCGTATGTGTACATATTAAAAAAACGGAAAGGTTATTGTTATGATCGTTGCCGGTGCATGCTACTGTCTGTCAGCCCATGATACTGTAAAAATGGTAGGTGAGCTTTTTTCATGAATGTGATCAGTCACTCACAATGAGATAACAAGTCCTTTACAGTAATTACAATTACTTTAGTTGTCTCTTTGGAGTACTCTAATGGTGTTCAAACCCTCTCGCCAGTTTTATTAGTAATACTACCTGATGAAGCGTGTAGAAATAATTACTTTGTTTGTTACTTTCAACCAGTTAATATTTTCGAGCCGTTAAATGCTCAGTGGGATCCTAAGTCCCTATGGGAATACGGATGGCTACTGTAGGTGGCAGATCTGTTAGCGAATAGCGTGGCTCCACTAGGACGAACACACACGTACATTGCAAAGCGCTCTGCTGTAATACCTCCTCGTCGCTCCCAGGAAGCAGAATACTGGTTTATAATTTGTGTGAAATATGCATTGAAAGTTCACATCTCCACAGTAATTCTTCCTCTTCATTCGTGGCAGTACTGAAACATATAAACACAGAAGGAATAAGAAGCCTTATTTCACACTTCGATGCCGGCAGTTCGTTAATGTCCGATCTTGAAACGAAACAAGAAACAGAGATTCAACATTGCTTCGCAATGTTTTGATTAATAACGCTTTCAGTTAACTGGATGGGAACTGTCCTTTTTTTCCGATTTCCTTGACTGCAGTAAATTTACTACGGTGATCTCACACTGCTCTTTCGATTATTAAAAAAAAAAAAAGGAAAAAATATTATTTCGAATCTTAGACTCTGTGTATTCCACTTGTCTTGCAATGAAGTGATCTTTATAAATAAACTTACCCTCACCGTCTGTGGAAGCGAAGAACCTATAAATCGTAAGCTGCCACCTGTTAATCGCTGTAACTGCATCATTTCACTTTTATTGCTGCATTCAAGCTTATGGATTATTTTGAAAAATAAGACTGTCCAACGTTATTACTGCGATTACGAATTGCTTGTCGAAGTGCTCATTTCAATACTCTTGTGATATTTCACGTTCGTATTTTTGAAAGGGGCGTTGGGTAACCGAATAATTGTACATTCCCTCTCCATTTTCTCGAATACCAAAAGAAGGTTGTTTTCGATTTGCTAAAAAGTAAGTATGTAGTTACATCATGAAGCCAAATCAATAGCAAGAACAGCTCTGCGGCGTGTGATCCCCATGTGCTTTCAATCTACTATCACTCCAGTTGTTAAGAAAGGTCGCCAGCCTCGCTAGTTTGTTGCGAAGCTATCAACATCATCAAAGATCAAACCATTCCTGGTTCCGTTCCGAAATGTCTTGGCATACTCAGCTAAGAAACTTTACTTCAGCGCTTTTTACTCTTCTGAACTGTTGTGTTGTAATGTGTCCAACATTGTTTCATAAAGCAATGCCGGCCCAACCATTCTTTGCAGAAATTCGAATCTGTCTCCCATATGGTATTGCGCAAATTTCATTTTATTGTAGCACGCAGATACTGGAATTTTTGTGACGTTGAAGCAATACCACAACTGACAGGCATGTAATGTTTAAATCCAAATATAAGATTTGTTGGGTAGATTTATTGTTTCGTTATAATAATTATGTTCGCGCAAACTGGTACACTTCCATTGAACCCATCACTTTAGTCATCATAGTTGACATGGCCAAATTATATTTCTGTAATACTTTCATAAGCTTGTGCATCCCTTGTTGGATATGGTCTTCTGAGTTTTTCACGAAAATTTATTGAAAAATTTGTCCACCTAACACCTGCGCAGGTGCGACTGCCTCAGCAACGTCCGTATTCACATATTTGGTCAGATTTTACAAACCACTCCCAGTGTGCTATTTCTTCCGCCTAATACCAAAATATTCCTACCCTCACAGGTGGATTTATGGAATAAAGCCCAGAACGTGCTTCTACTGAAACTCCATCCCGGCTTTAGACGAAATAATTTACGTTAGCTGGTTTTTCCTAGTTGCTCGGTACAAAATGGAGGCTGATACCCTCGTCGTTGAGCGTTCCCTAACCTACAAACCACCACAACCAACAACCGGCTTAACGTTAAGCTGGAACTTAATGACGACCCATGAAACCAAAGGAAGGAAGGTACGGGATTTGACCGATAATGAGGTCATAGAAGAAGGAGCCCAAGTTCTGAACAGAAGAGTGCCGTGTCGTTTTCAGAATGGTCAATCAATTTCGACGACGAAAACCTAAATGCGTATAATCGGAAGGGGATTTGAACCGCTGTCCTCCCAAAGACATGTCTAATGTGTTAACAACTGCACCACCTCGTTCAGTAAGGGAAACGATGAAATTTTCGTCTACCCATATAAATTTAGGCTGAACAAGAAGCAATGAGACTTTTTCTCCTGTATTCAATAACAAAAATAATTTATTTCTGCTTTAACATGATGCCAATTTCATGTCACTAATAATCTTCATTCATCCCTCGGTCATGTGAGACATGATGTCATTGTACAAAAAAGGTTCGCATTGCTACTTTCGATACCGACTAACATGGTTCAAAAATGGTTCGAATGGCTCTGACCACTATGGGACTTAACGTCTGAGGTCATCAGTCCTCTAGAACTTAGAACTACTCAAACCTAACTAACCTAAGGACATCACACACAGCCATGCCCAAGGCAGGATTCGAACCTGCGACCGTAGCGGTCGCGCGGTGCCAGACTGTAGCGCCTAGAACTGCTCGGCCACCACGGCCGGCTAACATGGTTCGCTCTCGAAACTAACTTCTAACTATTTTGGACCAAATCCACACAAAACATTATGCCTACGAACCAATGTGTTTCACGAACGCTACCATGAATTTGTCTTCTTGACCTACTGCTCTCCCAATCCAATAAACATTTATTTCTTTATATTCCCCGTAATTTGTTCAAATCAAATGGCTCTGAGCACTATGGGACTTAACATCTATGGTCAGCACTCCCCTAGAACATAGAACTACTTAAACCTAACTAACCTAAGGACATCACACAACACCCAGTCATCACGAGGCAGAGAAAATCCCTGACCACGCCGGGAATCGAACCCGGGAACCCGGGCGCGGGAAGCGAGAACGCTACCGCACGACAACGAGCTGCGGACCGTAATTTGTTCAGAGAGTGTGGTATCATTTAATACCATAGCATCACGACCTAGTCCCGATACTATATAGTTCACTTACAAGATGCCAGTGACGAAAAGCAGAAGACTCTTGAGGAAGGTATCGCTAGCATCAAGCAGTTGAAAAAACTTACCTTCATTGATAATGGTCACGCAAGCATACAGGAATAATAACCATAAAAGTAGCCAACGGCTATGCGTTAAAGAATACACTGGTTCTCGGCAGGCCAGGAAGTTTAACAAACTCGATCTTGGCCAGTACTTGGGTGTGTAACCATCTTGGAACGCCACACGATAATTGTCTATACATCAGACGGGACGAAGGATTGTGGCGAAACTCCCTCATCGGCAGTCTTTGGGTCACTGTTATGGTTTAAATTCCAAAACTGTCTGCAGTGTGCGACTAAGTGAGGTCACGTGACACTGTTGATGGCGATCCGTCCGTCTGATTGCAACTTTAAGGTCGAAAGACCTCTCAGTGCTATTCGAGAGGAGGAGGCTATCTGCCGGAACTAGTTTCTTTAATCACAAATATAATAGCACACACACACACACACACACACACACACACCTATTACAGTCACCTAAAAATATGACGTACACTGAAATACACAAATCCCGCACTCCGTGAAGGAATCGTGCTCGAAGGATAAGAGGAACATTTTAAATTGAGCGGCTGAACCTGCCCTTCGGGACTCCACAGCCAACAATGCCATCTGACTTTACCATTTTACCGTAACAGTGCTACGGCTGTATATGTTCAAGCACAGCCAAGCACAGATAATGTCATCTGATAACGGTACTAACGAATTTTATGGTCTCCAAATGATATTATGCAAAAAAAGCTTCCAAAACAGAAGTTATATTCCCCAGCCGCGGTTTATACATATCCTGATGCGCTCTTTGAGGCTTTTCCCACGTAATAACTGCTTCATTGGTTCACGATCGTCGCGTCGAATAATGTTTGTCGGAGCAACACAATATTTCAACGAGACAGCTGCTCGTCGTCTTCGGTGCCTACTGACGTGTTGATGCAGAGACGGAAAACTCCGCGAAGATGGATTTTCTACCCTATGTGGGAGGCGTGTCCTTCAAGATAGGCAGGCTGTTCAAGAAACATCAAATAAAGTGTGTCTTCCGCCCTCCAGCGCGAATCCAACCGATGCTGGGTTCTGTTAAAGACAACCTACGTCTGAGGAGTCCAGGGATATAACGTTGTTGTGATGCCTCGTGTAAGGAGGAGAAATGCGTACCATCACGTTTACGACTTTGATAAAGGTCGGATTGTAGCCGATCGCGATTGCGGTTTATCGTATCGCGACATTGCTGCTCGCGTTGGTCGAGATCCAATGACTGTTAGCAGAATATGGAATCGGTGGGTTCAGGAGAGTAATACGGAACGCCGTGCTGGATCCCATCGGCCTTGTATCACTAGCAGTCGAGATGACAGGCATCTTATCCGCATGGCTGTAACGGGTCGTGCAGCTACGTCTCGATCCCTGAGTCAACAGATGGGGACGTTTGCAAGACAACAACCATCTGCACGAACAGTTCGACGACGTTTGCAGCAGCATGGACTATCAGCTGAGAGACCATGGCTGCGGTTACCCTTGACACTGCATCACAGACAGGAGCGCCTGCGATGGTGTACTCAACGACGAACCTGGGTGCACGAATGGCAAAACGTCATTTTTTCGGATGAATCCAGGTTCTGTTTACAGCATCATGATGGTCGCATCCGTGTTTGGTGACATCGCGGTGAACGCACATTGGAAGCGCGTATTCGTCATCGCCATATTGGCGTATCACACGGCGTGATGGTATGGGATGCCATTGGTTACACGTCTCGGTCACCTCTTGTTCGCATTGACGGCACTTTGAACAGTGGACGTGACATTTCAAATGTGTTACGACCCGTGGCTCTAGCCTTCATTCGATCCCTATGAAACCCTACATTTCAGCAGGAAAATGCACGACCGCATGTTGCAGGTCCTGTACGGGCCTTTCTGGATACAGAAAATGTTCGACTGCTACACTGGCCAGCACATTCTCCAGATCTATCACCAACTGAAAACGTCTGGTCAATGGTGGCCGAGCAACTGGCTCGTCACAATACGCCAGTCACTACTCTTGATTAACAGTGGTATCGTGTTGAAGCTGCATGGGCAGCTGTACCTGTACACGCCATCCAAGCTCTGTTTGACACAATGCCCAGGCGTATCAAGGCCGTTATTACGGTCAGAGGTGGTTGTTCTGGGTACTGATTTCTCAGGATCTATGCACCCAGTCACGTGAAAATGTAATCACATGTCAGTTCTAGGATAATATATTTTGTCCAATGAATACCCGTTTATCATCTGCACTTCTTCTTGGTGTAGCAATTTTAATGGCCAGTAGTGTATGTAAAATCCCGTGCCAGTGTGGGAAATAACACATTAGCCAGACGTGTCGCACTATTAAACATAGATGCGCTAAACATAGACGTCACACCAGATTGGGTCATCCAGAAAAGTCAGCTGTTCTTGACACAGGACATAGCATGTAGATCCCTTCGTCCGCCTCCACGTACTGGGACTCATCACTAAAGAATCAATCGAAATACATACAAGTAACAACCTGCTTAATAGCGATACGGGATTTCAATTCAGCAATGTATGGGAACCAGCACTGGCTGTCGTAAGGCATCGTCGGCCGCATACAAAGAATGTGGCCCGTTCCTCCGGCAGGGGGCCTGTGGATAAGTAATTTATTTTGATGTTAAGCACCTAGATTTGTTATTCTCACTAATGTGACGTTCCTGCATTGCACTTTGCTGCAATGGTAAAACCCGTCCAGTGCTGTGACATCACTTTGACGTCATTTTTCTCTCAGGTCGTTTAATACGTGAAGCTGGTGTTGTTGTCAGCCCTCTTACATCATTGTGCGGTCTTTTGATAGCCTTCAGATTTTTTGTTCTATACGACGAACAACCAAAGTTGCAAAATAGCTTTTTTTTTAGTTAAGGAAAACTAGTTTCGGGTTTTTATTCATAACCCTTTCCCATATGATTCGTCCAGTTAGAATAATATTGCTCCACATAGTAAAAAAAAAAACTGCTAATCATTATCCAAAGCAGTACAATCAAGTGATCATGAAACCAGATACAAACAGAAACTTACTATTTAATGAACACGGTAATAGTTTTGGGCGATTTCATATGAATGTCTACTTCCTAGTCGCGTGCCTTTACACTCTGTTGCTATGTGGTTTGTGGCTTCGAGGTTATCACGGCTCAGATCCTATTTTTGCAATGACTTCGTCGCATATAGTTTATGAACTGCATCTCGGTGTTAGAAGAGTACTCGGGTATTACAAAAGGGCCTGAAGATTTGCACGAAGCTGATTTGATGGATATGAAATCATATTCTGAATACGAGTCAGGAGACAAACATACACTGTCACTGACGTTGTAATAGATCTCGCTTTGCAGCCGTAGTATTCAGGTACAAGAAAATCTTCTTAGAGCAGTTGAGAAGGCAGCAGTTGCAAGATTATGTGGTGTGGTGTGAGGAGCCGATGACAGATGGTTTGTTAGCTCCCGGCATCGTGAAAAAGACCTCCTAAATTGTGGTTCTTCTCCGCGATTGGCTGCTGCGTTCGGTAGTTACGCGCCAAAATGACAATCTTCAGTTATTAGTATTAGAAAAACTAAACAGCGTATTTACTTGCATTTCATATTCAAGGCATCTCTCAATGGCGTGCTATCGTTCCACTATTTCACAAGTATTAATAACCAGCGGAATCATAAACAGCTGTTAGACGAAAAGGCAGACAAAGCACTTCGGTGATGTTCGGACCGCGTCTTACTGGGATGACGAGCGAAGTGGTTCGGCTGTAAGATCAGAGCTGTTTCGATAGTATCGGAGAACAGACATGTTGTCTGCCGCGGTCGGTGTTAGTTAAACCTCTGTTAGTAATCTACGGTTTGTTAATAGTGCTGGTTTGGAAGCCTCGGAGGACAGACATGTTCTCTGTCGCGCTCAGTTTTATCTAAGATTTATTAGTAATATAGGACATATAGTTGAGATACTGTGATATTAATTACGAAAATATGCTGTTCATTAATTTGTTGAAAAATTGAAATAATTTGTGACTCTAAAGTGGTATGTTATTGTGCAATTTCTCGTGTTCTGCTAATAAAGAGCGAGTGGCATCCTGTAAAACGAACTGGTTGGAAATTAAATCATTTCTAAAACAACAGTTCCTCACTAAGAGTTCCTTACAGCCTCAAGATTACAGATTCACGAACTACGTGCTGTTTTCTGCGCAGTGGACAACAACTATAGAAGACTGTAGGTTGGTAAACTTTCATCAGAACTTATGAATTCCACGCAGGGCGCTGGAAGCAAATAGGCACCTCGCGTGTACTGCAATCTTAGTACATATGGGATCAGTGAAGTGGTAACTCAGAGGAGGTATGAAGAAGAGAAATATTTTTGAGGGAAGGGATTTATCATGTGCATGTATACATCACTTCTCTCTAACTCTCTCTTTTTCAGCTTGCTGTAACCTGTATTCAAAATACGCTTGGGCAGTAGTTTTGAAGACAAAAACTAGAAATGAAGTTTCAAAAGCTTTTCAAAATCTATACAAAAGTTTTAAGAGACTTCCTGCATTCCTGCAACCAGGTTTCAGTAATGGATTTTATAATTCTAGATTTAGATCTTTAACGAAGAGACTGTCGTTGTTCCGTTTATTCTGATTTCAAGGCTTCCGTCGGTGAACGACTTAAAAGAATCCTGAAGGAAATGATGTTCAAAGAATTTACAACTATAGTCTCTGTCCGATGAGTCGACCTCCTCCCGTATTTAATTGATAAACATAAGAAGCGAAGCGTTCTACAACTAACATTCAGCCGTGTTATGTTAATGATAATGAACTATTATGTATTGTACAAATTAAAATACGGACTGAAGGTAAGTCCAAAAAGACATTTAAGGTGGGAGATTTTGTAAGAATCGGCGGGCACAAAGTAGTTTTTGATAAAGGTTATATTCCAGATTGATCAGCTGAAATGTTTAAGGTAGTTGAAGTCCAAGAAACAAATCCGAGAAATATATTACACAGGACAACCAGTTGTACAATATTACTGGCTCCTTTTTTGGACATGAATTATAAAAAACAATAACTATCCTCACACCTGACTTGTAGAAGAAGTGATGAGGAAGAAGGGAAATAAGGACATTGTGAAATGGTTAGGGTGCAATAAAAATACAACGGTCAGATAATTGTAACATTAAATCTCCTTTCCTACATTGTCAAATACTGTACCAGTAACAAATGCTGTTCATCTTTTATGTAGGGAATAATGTGGTCATCTCACTACCATCGCCAACAGTAACAATGCTGTAATAACATTCACTGCATGAGGAAACAAGTTAACTTCATTGTCCTTGAGACCCACGACGAGTCCTTTCTCACATCCAAATACGGTAATGCATATTTGTTCAGCGGAAGACGTCGATGGAGGACGTCCGTAGTGCAGAGTCGAAGGGCGGCAGATGCCAATTATCAGACGTCCTCAGACCATTTTGTCTTAGGGAGCCCTTTCACATAGCAATCAGTCCACCATTTCCTTAGTAATTCAGAATTAAGTTGTTGTCATTAAATAATTTTTGCGTATGCCCATTATCATGTGCAGAGCGTGAAGAGACGGATAACCCTTGCCTTCTACCTTTACAATACCGGCAAGAGTTATTTCGCCCATTGTACATTTTCTGCAGCTCTCACCCGCAGTGTAGGCTGAGCGGGCGTCATTGGCTTAATGGCCCGAAGAGCGCTCTCAAACGATACGCTGGCTAAGCCGGTATCAGTCTGATGATTGTTCTTCGTTAACTTCGTAGCTGATGCCACACCAAGCTCAGAAATGGTGTTATGCAATTATTCATGTAGCATATTGACTCGATTACAATTCCGTAACACAACAAATTGTAAGCAATCATCTTGACTATAAAATCACTGCTGTTGGTCTGAAAACTCTGACAGTGCAAGAGGATAGTATACATTGCGACCAGCGTAGTTACTAGACCAAAC
Source organism: Schistocerca serialis cubense (assembly GCF_023864345.2). Taxonomy (NCBI): domain Eukaryota; kingdom Metazoa; phylum Arthropoda; class Insecta; order Orthoptera; family Acrididae; genus Schistocerca; species Schistocerca serialis. The sequence goes on from NC_064645.1 coordinate 188,828,827, forward strand.
AGTTTAAAGAACTAAAATGCGTCACAAAATAGCAGTATAAACATGATCCACCCTCACCAGAAATGTTATCATTTGGGTTAATTTTCAAAACTTCTGCCAGAACTTGTGCTAATCGCACCTTAAAGAATAATATCAGCCAACGTGCATGACCTCACAACTGTGGTAAACAATTAACCTGCGCTCTACTTGATAAAGTTTTCTTTCATTAGTAACAAGATTTAGATTTGAAAAAAGAGACAGCATTGGTCGTATATTTTTTACTATTGCAAAATCGATTTTCTGTCACTGAGTGACCATCTTCAGTGCTAGAAGTTAAAAATTTTTTCACATTACGATCAGAGAGTACAACATAGAAAATCACAATTACATTTGCATATGAACATAACACTTGTTAGAAACAAACCTATATTGTATAACTTAAATTTGGATGCACTGTTGTCACTAGGCTTACGGCAATCACATAGACTGAGGTCGCTGTTTACCTGCACTTGTTCAGCAGACCTCGGTGTGACGGGGCTTGACACGCCCTCTATGTGACATGTGTCACGTGAAGACATAGTAGACATAGTGTTATTGGTTTTGGGAATTATTAACACTAAATAACTCTTGTACTTTTGTGAATGGTGTAGTAATTCGAATTTAAAATGTGCGTACAACACATAGCAGACGCAGGAGAATATCTAAAATACATTGGCATATTGTTTTTTATAAACTATAAAACATAAAATAGATCGATGATAAGTTGTTAGAGTGCAGAACATATACAAAGCAAAAGATAATGCCAAGGAATAATAAATGAACAACATAAAAAGAGGCGCAACACAGGTCTTTCTTAAAAAACGTAACACCCACCATCTGGCGTGGGAAGTCAAAAGTACAACGTTCGTCAATTATGTAACAAACGTTAATACCAAGGAGTCAATATATAAAAAATAATAACGTTAATACCAAGGAGTCAAATATATAAAAAATAATCACAGTACGAAACTGTCGTTACTTAATAATTAAAATGCCGTGCAAATGTAAGGTGCGAACAAGTAGTATACATCAATCATCGAGAAACCATCAAGAGGAAGGACAAGTAATAGTGTCACTTATACCAAAATGTACATTGTACTTTAGAGAAATTAAACATAGACTATGCACGATATCCAGCACTTATTCAAATAGCAAAAGAATTGTTAACATACATTAAAAATAATTACGTAAAGTGATAACCGGTTTGTATTACTTTGTGTCAACGCCTACGAGATGTCGACTGTCGTAAAATTATGTTCAGTAGGCGTCCATAAGTTCTGTAAATTACAGAACAAAAAAGAAAGAAGCATCATTTAAAAAACCGAAATTAGTAATGTTATTAAAACAAACTGAAAACATGTGTGTCAATGTGTTGAGATGGTTGAAATAGCGGCCATTATACGTGTTCTCGTAGCGACTATGACTGAGGCGTTGTATATAAGGGATAACAAGCAGAGAATTTATTTCATAGTAAATCGGAGAAGCATTCCCAAAAATGTGTGCTTCTCGATATCGTTTGCTCGTTGAGCAGCGTGATATCTGGAGCTTTATTATGAAAAAAGATCTCCATCTCTTCCATAAGGTCGAGAAGGCGACCTTTTTTACCATTGTGCAACAATTTCAATTGCGATGTCAAATCTGGAGTTGTATGACCAGTTGCTACCAGATGGGCTGCGAAATTCGATTTTTCAGCAATATCTTTCCTCTCAAGTGCAACGTGCTCACGGAACCTTGTTTCTAATTTTCGTCCTGTTTGCCATATGTAACTTGCATTACACGTGGCACACACAAGTTTGTAAACACCTGATTCATGTAAGACTTTGCGTTCATGAATGTTATTCCTTAAAAGCACGCCCAGTCTGTTCGCTGTCGAGAAACCTAAATTAATATTTCTCTTCTTGAATACACTGGCAATTTTATTGCTAATGGGACCATAGGAAGGCAATGTGATAAATTTTTGATTTTTAGTTTCGCTTGTCTCATTCCGCCTTAAATTGTCTTTACTATATTTTTTGGATGTCATCTCATAAATGTTCATGACATATTTCATCGGGTAATTATTATTTCTTGCAATTTGTTTAACTATGTTTAACTCTTTCTCATGGTTTTCCTTAGATAATGGTAATCGGAACATACGATGAAATGCAAAGTGGAAAAACGCTTTTTTGTGTTGGTCTGGGTGTTGTGAACGATAATCTAAGATGATATCTGTGAATGTTGATTTTCTGTAAATGTCAAATGTATGTTTTCCATTTTCCCCTTTCCGTCCCTTTATGGACGCCTACTGAACATAATTTTACGACAGTCGACATCTCGTAGGCGTTGACACAAAGTAATACAAACAGGTTATCACTTTACGTAATTATTTTTAATGTATGTTAACAATTCTTTAGCTATTTGAATAAGTGCTGGATATCGTGCATAGTCTATGTTTAATTTCTCTAAAGTACAATGTACATTTTGGTATAAGTGACACTATTACTTGTCCTTCCTCTTGATGGTTTCTCGATGATTGATGTATACTACTTGTTCGCACCTTACATTTGCACGGCATTTTAATTATTAAGTAACGACAGTTTCGTACTGTGATTATTTTTTATATATTTGACTCCTTGGTATTAACGTTATTATTTTTTATATATTGACTCCTTGGTATTAACGTTTGTTACATAAATGACGAACGTTGTACTTTTGACTTCCCACGCCAGATGGTGGGTGTTACGTTTTTTAAGAAAGACCTGTGTTGCGCCTCTTTTTATGTTGTTCATTTATTATTCTTTGGCATTATCTTTTGCTTTGTATATGTTCTGCACTCTAACAACTTATCATCGATCTATTTTATGTTTTATAGTTTATAAAAAACAATATGCCATTGTATTTTAGATATTCTCCTGCGTCTGCTATGTGTTGTACGCACATTTTAAATTCGAATTACTACACCATTCACAAAAGTACAAGAGTTATTTAGTGTTAATAATTCCCAAAACCAATAACACTATGTCTACTATGTCTTCACGTGACACATGTCACATAGAGGGCGTGTCAAGCCCCGTCACACCGAGGTCTGCTGAACAAGTGCAGGTAAACAGCGACCTCAGTCTATGTGATTGCCGTAAGCCTAGTGACAACAGTGCATCCCAATTTAAGTTATACAATATAGGTTTGTTTCTAACAAGTGTTATGTTCATATGCAGATGTAATTGTGATCTTCTATGTTGTACTCTCTGATCGTAATGTGAAAAAATTTTTAACTTCTAGCACTAAAGATGGTCACTCAGTGACAGAAAATCGATTTTGCAATAGTAAAAAATACACGACCAATGCTGTCTCTTTTTTCAAGTATACCTGTTACCTGGTCGTAGTGCACAAGACAACATGGAGTCGCCAATCAATAAGGTTTAGATTGTTGAGAAATACTACATTTCACAACTCATGCAGATAGCCTAACAAGTATGTTAAACATTTCATCAAAATGTATTACACCGTACTTCGTATTATAACAGATTTACGATTTTGTTCGATTAGAAACAGGCTTTCGGTTGCAGCGAAACGTTATACACTGCCAGAAACAAAAATTACTACACCTGGAAAGACGACGTCGATTTTGATCCGATGACGGCATGTGCCACCTGGACGATAATGCGCTGATAATGGTTTCAACGTCGTCCAACAACAGATAGCCTAGTGACAGAGCTACCAGAGCGCCGTCTGTACCTTCCCTGTAACAGGGAACGCTCACAGCCACAATGATCAGTGTGGTGCAGACATTTGAAGCAAGCAGGCAACCATGCCACGAAGACTCCTGCTTCCTGCAGCCAACTGTGGCCTTCCGACTGGCGCGATGGTTCTTTCGGAGAACTGCCACAAATGTTGGACGTGCTGCGTCAGTTGTGCGACGATGCTGGTATCAGTGGTCACGTGAACATCCTCATACGCGCAGATGAGGTTCTGTACGTCCACGCAGCTCAGACGCCGCAAGGATCGTCGTGTTCTAAGGGCAGCAGTAACATATCGTACAACTACCACAACACAGATAAGAGGTTGGAAGCTGGAGAAGTGAATTAAAATCTGTGCTGAACACGGGTCTTCTTGCTTACTAGGCAGATGTGCTGATCATTACACCACCGCAGCATTATGGTCAACAGAGCTGCACGGACTACCCAAGTCAAATATCCTCCCCAACACAAACTCCAATTCACATCTCTCCTTACATTGTCACTATTACCAGGGCTTACCGACATTGGAATAGCACCCCAGCATTGGACGTAATGGGGAAGTGCTGTACTACAAGTGATCGTATAGATCTTAAATTAAATTTTTCCTCAGACATTTAAGTCTCTAATTTATCTACGATAACGTTGCAAACTGAAGAAGTAAATTAAAATTTGTGCTGCAGCCGGGTCTCGAACCCGGGTCTTCTTGATTACTAGGCAGATATAACACTGGAAGCTGAAGAAGTGAATTAAAATTTGTGCTGCATCCGGGACTCGATCCCGGTCTTCTTGCTTACTAGGCAGATCTACCTAGTAAGCAATAAGACTTCCAACGTTACCGTAGATAAATTAGAGTCTTAAATGTCTCAGGGAAAATTTAATTTAGGATCTATACGATCATAAGTAATACAGCCCTATTACGCCCAATACTGGGGTGCTATTCCAATGTTGGAGAGCCCTGGTAATAGTGACAATACAAGGGGAGATGTGAATTGGAGTTTGTGTTGGGGAGGGTAATTGATTTGGGTAGTTCGTGTAGCTCTGTTGCCCGTCATGCTGTGGTGCTGTACTGGTCAGCATATCTGCCTAGTAAGCAAGCAGGCACGGTAGCTCAGCGTGTTCGGTCAGAGGGCTAGCTGCCCTCTGTAATAAAAAAACTGAGTTAATGGATCAACAACGAACTGAAACGGGTGTCTTTCGACGTCCGCCCAGAGCAAATACAACGAACGAAAACGAACAAAATGAGATTAAAAAAAAAAAAAAGAAAAACATAGGTAAGCCAGAAGACCCGGGTTCGAGTCTCGACTGCAGCCAAAAGTTTAGTTGACTTCTTCAGCTTCCAACGTTAACGTAGATGAATTACAGACTTAAATGTCCCCTGGGAAAATTTAATTTAAGACAGATAAGGGTTTTGTGAGCCCAGACGTGTCAACACGAATTGTAGCAAACTGGTTATTCGCAGTGGGACTACAGGCAAGCACACCATGCCAAAGCATCGACGTGCACAGTTCCAGTGGTGCCGTCAGGAGATGACTTAAGATGACTTGAATGATGGAATGGCGCTCCGTGGTCTTCCGCGATGAACGCAGATTATGCATAACGCAATTGTTAGTGTTTGCGGATACGACATAGACCTGGTGAGCGCTGTCTCGTAGATTGCAGTCGTCCAAGACACACCGGCTCCGCCCCAGGAGTTATGATCTACATCACGATAAGCTACAACGGTGGTTCACCTCTGGTATTTCTGCATGTGCTCTAATCAGCCCTCGGTACGTGCAGAATGTAGTTAGGCCTGTTCCTTTGCCGTTCTTGTAACAGGAGGGTGATGTGTTGTTCCATCACGTTGATGCTCGCCCACACAATACCTGTGAAACTCAACGTGTTCTGTAAGACGTGTAGCAACTTCCCTGGTCAGCACGATCTCCGGACTTGTTTCCAGTCAAGAAGGTGAGGGAACGAAGGCACAAGAAGTGACTCGTGCTAATCGTCAGCCAACAACTCTTATAGAACTACGTGAACAAGTCGAGCAGGGGTGGCATAACGTATCCAAGTATGATCGACCGGATGCCGGAGACAGTACCTGCATTACCGCCCTTGGAGGCTACACCACTTGCTAATATGGGTGTTTCAGCATGGATCGATCCCTGGTCCTCGGAACCGACTGTGCTGTTAATCTGTAAATGTAATCATTTCATGTATTCCATCTGCAATGCTGTAACAACAAATCCTGAGTGAATTGGAAACCTCTAAGGGATCAATTTTTTTTTTTTTTTTTTAACAGCAGTGTAGTTGGTCACCCATACAGATAACCTTACGAGTTCAGCAAACATTTTCCTCTGCGAACAACTCACTAATCAATGTGTGATAACAGTATTTCCATTGATTAGAGCTTGTTTTTTATGACCCTTGCGGACGACCTCACTATAATAAATAGTTTACCCAGTGAAAGTGAAGCAGTACGGTTGTTAACCTACATGTCTAACTTTATAGCGAATGGTTGCAATTAAAGTGCAGCTACTCACAGAGTTTTAGTGTAGGCTGTAATTATTGTATGGCAGCAAGATTTGGTAGATATGCTAAGCAATTGATAGCGGGTACTTGACTCCTCAGAAAAGCTAATATTCTACTTTTAAATAACGCACACACTATGTAGTCAGTAAACATCGGGCTGTATACCAATACGACCTCATCAGCATGTGGAGCGGTCAGACTTTTGCAGACCTCTATGGGAATAAGGCAGGCGGCTAGCATGTGCAGGAAGAAGATATCTGCAGCAGAGGAAGACAAAACTTAAGTACATGCGTTTGTATTTCAGTGAGTGAAGTATTTTGTATTTGACGACAAGGTCCTGAAGTATTTTGTATTTGACGACAGGGGTCCTTCTTCACAGAATTTAAACACCCTTGGGAGTGGAACTAGTCACCAAAAGCCTACCACAATACTATAAGTTCTACCATCAAACTGAAACATTCTGGTGGTTGGAGAAAAAAGGTGAACACATCTAATGACTTAGCAACGCGCGTAAATCTTGAACAGGACGAAATGTTTCTGATATGAGCAATGAAATTTGCAGTGCTTGAATAACATAATATGAAGGTTGCAGGCTTTGAAACCAGAGGTAGTTCATATGAACAACAATAAAAATAACGTGTATGTTGATAACTTCAAGAACGAAAACCAACTGAATTTCACATTTAGCGTAATTAGCAACTATGAAAACGAAGAGATTTACGACAACATATATGTAGACAGTGAACATTGCTTGATATATCAAATACATGTCAACAGCTCTTTTTTTTCTTTTCTTTTTGTCTGAATTGGTCCGGCCCGCCACGAATTCGTCACCTGCGTCAAATTCTTCAACTCAGAGTACCACTTCCATTCTACATCCTACATTATTTGCTATATGTTACCATATCTTTGTCTTCCCTACAGTTTTTACTCTCTACAGCCCCCTGTAGTATCATGGCGGTTATTCGCTAACGCCTTAACACATGCACTATCATCCTATCCCTACGCGCTGCAGTAATGGACTGCGCGGCTGGTCCTGGTGGAGGTTCGAGTTCTCCCTCGGGCATGGTCGTGTGTGTTTGTCCTTAGGATAATTTGGGTTAAGTAGTGTGTAAGCTTAGGGACTGATGACCTTAGCAGTGAAGTCCCATAAGATTTCACACCCTTTTTTTTATCCCTTCGCTTCTCTTTTTTCCCGGTTTTCTCACAGTCTATATTTCACTGGCATACAATGTTGTGATCGAAACGTACATTCTCAGAAATTTCTTTCTCAGATTAAGGTTGATACCAGTAGACTTTTATTGGTCAAGAATGCCCTCTTTGCCTGTGCCAGTCTTGTTTACCACGCCTTGTGTTATTTCCCTCCAATGTAGCAAATTGTTTAAATTCGTCTACTTCGTGACCATCAATTTTGATGTTAAGTTTTTTTCTGCTCTCATTTCTTCTCATTGTCTCTGTCTTACTTCGGTTTACTCTCAATCTGCATTCTGTACTCATTAGACTGTTCATTCCACTCAACATATCCTGTAATTCTTCTTCACATTCACTGAGAATAGCATTGTCATTAGTGAATCTTATCCTTGACATCATTTCATACCGAATTTCATTCCCACTCCTGAACATTTCTGTTATTTCCGTCGTTCTTTCTTCTATGTAGAGATTTAACAATAGCGGCGAAATACTACATCGCTGGCTCACATCCTTTTTAATCCGGGCACTTTGTTCTTGTTCATCGAAACTTACTGTCCCCTTCTATTTTTTATCAGAATTTTGAACGCCTTGCACCGTTCCACACAGTCTAACACTGTTTCTAGATCGACAAATTCTATTAGCGTATCTTGACTTTTCTTCAGTCCTGCTTCCATTACTAAGGGCAGAGTCTCGTGCCTTTACTTTATGAAAGCCAAACTGATCGTCATCTATCAGATCCTCAATTTTCTTTTCCATTCTTCTGTATACAATTCTTGTCAGCAGCTTGCATGCACGTGATATTAAGCTGTGGGATAGTTTCCGCACCTATCTACCTTTGCTGTCTTCGGAATTGTGTGGACGATATTTTTCGGAAAGTTTGAGGGTACATCACCAGTCTCATAAATTCCACACATTTGAATAGTCGTTTGTTTGCCATTTCCCCCGATGATTTTGCAAATTTCGGTAGAATGTTATCTACCCCATCTGCTTTATTTAATCCAGAATTCCTTTAAATTCTGAATGTAATACTCGATCCCCTGTCTCCCTTGTTGACCCCAGTTTCCTTTTTTATGAAATCAGGCCTTCCCCACACACAGGCCTTCAGTATTCTTTTTTCCGTCTACTCGCTCTTTCCTCTGCGTGTAACTATGGATTTCTCATTACACTGGCAATGTTTCCACTCTTGCTTTTTAATTTCGCCCAAGGTTCTTTTGACTTTTCATATGCTGAGTCAGTTCTTTCGATGATCATTTGTTTTTAGATTTCTTCGCATTTTTCCTGCAGCCATTTCGCCTTGTGTGCCCTGTACTACCTGTTTATTTCAATCCTAAGTGATTTATGTTGCTGTACTCTTGCCTTTACGTGAAAATTTTGGCACTTCTTCCTATCGAAAATGAATTTTAATATTTCTTCTGTTACCCAAGGTGTCTCTGGAATTATCTTATTTGTACCTACGTCAAACTGAGCAACATCTGTGATCCGTTAAAATATTCACTCCTTTTCAATTGTGCTGCCTATTGTAATACTCCTTATCGCAATATCCGCTCGTCTCATCTTTCCTCAGTATTTCAGTATCTTACTTCCTTTCACATTAATTCTCTGGTAAGATTTTGTTAAACTTCATTCTACTCTTCAACATTTCTAAATTATGATCTGAGCCTATATCTGCTCCTGGATACACCTTACAATCTAGTAACTGATTTCTGCATCTCTGACTGACAATGACGTAACCTAAGTATAATCTTCCCGGATCTCCCGACCATTTCCAAGTATATCTCCGTCTCTTATCATTCTTGAACAGAGTATTCGCTATTACTAGCCGAAATTTATTGCAGAACTCAATTAGTCTTCCTCCTCTCTCATTCCTGCCATCAAGCCCATAGTCCCCCGTAATCCTCTCTTCTACACCTTCCCCTACAATCGCACTCCAGTCGCCCATGACTATTAGATTTTCGTCTGTTTTTACGCACTGAATTACCAGTTCAGTACCCTCATATGCTTTCTCTATCTATTCATTTTTTACTTGCAACGTTGGCATGTATAGCTGAACTACGTTATCGGTGTTGATTATCGTCGATTGTGATGAGAACAACCCTATCATTGCGCTATTCACAGTAGCTCACTCCCTGCCCTACCGTCATCTTCATAAAGAATCCTATTCCCGTTAAACCATTTTCTGTTACTGTTGCTCCTACCCCATAATCGTCTGACCAGAAGTCCTCCTTCCCATTTAACTCCACTTACAAGCAGTGTATTTAGATCGAGCCTTTGCATCCTCCTTTTACGATTTTCCAGCTTTCCTACTTCCTACTTTCTACTTCCTGCTTCTGACATTCCGTGCTCCGATTCGTAGAATGTTTTCCCTTTCTCTCATGTCACCTCCCCCAGTGTGAATATCAGAGAGAACTGTATATATTTAATCTGCACGAAAGTCATGTTCATTATTTCGAAGAGATACTGTATGATTTACAGGTTTGTGATAAAGCCTCACCAGTATGTTGTACCCATATTTTTTCAGCAGCTGACTGTAGTTTTAAAATCTGATTTTCGAAACGGAGGAGTAAGCTAAATTCACTCTAATGTAATTATATACACTAAAGTGGTAAAAATAATGGGATCTCGATACGCACATATTCAGATGGCAATAGTATTGCTTACACAAGGCATAAAATGGCAGGGCATCCGCAGAGCTGTCAATTGCAAATAGGTGATTCATATGAAAAAGTTGACGGCGTGATTATGACCACACGACAGAAATCAACTGACTCTGAATGCGAAATGGTAGTTGGAGCTAAACGCATGTGACATTCCATTTCGTTAGGGAATTCAATATTCCGAGGTCCACAGTGTCAAGAATATGCCGAATATAACAAATTTCAGGCATTACCTTGGTTCAAATGGCTCTGAGCACTATGGGACTTAACATCTGAGGTCATCAGTCGCCTAGAACTTAGAACTACTTAAACCTAACTAGCCTAAGGACATCACACACTTCCATGCCCGACGCAGGATTAGAACCTGCGACCGTAGCAGTCGTGCGGTTCTGGACTGAAGCGCCTAGAGCCGCTCGGCTACCACGGCCGGCTCAGACATTACCTCTCACGACTTAAAAGACAATGGCCTATGGCCTTCACTTACGAACTGAGAGCAGCGGCATTTGCGTAAGGTTGTCAGTGCTAACAAACAAGTAACATTGGGTGAAATAACTGCAGAAATCAACGTTGGACTTACGACGAACGTGTCCATTAGCATTGGAATTTGGCTTCAATGAGTTATAGCAGTGACGACCGACGCTATTGGCCTGGTCATATGAGTCCCGATTTCAGTTGGTATGAGCTAATAGTATGGTTCGAGTGTGAAGCAAACTCAATGAAGCCATGGACCTAAGCTGTCAACAAGGCACTGTGCAGGCTGGTGGTGGCTCCATAATGGTGTGGGCTGTGTTTACACGGAGTCGACTTCATGTTGCCAAACAACGATGGAATTTTTGTGGATAACAGTGCACAATGTCACTGTGCCACAATCGTTCGCGATTGGTATGTAGAACATTCTGAAGAACACCCAACATCACCCGACATAAATCCAATCAAACATTTATGGGACTTAATCGAAATGTCAGTTCGTGCACAAAATCCTGCACTGGCAACGCTTTCACAATTATGGACGGCTTATAGAGGTAACATGGATCAGCACTTCTGCAAGGGACTTCCAACGACTTGTTAGGTCCACGCCAAGTCGAGTTGCTGAACTCGCCGAGCAAAAGGAGGTCCCACACAATATTATTTGGTCACCTCGCCTCTTTCTGGGTGTTGACTGCATTTACGAAAAAGTGATGTAATGGACATATACAAGTTGAGGAAAAGAATAAAATGTGACGATTGTGATATCGAATTAGAGTGGCTGGATAAGCAATCAGCATTCCAAAATAAAAATAATAATATTAAAAGCCCACGAGTATAACTTGAGTGTTGTGTCATCTGTTTAAGACAAATTTTGAAGCAAAGTCTCGATCTCTGAAAATCAGTTGCACACTTGCGTAACAATATTTGATACCAAGGTCTGGTGGCCGGCGGTTGTGGCCGCATCAGGTTCTAGGCGCATCAGTCCGGAACCGCGCTGCTGCTGCGGTCGCAGGTTAGAATCCTGCCTCGGACAGGGATGTGTGTGATGTCCTTAGGTTAGTTAGGTTTAAGTAGTTCTAAGTTTATGGGACTGATGACCTCAGATGTTAAGTCCCATAATGCTCAGAGCCATTTTAAACCAAGTTCTGGTGAGAAATGTGTCTTCCATAATAACTTCAAGAACAAGGGCTGCCACTTTGTAGACGATGTATGTCATTTTGGAAACAATTGCGAAGAAATTTGGAGTACTGAAAATCGAGGTTATGTCCTAGCTCTAAAGGAAACTGTGTGATTTTGTGTAAATCTGAATGAGAGTAAAGGACTTCATGTTGGTAAAAATGACAGACTTGACAGAAAGTTTATTTTGTGCCTGTTTGTGCAAACAAACAACAATTTCGGAAGAATGCCACCCTTTTAGTGTTTCAGACGGATAAGTGAAACACGTATCACTTCATCTCTGTATTAGATTATCGCGTCTAGTAAGGTCGTCACTAACAAAACACAGTTCCCTTCTGTGAAAAAGGTTTGTGATACATTTATAGTGAAGAAAAAGTAAAGATACATTTCGATGTCCAATACATTCCAAGTTGCAAATATTGAAAACAAAATCGTAAAATTTGAAATGTGTAGAAATAAGGAAAAAGATCTATTCGTTATTTATGGGGATTTAGAGTACGTGCTCAAAATGTTGCTACATGTACTCAAATTAACGAGATGTGTCATTCTAAGTCCGTTCATATTCAAATTCATAGTGTTGCAATATCCATTCATTCTACTTATGATCGACATAATTCGTATTTTCACTTGTGTAGAGGGAAAGTTGTAAAAAGTGGTTTGCTGCAAAGTTATTTCAATCTTGTCCCCATACGACAATAGGCGAGGACATGTATTTCGCGAAGGTACACTGTTAAACATGATCGTTTTGGTGGTTAAGATGTTAATGGAGTGGCGAGGCATAATGTTGCACTGGCGTACTGACCTTCAAATCTTAGAACACGGTACACTTTCCGATCAACATCATTGAGACATTGCACTCATTCCCTAGATGCATTCGGTCCTCACTTAATTTTTAATAGATGGCAGTGCGCGACCGCATCGCACGTGCGGGTGGACGAGCTCATGGGTGGAGAGGACATTCAACGACTGAACTGGCCTGCCAGTTCCTCCGACATCAATCCTATCGGGCACACGTGTGGAATGCTTGGGAAGCAGCACGTCCACATTCACCAACGACTGCCCCGCAGTTGTCAGTCGCCCTGGTGGAGGAATGGAAAGCCCTAGCACGAGAACTCCTTACCAACCTTTCGGCGAGCATAGGAGCACGTTGGAGGCCAGGCCATGATGAACATACACCAGATTACGAACCATATCGCGCCTTTTCTAATGTCCAGAGGACCATCACAAATCGCTGTGTATAAGAGTGTCACTTCTACTCGTCTCACTGTGTATTTCTTTCAGCTACCTTCTTTTCTGTACCGCATCAATTATTTCTATATGTGGTCCAAGTTCCATAGAGCTATGTTACGTGCCAGTGGAACATCATGCGAAAGTTACATGCGTCCGTAAGTATTGCACACCACTGTATAACCTGAACATTGCCTGAGAAGGCACTGGCACGTGGTTTGTACAGTATTTTTTTCACATTCTGTTCATGACTTATTTAGCTGCACTTCATTACCTAAGAAGTAGTTTTATTGTGTAACCAGTTACCTATAATGAGGTATCAGCGAAGATAAATTAGAGTAATTATCTTACTTATAGTGAAAGTCGCAGAGTACCTATCGGCCATGAATTTCTGAACCAACAACAAAATGCACAAACTTACAAAAGGCATGCCACTGAACGATTCGGTGGGCGTTGTCGTTACCAATAAACTGGTTCCTGTGTATAAAACTCCCTCAGATTAAAGCTATGTGCCGGACTGGGACAGTTGCCATTAACACAGAATGCTTTACCGTCTCAAAGCCCCGTTACAGCTTAATTTCCACTACTACCTCATCTCCTACTTTCCAAATTTCACAGAAGTTGTCCTGCATGCGATGCGGAACAAGCACTTATGGAAAAAAAGGATATTTCTACTTCCGTGTATTTGTGCGGACGCAACGAGCAAATATTTCATTAAAGATTACAAAAGGCGGTTACAAACAATTGAATCAACAATAATTTATATTAGTGACCCCCCTGATTACTGAACTCACTATCGTCATCGTGGGGAGTAGCGTTCAACGCCAGACAAGACATTCAGATGGAAGATAGGAGACAGGTATCGGGGAATGTGGGGTAAACTGTCATTGGTAAACTGGTATTTTATTATTGCCACTGTACACTTGCCTGGGATTCAACAACAATCTAGTAACTGTAAACTGACTGCACATTCTTTTGTCTTATTCCAGAGGAGAACATTAAAATAAAAACATACATGCGCTATTATGAGTAATTCAGTGTATCTGTGAACGTTCTTGACCTATTGCTTTGCAATTCTGACACAACGTTACAATCTAATATACGTGTGTGTGTGTTTGTGTGTCGATCTGTATCTTTTGATGATTTTTTTCTGTAACAAAGTTTCCCTGTTATTAAATTTAGAAAAAAAAATTACGTACTACATACAGTAAAAATAGATGTATAAAACACACACGTATTCCAAGGAAATGCTGAGTCATTCCGGGTCTTCGTTTAAAAAATTTCGGAGCTCTGCGATTGGGAATATTTACAGTTTCTCTGTAAGTACAAACTTAGATATTAGTCTCTAAATCTCAAATCTCCGAGAGTTCTTCATGGATTGTTTTGAAATTTTGCCACAACGTTGCATTCGAATAGTCTAGTGCTTTTATGTTCCTACGGAAACGCCACCTGGTATATATGTAATAAAAGGGAAAACGTTATAAAAATTAAATGTTGGTTTGTTCAAAATCGTTAATCTCCGCAAGTTCTTGACCTATTGCTTTCAAATTTTGCATTAACATTGAATTCTTATAGAGCGTATTCTTAGGTACCTAGTTCTTTAATGTAAGTAAATTTTTAACACACATACACACACGCACACACACACACACACACACACACACACACACACACAGCTACCGAAAAGCTCAAAATGTATCTTTCCGATTCACTTCAAAATTTTGCGCATTACTGTAATAAACGCTTAGAAACATATAGTCTATACACTTTTCAATATAAAAGCTGTTACCAAACAGGAAAGTTGAATTTAAGGCTTATTGTTTTATGGATATAATACTACTACACAATCTGAATTTTTAACAGCAATAAACAAGGCTCAAGGTCAGAATGAAAGGGAAAGAGGATATGGAGAGAGTGGTTGGAGAAAATGGATACAGAAAACAGGTAGGAGGAGATGATTAGAGAGAGGGTTCAGAAGGTCAAGGGGAGAGAGAGGGGAAGGTGAAAATGGACAGAGAAAGAGGAGCAGGTGATGGACTGAGACAGGGGAGAGAAGGGGATTAGAATGAATATCCAGTTCATAGACGCTCTTGTGAGCCCATATTACTTCATGTTCTCTAACAGGGCCCGTGAAACCCTTGTTACTAGTAACTAGCTCACAGTCAATTTGTTTGGATAGTCGTCGAAGAAGTCAATCTATGTTCCACTCTATGCACCTGTGTCCTTCAAATGAGGGACTGTAGTGCACAGGCAGTCTTAGTGGTAGGCGGTGCGTGGACTGATTAGGAGCTTGGTTGTGGACTAGAAGGGCTCTGAGATACTGATGACAATTGTTTCAGAGCTAAGCAGAAAATGTTAGTCTTGCGGGGTAGTGTTACTGAAAATCACGCATTCCGACTGTGTGAAGACAATAAATGTGATATAATTTCAGTGAGGTTCTAACAGTCGAGGTGCTCGGAATTTTATTGTTCACATCAGTTTAGCCAATGAAGATATCTATAGCACTTAAACCATTTTAATTTATTATAACAGTTCGGCTGCTGTCATCATCAAATGAAAACACAGAATTAGTAAAACAAAGTTCTGTGTTAGCTGCAAAGAGCTAACGCCCTCTCCCCCCTCGTGGTCATCCCACTAGGGATGGCTTCTAATGCAACTGACGATGAAGATTGTTTTATGAGTTCTACATTTCGATATGATGACGGCAGCAGCCGAATTGTAGCAATGACTGAAAACGTATTATGCGATCTAGACGATTTTATTCACAAAATTTATTATTGATCACAGTCTGCCGCGCGGGATTAGCCGAGCGGTCTCAGGTGCTGCAGTCATGGTATGTGCGGCTGGTCCTGGCGCAGGTTCGAGTCCTCCCTCGGGCATGGGTGTGTGTGTTTGTTCTTAGGATGATTTAGGTTAAGTAGTGTGTAAGCTTAGGGACTGATGACCTTAGCAGTTAAGTCCCATAAGGTTTCACACACATTTGAACATTTTTGATCACAGTTTCGATACAGATATTTATTTGCTTCATCAATGAACTTTAGTGTATGAGAGAATTATTTTTTGTATTTTATTTGACAAATTCTTTCAATCAGGTAGAAGTCATCTGTAGATCAGTAAACGTGACAAAAAATGTGCATATAAGCTGAAGCAGTTAAAGTGATTAAAAATATAAGGAATGGCATCTATATCAATGTAAAAAGCCTATGAAATGAGATATGGTTACTATCGCCATAGGTTAACATTCCTGTGTTAATAGAGCTGGTAGAACAATATAATATAACTTGAGTTACCACAGGCAGCGTCAGAAAATATAATAGAAGACAAACTGAAAGACAGTCAGTATACAATCAATTAAAACGAAGAATGAAGTAGCATGTTTTGAAATCGTTTGTCCTTCAATTTTATTATGCATTAAAATTTTTGGGTTTACCATTATTAGCTGAAATTTTGTTCGATTATTTCTAAGATTGTATTGTCACATGTACAGCGTCCGCCAGAAAAATGTATACACTCTTTGTCAGGCTCTATGGGGATATCGATTTTGTCGTTCGATTTGAGTTACAAATGTGTTGTAGTATGGTCTTTGGCTCAACAGATGTTAGTACTTTCATCTCGGTATTGAGAAAACAAGGTGTCTGGAGCAAGCCTGACGTTCGAGCAACGAAAATATATTGTGAAGTGGTTTTTCGAGTTTGATAGTGCCGTTGAAGTTCAACGTCAGTGGAGGCGGGAGTTTGAAACAGAACCGCCAACCCCCCTAACAATTAAACGCATCATTGACAAGTTTGAATTGCATGGAACGATTTGTGGTATTCACAAAGGAAGATCAGCTACAAGTCCTACTTCGTCGGCTCTCATGTTGGAAACGTTTGTTAATTCTCCACAGAAGCAAGCTAAGCAATGTGCACGTGAAGTGGGGGTTAGCTGTACAAGTGTATGAAGAATTCTGAAAACTGCCAAGTGGAAAGTTTACAATCCATGATTACTGCACGTGATTAATAATGACGATCCTGATCGTCGAATTCAATTTTGCGAATGGTATCTGCCAATGGTAACTGATGATGAACAATTTGTGACGAAGGTAGTGTGGAGTGACGAGGCACAATTTAAACTTAATGGAACGGTGAATCGGCATGACGGTGTGTACTGGACACCAGAAAATCCGCATGTTTATGTGGATAAAGCGGTCAATCTAACAGGGGTTCATGTGTGGTGTGGACTATCATCTAGGGGTTTAGTAGGACCCTTTCTCTTTGATGCTACTGTCACTGGAGAAGTGTACCTGGAAATGTTACGCACATCAGTTTTTCCAGGTAGACGTGCACTTTATCGAACTGATTAAGAGGTCTTCTGCCATCAGGACGGGGCGCCACCACACTACCACCTAGCCACACGAGCTTTCCTGAATGACAGTTTTTCAAGGCATTGGATTCGACAAAGAGGGCCCATTGAGTTCCCTCCAAGGTCGCCAGATCTAATACGTATGGACTTTTACTTGCGGGGAACTGTGAAAAATAAGGTCTATCGACATAGGCCACGCACGCTGGAGGAACTTCACCAGGACATTACAGCGACATGTGCAGCGATATCCACTGTAACACTGACTGACGTAGTTGCGGCGATTGCTCGTCGTTCTGTTGATGTGTATAGCCGCCAACGGTGAACATTTTGAACATATAAAGTAACCATGTGCTGAACTGAAGGTTACACAATATGTGTGATCAATTATTAAATGCAAAATAAACACATATGTAATACTTTTCGTTCCTTAAAGTGTGTATACATTTTTCAGGCGGACTCTGTATATTGTTCTACGATGATACTAAGTTAAAAGTTATCTAGTATTTCTCCAAACATGTTGCATTGCTTCTACTTCTGATTATATATTTTAGGTAATGCACACACAAAAACTCTCTACAGGTTGTAAATCTTGAAAATATATCTATTTGGAATCTTAAGTACAATTATTCACTGACTTTCAACGTGGGTTGTACAAAGCTATCTCTATTGACATGTATCCTATTTTGCATCGCATCCCTTATGAACATCCACACCTCTGGTCTTATACTCTGAGTTGTTTATGTAGTATCTGACGGCCTGTTGCAACTGTGCCTTCACATCTCTTACACAACCTTTCTACTTCCTGTTGATTACGGATTGTCTGTTGGGTATCCATTTTTTTGAGTGTACCAGATAATCTGTAATAAGATAAAGTAGAAGAGTCGTATGAAATGGTTGGCTGGGAGATCCCGAAGGACATTTTCAGCCGCCTAAATGAAAAAAAGTTTTTCTGACCTTCGTGCACAATAGTACCCTCCTTTTGCCAAATGTGAGAGTTGAGTGTTTTAAATATGTCTGGTAGGAGTAAGTGACTGTAATGTATGTATGTATGTGTGTGTGTGTGTGTGTGTGTGTGTGTGTGTGTAAAGTGGTACCACGTATGTGTTGCATGATGGTAGTGCCATGTATGTGTTGCATGATGGTAAGAGAAAGGGGAGGGTGGAACCAGGTGCCGACATGCGTACTCCTCTTGAATGGCATTATGTGTGTCGCTGAGCAGAAGTCCTCCTCCGACGGACGGACCACCATTAACCGTTTCATTTGCCCTCACTTCATGAGACAGTGCGGAAGGGTTTGCTTTAAAAGCAGGATATTACCGAGCGAGGTGGCGCAGTGGTTAGCACACTGGACTCGCATTCGGGAGTACGACTCTTCAAATCCATGTCCGGCTATCCTGATTTAGGTTTTCCTTGATTTCCCTAAATCGCTCCAGAAAAATGCCGGGATGGTTCCTTTGAAAGGGCACCGCCGATTTCCTTTCCCATCCTTGACACAATCCGATTCGGTTACACGATAAATCAGTCTAATCTAAAAGCCGTAAATTCAACTAAATACCTAGGTATTATAGTTACGAACAACTTAAATTGAAAAGAACACATAGAAATTGTTGTAGGGAAGGCCAACCAAAGACTGTGTTTTATTGGTAGGTCACTTAGAAAATGTAACAGACCTACTAAGAAGACTGTCTACACTACGCTTGTCCGTCCTCTTTTAGGATACTGCTGTGCGGTGTGGGATCCTTAGCAGATAGGACTGACGGAGTACATCTAAAAAGTTCAAAGTTCAAAGAAAGGCAGCACCTTTTGTATTATCTCGAAATATGGGAGAGAGTGTCACAGAAATGAAACAGGAATTGGGCTGGAAATCATTAAAAGAAAGGCATTTTTCGTGGCGACGGAATCTTCTCACGAAATTCCAGTCACCAAGTTTCTCCTCCGAATGCGAAAATATTTTGTTTACACCGATCTACATGGGAGAAACGATCACCACGATAAAATAAGGGAAATCAGAGCTCCTACGGAAAGATATAGGTGTTCATTCTTTCCGCGCCCTATAAGAGATTGGAATAACAGAGACATGTCCAAAAGAACAGACACCGTATCCATATAAGTGTACAGTTCTGGCAACACCGGCCATGACCTTCTTATTCTGTGTGGATGCACACATATTCCCCGAACTCTTACGGGACTTGGTAAGAATGTATTCCACTAGTAATGAGTGTGTTGGGGTGGAACACTACGAATGTAGTGTGTGGACATATAAGGTGAGATTGTGGTGTCGCAGGAGGAGTGCGCGAGACAGTCCCTGCAATCGCGCGATCCTTTGTGCCCTCGTTGGCTCAGCTGGGTAGAGTGTCTGCCATGTAAGCAGGAGATACCGGTTTCGAGTCCCGGTCGGGGCATACATTTTCACCTGTCCCCGTTGATATATATATCAACGCCCGTTAGCAGCTGAAGGTATTAATATAATTCTAATTGTGAAGATGGTTCGATGAACCCTCTGACAGGCACTTAAATGTGATTTGAAGAGTATCCATGTAGATGTAGATAGAAGTAGGTGGTGTTCCGACTCTAATGGCCTCGATGTCGACCGGACGTTAAATCCAAAAATCCTTCCCTCTTCCTTCCTTCCAGGATACTAGCGCGAAGTCCGGTGATCAGGAACTTTATGTCACAGCTCTTCCTCCCCTTTGCCGGAAATGCAAATGTAAAGCACCCAACAGGGCGTGACGTAACCGCCCTAGTACTGGCCACATCCGACATTGCATAATTTCGCTGATCTGATGAGAACCCGTGTATTTAACGAGCCAAGGCTTTTGGCTTATAATAAGGCACAAACATCTTTCACTCTCTTTGTAAATTAGGTAATAATAATAATAATAAGAAGAAGAAGAAGAATATTGTGGTTTGTCGCTTTCATGTTCCGCTGTTCTGACATGAGATAAAAGGTTGTGTTAATTACTTTACCATGTCGCAGATGTTTGGTTAGTGCTCGTATTAGTTATATACACCGTGGATATGGTTCATAACCGAAACAGATTTAGTAAAGTAAATGTAGGAGACAACGGTCATGCACTTCCTAAAATAAAAGATACAAGAAGATCACAAAAATTAACTTATGTGATTTTGTAGGGAGCACATTGTGCTCGTGTGGGAGCGATCTAGATGGTTGTACAACAATAAACTGGTAGCCAAGATCGTAGGAATTCTTTTTATTCCATGATTACCGGTTTCAGCGAAACTAAAGCCGCCATCATCGGATCTTAGGACACATACAGGTTACAACATCAAGGCAGACAATGGTGATATTAATAGTTGCCTATAACACATAGGCCTTACAAAATTGTCATACGTAGCACATAGGCGTCCAAGAGAGATGACATTATAAATGTTTAAGTGTCTTCATCACACCTACCTTGCGCTTGTGTGTGATGGAGACACTATTTGTAATGTCATCTTTCTTGGACGCCTATTTTCTACGTATGACAATTTTGTAAGGCTTACGTGTTATAGGCAACTATTTAGATCACCATTGTTTGCCTTGTTGTTGTAACCTGTATGTGTCCTAAGATCCGATGATGGCGGCTTTAATTTCGCCGAAACCGGTAATCATGGACTAAAAAGAACTCCTGCGATCTTGGCTACCAGTTTATTCTTGTATAACTTACATGACGCTGACTGCGAGGCCTTACATAGTTATTACGAAACACATTATTTTGAATTCGTCTCTCAGACGTCTGGAGTGGTAACGAATAGATGTCAACAGTGGTACGGCACCTCTTCGGGAATGCAGGAGAATGTTTTCTTTCCTACGAAAGCCCCTCATTTCATCATAACAAATTTGTGTTGCGGAATTGTTGCCTGTGTAATCCTCCCCTGTCGGTTGTGCAACAATTAACACGTCTTGTGCTGCGACGTCAGAGGTTCCCACTAGCCCAGGGCGACGTCGACCTGAGCAGTGTGTGTGTGTGTGTGTGTGTGTGTGTGTGTCTGAGGGAGCACGCCGGCCTCTGGGGACGGCTGTGATGGTGGTCCCCGCCGCTGCTGCCGTCTGCTTGATATGAGAACCACGGGCGACGCCGCTAAACACAGGGGCACGTCTCTGTTAAGCGCTGTCGCTTGCTTCGTTATTAGACTGTCTTGACTTCGACGGCACAGACTGCCACGTTCCCAGTCATCGAAGATTTCCCCAGCAGCTTACATACTTAAAACGTCCACAAGAGTGACAAGAATACACTGATGTGGTCGGATAATAATACAGCATAGGCTCACGGACCTCTTTAAAATTTGTAGAATTTAAAACTCATTGACTGAAAGAAGTTTTATTTTATTCTATGACCTGTTTCGCTCTACAAAGCGTAACAAAAATGTACGGCACAAATTGCAGGTCACATTCCTCACATGT
Source organism: Schistocerca serialis cubense (assembly GCF_023864345.2). Lineage (NCBI taxonomy): Eukaryota > Metazoa > Arthropoda > Insecta > Orthoptera > Acrididae > Schistocerca > Schistocerca serialis. The sequence continues at coordinate 188,850,530 of NC_064645.1, forward strand.
AGATGAAGAAATTATGTTACATGAATATGCTTATGGAAAAGCTCTGTTTCCATGTCACAACTCTTCAAATGGCTCTGAGCACTATGGGACTTAACATCTGTAGTCATCAGTCCCCTAGAACTTAGAAATGCTTAAACGTAACTAACCTAAGAACATCACACACATCCATGCCCGAGGCAGGATTCGAACCTGCGACCGTAGCGGTCACGCAGTTCCAGACTGAAGCGCCTAGAACCGCATGGCCACACCGGCCGGCTTACAACTCTTCCCCCAACTCACTAACCATGGGAAACTCACCAGAATACCGTGTGCAGCTCTTGCAACTCTTTCTCACAGGAGATGTTCAGTACATTGATACATGCGTAAACCCGCCGTCAAATTGAATCTCGGATGCGCTGATGTATCTCTGTAGTATTGCGTATGGTTTCGCAGCCTTAGTTAATACGGGCAAGGAGACTCTCAACATCTTGTACTGTGGTTTCATACACAGGAGCTTTCAAATGACCCCGAAAATAATACTCCTGTTGGTTTAGGTCCATAGAGCGTGAACGTCAGGTAATTAGTCCATCTCTACCTATCCATCTGCCATCGAATTTGTTTTTTTGGAAGCCGACGACACCAACACTAAAATGAGAATGTGCTCCATCGTTCATGAAGTATATGTTTTGTCGCACAGCTAAAGGCACACCTGCTGACAGATCAGGTAGAAAACTCTCAACGACATAATGATAATTTTTTCCGTTTAGCCTGGGTGGAAGAAAGTGTGGTCCCACCAAACAGTCACCAACATTGCCGGTCCAAACATTGGCGGTGCACAAAGTAACCAGATATCATAAAGACTGCATGTTCCCTATGATTCTAATATTCTGTTCTTGGGTGTTTTCCGTAATCAATGAACTGGAGAAAATGACTTGTCACATGGTAACAAAGCGTTTCAAAACCCATCTTCATACAACGTTATTTCTTCTTCTAAGTGTAAGAATTGTGTCCTGCAATTTTGCTGCACATTTTTGTTACACCCCGTATGTACTCTTAAGAGACCAAAATAACGCACATAAATATCAATTGTAGCTCTACATTAATTAAAACTGCACTGGAAATATCATTTTTATTAATTACATCAGGAGCAGCTGAAATCGACTTTACAGTTACAGTGTTTACTGGCTAACATTAATGCAACTTACATCATCAGATCCTTTTATCCAGGAAGAATTACTGTCCACGAGAAAATACAGGAAGTAGAACAAATGACAGTTCAAGCTGAAATTTGTGGTAAGTTCCTATGGGACCAAACTGCTGAGGTCATCAGTCCCAAGGCTTACTAAATCTACACTCATGCTCATAAATTAAGGACAATGCTGATACATGGTGGAACAACGCTCTGAGGGCGCTTTTCGGCTTAAAAGCACCTCGGGGTATGACCATGCGGTGCATTTGACCTGCGGTCGTCGCAAGGTGGCGCTGGCAGCAGTCCACATACGCAGAGGTGTGTTGGTCCATGTCAGAGTACGGTGCAGCGAGTAAGTGTGCAGACGTTTTCAGACGTGCTAATGGTGACTATGTGTTGAAAATGCCTCAAAGAACACATATTGATGACGTTATGAGGGGTAGAATACTAGGGCGACTAGAGGCTGGTCAAACACAGCAGGTCGTAGCACGGGCCCTCCGTGTGCCACAAAGTGTGATCTCAAGATTATGGCAACGATTCCAGCAGACAGGAAACGTGTCCAGGCGCTACAGTACGGGACGTCCACAGTGTACAACACCACAAGATGAACGATATCTCACCATCAGTGCCTGCAGACGGCCACGGAGTACTGCAGGTAGCCTTGCTCCGGACCTAACCGCAGCCACTGGAACAGTTGTCTCCAGACACACAGTCTACGGGCGACTGAACAGACACGGTTTATTCTCCCAGAGACCTACAAGGTGCATTCCACCGACCCCTCGTCACAAGTGAGCCCGTAAAGCCTGGTGTCAAGAACACAGTACATGGTCATTAGAACAGTGGTCCCAGATTATGTTTACGGACGAGTCCAGGTATAGTCTGAACAGTGATTCTCGCAGGATTTTCATCTGGCGTGAACTAGGAACGAGATACAAACCCCTTAATGTCCTTGAAAGGGACCTGTGTGGAGGTCTTGGTTTGATGGTGTGGGGTGGGATTATGATTGGTGCACGTACACCCCTACATGTCTTTGACAGAGGAACTGTATCAGGTCAGGTGTATCGGGACGCCATTTTGCACCAGTATGTAATCCTTTTCGGGGGTGCAGTGGGCCCACCTTCCTCCTGATGGATGATAACGCACGATCCCACCGAGCTGCCGTGGTGGAGGAGTACCTTGAAACAGAAGATATCAGGCGAATGAAGTGGCCTGCCTGTTCTCCAGACCTAAACCCCATCGAGCACGTCTGGGATTCTCTCGGTCGACGTATCGCTGGCCGTCTTCAAACCCCTACGACACTTCCGGATTTCCGACAGGCACTGGTGCAAGATTGGGAGTCTATAACCCAACAGCTGCGCGACCATCTGATCCAGAGTATGTCAACCCGTTGTGCGGCCTGTGTACGTGTGCTTGGTGATCATATCTCATATTGATGTCTGGGTGCATGAGCAGGAAACAGTGGCGTTTTGTAGCACATGTGTTTTGGGACGGTTTTCTCAACTTATCAACTTATCTGAGCACTATGGGACTTAACTTCTGAGGTCATCAGTCCCCTAGAACTTAGAACTACTTGAACCTAACTAACCTAAGGACAGCACACACATCCATGCCCGAGGCAGGATTCGAACCTGTGACCGTAGCGGTCGCGCGGTTCCATCCCGGCCGGGTCAACTTATCACCAGTACCGTGGACTTACAGATCTGTATCGTGTGTGTTCCCTATGTTCCTATGCTATTAGTGCCAATTTTGTGTAGTGCCATGTTGTGTGGCACCACATTCTGCAATTATCCTTAATTTATGAGCATGAATGTAACTTAAACTAACTTACGCTAAGGACAACACACACACCCTGCACGAGGGAGGACTCGAACTTCAGACGGGGTGGAGCAGCACGAAGCGTGGTTACCCCGCGCGACACCGATGAAGTATCAGAAATACACCGTCTAACCCAGAACGCAATGAGTGACATTTGATAATAACATGAGCAAGTTGAGAATGATCCATACGACACAGATCACGGTGGCGAAGATATCCAGAGAAAAAATGTCCCATTCCAACACCTATAGGCGAATGCTCTGACAGAGTAAAATTCTTGCAGCAATACGAAACGACAACGTGGGAAGCGTCCAGCAATTTTCGTAGATGCTCTGGTGGGTAACTTGTGTGGCCGGCGACCACCTGGCGTAGTTCAAAAATGGTTCAAATTGCTCTGAGCACTATGGGACTTAACATCTGAGGTCATCAGTCCCCTAGAACTTAGAACTACTTAAACCTAACCAACCTGACGACATCACACACATCCATGCCCGAGGCAGGATTCGAACCTGCGACCATAGCAGTCGCGCGGGTCTGGACTGAAGCGCCTAGAACCGCTCGGCCACCGTGGCCGGCCCTGGCGTAGTTACTGATGCTTGCTGTGGTGTCGCTAAACCTACAATATCTATGTTATTTGCAATCGGCTGGTCTTCGTTTATCAATAGCTGTGATGTTGGATCCCTCTTCTCCAAAGACGCTGGATAAAGTTGGAAAATACCTCGTTACATTGCAAGTGGCCGACGTTGACTGGGCACTGGACATACTGATATCGGTAACTGTTATGTGCTGTGGTTTCCTATGGTGCTAGTGATTATTCATCTATCGCTGGGAGAGATGTGGTTGCTTGTGCCATTTCCACACAGGGCAGGTAAGAAACTGCCATGGTACCAGAGCTAATAGACTGGCCTACTCCGTAAGGTTGTGATGGAGGTACTGGTTGTTAGCTATTGTTGGCAGTGCTTATGACTTGTCAAGCATGACGACCCTTGGACAGTAAATTTGATCTCTGTGTGGCTGAACCATTCCCGCCTGAGTTTGAATAACGGCCACTGCTGCCATCTGGAACCAAAGTGGTTGCCACAGATACCCACGAAGGAAAAATGGATCTTGTTCATTCAAGGTACACATTCTCGAACATGAAGCACTCTGGTGGGGTTTTACCATTGTTGAGAATAGTGCAGTACGTAGTTGGAAAGGTTGTCAATCCTGTTCTCTACTTCATCTCCTATATGGCCTGGGCTATGTGTGTTTTGAACGTCCACATTACACATACTGCTGGACCATTTGAAGACGGGTGAATGGAAGTGCTGCATGTCATTGAGGCCACCCAAGTTTGGAAACGTCTGGGACCAGAATTTCGACCCATTGTCCTAATGATGAACTTACGGAGCCTTATATTGTAAAAAAAAATGGTTCAAATGGCTCTGAGCACTATGGGACTTAACTTCTGAGGTCATCAGTCCCCTAGAACGTAGAAATAGTTACCCAACTAAACTAAGAACATCACACGCACCCACGCTCGTAGTAGGATTCGAACCTGCGACCGTAGCCGTCGCGCGGTTCTAGACTGTAGCGCCTAGAACCGCTCGGCTACCCGGCCGGCCCTTATGTTGCAAAAATATGGTTTAACTGCCGATTGGTGGTGGCTGCTGAGTCCAAATTTCTACCATACAGGGGAAAAGTGAATAGCCATCTGTTACTAACATCCGATTACGTCGTAGAAATGCTTCCACAAAGTCCATGTAGAGGCAATCGGAGGGACCTTGTGGCTGTGGCCAGTAATGGAACTTGTAAAGTGTTGCTGGCTGAGATTTGGTGCAAACCTAACGGAATGCGAGCATAGTGGTGTTGTCTTGCTTTATAGCAAGCAGATATGTATACTGGCATTCAAGTTGTTTGTTCTGCATACACCCCAAACATCTCCCTTCAAGTCTTCTGCAATAATTACACGGTCGCCTTCTGTGGCACCCTATAACGTGATACACACTTTATGCTGCTGACGATTAAGAACAGTCTATTTGTAGCCTGACGTCTTGGTCGAAGCTCTTGCTTGTGTAATACGGAATACTTCGTTATTTGTGCGGTGGTCTGGTCGGTTGTCTACTTGCCAACAGATCAACAAACCAGAGGGAAGGCATGAAGCGCCTCACCTGGCTCACTGACAACAAGGATAAAGGCTGCATTGACACGGTGAGCTGTGGATCTTTATGTTATCTTTCATTGGCCGTTACTCAAGAACGAGAACTAACGAAACAGGCTTTTTGAAGAAATGCGTCTCTGCGCCATCAGCTGTACAAATAGACCTTTATTCCATATCGGTTTTGGTTAAATAATCATCTTCAAAGGAGGAAAATCTGTACAATGATGAGCCAAATCTTCAAATTAACTCTAGTTATACGTTCATATAACTGCTGCACAAAGATATGGGTTTGGCTGTGTATTCTGCGATATGTTAATCAAAGCAAATATTACCAGCAGCTGTTTGTGGCTGATGACCATCTCGCTCTACCAGGCAGACGATATGCTCGGCTGTTTGCCACACTACACAGTTGCAGCCACTTGCAACACGTGTCTTTTCTGGTGGTGTACAGCTACACGTCTGCAGTAGTCAACTTGATCTACTTGACAACTGCCATTCAGTTGATACTGCATATTGAATCTTGACAGTGACACAATTCAACGCCGAAAAAGTCTCCAGTGAGGCAGTGGAATCAATACCCACCCACTGACCAACTCCGAACATTGCTGCTTAGACAGTGCGGTAAACAGAGTATGGTATGATAGAGAAAGACGCATAGGTCACACTCAAGTTGTCGAGATTTTGAGGTGCCTACGGTGTATCATAAGCACTACCAGGACAATGTCCCCAAACACATAAAAGGCAGCCGAAACAAAAGTTTGACAAACGGGGGTCATGTCGCCTCTGCACTGACCGATACCGTGCGATCGGCGGAATAGTATGAGTAACATCTGAAACGTCCCCTTTGAGCAATTATACATGAATGTCCTTAAACTGACACACAATATTTTTAGCGCAAAGCAATCTGACTTTCAAAAATCCCTACAAAAGAGTGGCCCTAACTAACATTAACCTATACTTTTCACAAATCACTTACCTCACAAGAATCTTCGTTACTCGAACTACTGCAATACAGCGAGCGCCACTACTGCCAGCTAAATAAAAGATTCAAACTACGGAAGGCACTAACTACTGATAGGCATAGTTAGCAAATGAAAGATTTTAATAGAGAATAAACAATGTATTTACCTTAATAGTGTTGAAAAATCATAATATACATAGCAGTTCATGACATCCAGTCTTACAAATTTCAAAACTCCGCCATTTCTCTCCCCATATCCACCACTGCTGGCGGCTCACCTCCAACTGCGCAACGCTACGCGCTGTTAACAGCCAACTGCCCAACGCTACAATGGCAGACAACAATGCAAACTAGCCACAGACTGCACACAGAACAGCCAGTCATTTTTCATACAGAGCGCTACGTGGCGTTACCAATAAGGAAACCTAAACAGCCTACTTACATAGCCCCCATGCTCCCCACAAAAAATTTTACAGATTGTTTTGGGCACTGGCCAATACAGATTTGAAAACTTTTTCATAATTGCCGTAAGAAAGGTATCAAATGCGCACACTTATTAATACAATGTTGGTCAAAAGCTAAAATTTTCTCACAGTCTATAAAGACAGTCCTGATCATTCATCACAGTAAAACTCCCATTTCTTTTCTCAAAGTCTGAGCAGTAAAAGACAATGCACAAGGAAGTAGTGGATTTCCATGCAGTCATGAAGAAGTAGTGTTGTCCTTCCAACAGAAAGACAATGCTGACCCTTGACATGCAGACAGGTAATGGGTCACAACAGAACAAACCCACAGCAGAGTCATTCGAAGTTTTGAAGAATATTGGTAGGTAGGTCATCACAGAGTAGACCCACTGTAGTCCTGGTAGAGATTACGGTATTGGTGGGCCACCAGAGATGCAGACCCACTGCAGTCCTTGTAGAAATAATGGTACTGGTGAGTCAGCAAAGGTGTAGACCCACTGTAGTCCTTGTAGAAATAATTGTATTGGTGGGTCACCAAAGATGCAGACCCACTGTAGTCCTTGTAGAGATGGCCAGCAGCCATCTGTTGTGACTGTGCAGGTGCACAATCACCATTGAAGAGTCTTGCGGATAATATAGCAAGTCTATAACCGCCACTTGTGCACCCACAAAGTTTTTTGGAATTGTCCTTAGAACCAGAAATGCTGTTATCCAGTCCCTTGCTGAATTATTAACACACTTGCTAACACTAACAGTCCCTACTTCTCACATATTGTCCATATACTATGACCAACAGAAACGTGTACAGTGAAATGGAACTTACAAGTTAATAATATGATGAACTGGTGTCAATTACAATTTTATAACATAAGAATACAATTACAAAGGTACAAAATGCATCATTAAAGAACATAACAATACAGATAACTCTGTAGTAGTACAGGCTTTACAAAAGAATAGAAATAAACAGATACATCAGTGTTACAGGAATTATGACATAAGTACATACATAAAGATCAGAATAACTTTTGAAACGTCACCTTCACATATGAGCAACAAAACAGAATAAATAATGTCTAAACATCTTTTCAAAGTAAATAACATATTATCAGAAAAATTCTACAATGTAACTCTCATCAGATAAACACATAAAGACAGGAAGAACACAAATATACAAGAGTACACAAACACATAGCGGAATAACAGAAAAGGAAAGGACAGGGTTTGTTTTACTGCAGTATCTTGCAAACAAAACTTTCTTTACCTCTTGGAGATCTCCCTTCATTCTTCATTATTTCAAAAAGTGCTATCTACACCTGCTTTCTGTACTTTTTTCGTAAAACTTCTCAATGCATTTCTTCCAATTCATCGCAACTCATTCTCTTATATAGTCTACCCCCTCTTAAGCTAACTTAAATCAACTGAGCTCAGATGCTAAACCAAGGGACAAGGCAATGCAGCAGCATAAAACAATTAATACAAACAGCAATGAAAAAAATGGAAATTGTCAAAGCAAGCTGCAATAAATCTAAATTACCAAGCAATGCAACATTACAACTAATATGAGCCAATGTGCAGCAACAAGAAAAATAAATCAGTAGTAAAACTAGCTTAACAGAGTAATATAAAGTGAAATTTAGTAGCACTATGCCTGGTAAACAGCAGCAGAAAATGCAGTAACTTATATCTAAACATGACAAAGCTCAATCAGAAAAAATATTACACTAAAGATGGCCATGCCTAATACCTATGTCACATCTTAATACTAGAGTGATGCATCACGATAAGTTACTGTAGCAGACAAGTTACCAAATCATTTAAAATATTATTTATGCAGTTCCTGTGAAGGGAAATGTCTATTTGTGCTCTCTTTTCTAAGAAAGTACATCATAGATGTATTCTTTCCTGGGTCTGTAGACAGAAAATAGTCATATTAATACATCTACTAAATTTGATAATAACCAATGCTACAGTGCAGCTAGAAACTAGATATTAAACGAAATGAGCAAATATATATAGCCTATATAGAGCAATGCATGAAATGTCATTCACTAAGCAAGTGGCGTCTCCAAAGGCAAAAGAATCTCTCAACTAGAAAGACAATAAATGTAAAATGTTTCTCATCATTTCATTAGGCATTTCAGTAAATATCATAAAATAAGAGCTCCACAGTGTAATCATATGTTTTCAAGTTTGAGTGTGTCGTATTTGCGATGCTTTCTACAAAGAAATGTTAATAGCGAGGATAATGGCTTCCCTTTGTTTTTTTTTTTTACCTGTGCCTCTGAAAAGGCACACACTAATGGCTTTTTCTCCAGGCGTCTGACACAGCTGGCTGCTCAAGACGCATTACGTCAAGGTCACTTGGCTTTCTTACTGAAATATTTATGACACCAGTTTGCACTACTGTGACAGTCTCATATAAAAATTTCACAGTTCGAGAATTTACGTTGCAAATCTGTAGAAACAAAATCCTATAAATATAACAGTGTCCAAAAAATATTTGTCGGCATTGTGATACATTCATGCATCTAGACACATTTCATAACTCTTAAAGTATGATTCTTGGTTTCCAACATACTTTTTCACAAGTCAGAGTCTGTAACCACTACTCATTATTCCTTACCTTATTACACATATACATGTTTGTCGACACTTCTTCAATATTTCATCATAATAAATATGTAGCATAATCAAATTCCTCATATAGCATCAGTTTATTGATCATAAACATACCGCAACAGCGTAATACACATCGTCATCATAACATCATAACACCTCAGCCAAATCTCAAAAAAGGCATAGCTTTCTGCAATAATGTCAAAAAAATAAAAAAAATTCTCTGCTCATTTCAATAGTGTCATCTACCTCCAACATACTTGAAAAATCATGACCTCATACCAAATACATCATTCAAAGCTCTCATAGTATCACAATGGTTCAAAAAAATATGAACAGTTCACAAAGTACAGACAAAAAAAATTTCGTAAGTGTGAGGTTACCCAGCTGTGTAATTGCGCAAAGATGTGTCACTGATGCAGTAAAAAAAATGTTTATCTCTCAGTTAAATGATCAGATAGCTGTGTAATTTGTGTGTTAGAGAAATATGGTACCGATGTGTAAAGTTGTATAAGCAAATACCATACTAGCTATGGCTCCTTGTGCTTGCCAAACACATGGTACACAAAGTAGGCGTGTACCCCCCTGAGGATTAATGCAATTATACCCTCAGGTGTTACAGATTATTGCAATGGAATGAAATGTTATCATGGATAAACTTTGTATCATTGTACTTCAAATATCTTTAACAATAAATGTTTTAAGTATAAAATGAATCACTCAAATACGTGTACTGTAGCGCTAAACTGCGCGTCTTGTTGTAAGATAATCTCTGTGGAAGTGTCGTAGTTATCGTCCTCCGAAAGCTAAGTTCTGCAGAAGTCAATGTACTTACCTCATGATAAACAAAAGTGAAATGCTTTGCGTATAGATATCTTAGTTATTACGCTTATTGCCGTGATGAAGAAAGTACTGTGCTGTGATGTATTGTTCTGCTATGGGAAAGGCAGTCTCATTGTAGCTATACAACAAAAGTTACTACTAAAACATGTTTTACTTTCCAGAATAATTCAGAAAACTGTGCAGATATAAAACAGGTACACCGCAAAACCAACATTGTAAATTGTCACTCATTAGTAGCGTCGTGATAAAATCGTGTAGCTGTCACATAAACTAACCACTGTGTCATCTGGTATCTCACAGAAGGTACTTTAAATCCAGAATGTATTTTCAAGTAAACCAAAATGTTGCATTAAAATCTCATTAGCAGTACCGGTAAATGTTCTAAGTATGTGAGCCTTATAGTCATTACGTAATCGTGCAACTAACAAGCAAAAATGTACACACACAATAACACTGTGTCGTCTGTTCACAATAACAATGCATTCGTAATTTCTGTTTAAATAAGTTCTCTTGGTTCTTGACTGGATATTTAAGTTCAAACATTGTTGCATCTTAACAGATTCTAAGTCTGACAAAGCATACTAGCAATGTAAAGTGAAAACTTATATGGCAAAGACAAAGTTAAAAAGCAGATTATCTTTCAATAAACGGTTTTACATGTGAAATGTGGTGCAATCCTTTACTCTTCCTAGTACGCAGAGTTTCAACTTCAATTCAATTATCATGCGGTATACGTCGGTAAAGAATACTGGAACTTTCTCAATGTTAGCGTCTATGTTATTTCTCTCTGAGCCAGTCGGCGTACGTGGCTGCCTGCGGTGCGAGTCATTGTCTGCTAACTCTTTGTTGGCGTGCGTCGTTATTGGGATTAGGAGACCTAACTTCTACAAATTCACCTTGACGAGAAGGCCCTGCTCTGTTTGAATCCCGCCAGTTCTGATGCAATTCAGCTGCGTCGTTACGATCATATCGTCTGTCGTCACGTCGGTAGATTCCATAGTTTCTTTCTTGTCGGTCACGTGGTGGAGAATTTCTCCCTGAATCGTAACTGTGCGCTGGACCGTTGCGTATAAAGTTATTGTGTCGCCCTTGATAATAATTATTTTGGTTCCCAAATTGTCTGTTTCTCTGATTGTCTCTGTGATAGTCACTACCGCGGAGAGGTGATCTTTCCCTGTAATTATTACTACTCTGCCACAAAATATTTGTGGCTGTTCCGTATTTCTACGTCCCTCTTCCCATATTGGAACGCGAGTGGCCTCCGAAATACGTAATTCTTGTATTACCTGTGTCAGCTGATCTTATACTTCCCGGATTTCTATTTGGTGTTGCATATTAATTTGATTCTGATTTTGTTTGAATTTCCTAATTTGTTCGCACTCTTCTGTGTCATTAAAGACTACCAGTTTTGTTTCATTCAGATTATCATCTACCTTTGTAGATAAATTATTTAGCTGATCCGAAAGTTCAACTACTTTCTCTGATAATGAACTAATCTCCTCCATGTGTCTTTCTACTGTGTCCTTTAAGTTCTCCTGAGTTTTGCAAGTTGCGTAACCGAATCGGTAGATGCAACTGAGTCAATTTTAGCTTGCAAGGTCTCATGATTTTCATGAACAATACTTTGCAGTTCTTTTATGGCTGCTTCGTGATTCTGTAATGCATTTTCATCCCGCGAAATAGGTTGAAAATGCTTACAAATTTGTGTTTTTACGTCATTACAGGCTTTTTGACATTTCGATTCAATGTTCTGTAACTCGGTAGTTAAATCTTCAAATGTTTGTTCAAGCGTGGTGTGAAGATTTTGTTCCATTGCGTCTAACTGTTGCTGTGTTTGTCTCTGATTTTGTTCCATTGTGTCTAACTTTTGAAGCTTTTGCTGTGTTTGTCTCTGATTTTGTTCCATTTGTTGCATTAATTGCAATAAGAATGTATTACTGTCTGGAATGTGTTTCTCTATGCTTTTTGGCAGTGCATTTTCACCGGCAACATTCACGTTTTGACAAGCAGAAAATGTGTCTTGACTCATTTGAGAAAACGGTGAGGACCCAAAACCTGAGTCTACAATATTTGCAATATTGTGTTCTGTCATTTCGGATTCCTGAGGGGAGCTGTTGCTGACCGATCGATCGATAATGCTTGCCTGTTCACTAATTGTTTCACTGTCTACACCATTATTTGCAGCCCGCTCCATTTCCCTATGCACAATTACCAAATTACTACTTTGAACATTAGTTAATTCATTACTCTGCGGCGCTAACACACTGCTTTCGTCTTCACTGTCATTTCTCAGTTTACTTTGGAACCTAGTATTACGTTTTTCACACGCCATAATTGTCACAATATTTCACACGATAACACAGAAAAGCACAATTTGAAGAGCAAAAATAAGAGAACACATTAACATAGCGCTGAAAATAATATCTAGTTAATTGCAAGAGCAGCTGCGAAATACTTGCTGCAAATCTATATGCATGGCACAATTGTTTTACTGTACAAGAATGAAAAACTACACTACAAAGGAAATTCTCTCTACAATTACGTGCTAGCAATAAACAAAACCTACACTAATTACACAAACTACAAGAAAAAATCAGAAGATTCCAGTGAGGTATCTTCGGCTAAGTGTCGACATATGAAACGTCCCCTTAGAACAATTATACATGACTGTGCTTAAACTGACACACAATATTTTTAGCGCAACGCGATTTGACTTTCAATAATCCCTACAAAAGAGTGGCCCTGACTAACATTAATCTATACCTTTCACAAATCACTTACCTCACAAAAATCTTCGTTACTCGAACTACTGCAATGCAGCGAGCGCCACTACTGCCAGCTAAATAAAAGATTCAAACTACGGAAGGCACTAACTACTGATAGGCATAGTTAGCAAATGAAAGATTTTAATAGAGAACAAACAATGTATTTACCTTAATAGTGTTGAAAAATCATAATATACATAGCAGTTCATGACATCCAGTCTTACAAATTTCAAAACTCCGCCATTTCTCTCCCGACATCCACCACTGCTGGCGGCTCACCTCCAACTGCGCAACACTACGCGGTGTTAACAGCCAACTGCCCAACGCTACAATGGCAGACAACAATGCAAACTAGCCACAGACTGCACACAGCACAGCCAGTCATTTTTCATACAGAGCGCTACGTGGCGTTACCAATAAGGAAACCTAAACAGCCTACTTACACATCGCCACCACTGCGCGGAACCCATTTTTACCAGAGTCTACAGAGGCAGATGTACCGCACAGCACTGACACGTGGAATCTATATAAAATTTTAGTTATCACCACGAAAAGATAATGCTATGTGATTAGGTATTAGTTTGTTTGCAGGTGCAAATCTGCAGTCCTGCTGCGCAATGATCTACCCACAATACCGTAGTACGCTGCTAGAGGAGCCAAAACAAAATACCACAGCCCACTAGCGTAATGTAGTACTGTGCGGTAATTCGCTTTCTGCATTTGAGGGGTAATGACGCTGGGGCAATACACACTGAGTTGATGGAAGTGAACGGTTGAATAGATCACAAAAAGCATTTTTATCTGTTTGATATTATGTGTTATCTGGAATTTTATTGTGATGTGAAAGGCAAAACCCTAACCATGAATGTAATTTTTCTTGAAGCGTTTGTTAACGATTCTGTCAACAGTTGTGGTACATATATTGTTCAGCCAGAACATTACGACCACCTACCTGATAGCCGTTATTTCCACCTTCGGCGCGAATAACAGCAGCGACGCGTCGAGGCATGGAACCAGTCAGGCCTTGATAGGTCACTGGAGGTAGTTGGCACCACATTTGCATGCGCAAGTCACGTAATTCCCGTAATTTCCGGGCAGGTGGGGCGAGAGCTCTGGTGCCATGTTAAATCACATCCCATATCTTTCCAATAGGGTTCAGATCTGGCGAGTTGGGGGGGCCAGCACATCAATTGGAACTCGCCACTGCGTTTCGCCAACCACTCCATCACACTCCTGGCCTTGTGACATGGCGCATTATCTTGTTGAAAAATGCCGCTGCCGTCGGGAAATATGAGCGTCCTCAGAGGGTGCACGTGGTCTGCAACCAGTTACTACACTCCTTGGCCGTCATCATGCCTTGCGCGTGCTCCATTGGACTCATGGATGCCCACATGAATGTTCCCCAGAATGTCCCGCAGTACAGGTGTCAAGGAGCTGTTCCCAGGGAGACGACGGAATCGCGCCCTCCTATCGGCATGATGAAGGTATTGGGACTCATCAGACCACGCAACGCCTTGCCACTGTGCCAAAGTCCAGTGCCGATGCTTACGTGCCCATTTCCCGTAGTTGTCGATGTCGTGGTGTTGACGGTGACACATGCATGGGTCGTCGGCGGCGGAAACCCGTTGTTAGGAGTGTTCCGTGCACTATGTGTTCAGACACGGTTGTACTCCGCCCAGCATTAAAGTCTTATGTCAGTTCTGCCACAGTTCGCCGCCTGTCCTGTTTTACCAAACTGCCCAGCCTACGCCGTCCGACGTCTGTAAAGAGAGGGACCGCCCAACCCCGCGACGTCTCGACTTGGTTTCATCGTGGTGTCGCAACATGACACATGACACTCACGACAGCGCATCTCGAACCCTCAACAAGTCGTAGAGTTTTCTAAATGCTCGTGCTAAGCCTCTGGGCCATCACAATCTGCCCTCGGTGAAGCTCGGATAGAATGTGCGCCTTTCCCATTCTACACAGGACAGCACGCTCATTGATACTACATGCACAGTGTGTGTGTGTGACTAGCAGTCATTCCTCGTCAGGTAACGCTGCTGTTGCCTGGACGTGTTTATCCCGATAATAGGTCAGTGGTCATAACGTTCTGGCTGATGATCGTATGTTTGGCGACTGGTTTCGAACCAATCATTTTCAATTCTTGCCTATTGAGGCTGCACTGAAAGCTTCTCGTCTTAATCGATAGGCCAGACTTGAAAATGAGCCAGCGGGTTCGAAAATAATCGCCAAACATACAACTTGCCAACTGTTGACGAATTCGTTAATAAACACTTCATGAAATACTACAGTTTTGAGCATGGCTGTCTTTCAACAAGTGCATATAAGTTTGATCGAAGAAACAACACAGCCAACCCGTTGCAAATAATTTTATAACACACAGACCTACGTTTCGACACGTCTAAAGATGTCAGAATCAGAAGGAAGTTTTAAAAATTAAAAATTTTCCAGTCTTTAGTATATATACCTTGCAACGAACAACATCTGCTGTTGTCATCGCAAGGTATTCGCACCGAAGACTGGAACATTTTTAATTTTTGACTTGAGCTTATCTGCTCGAAACTCTATTGCCTTCTCGCAATGTAAATTTACGGTTGTTAAAATCTCATTTTGATGAAGACATCCATAGCGGTGCCGAAACTTAAGTCAATGCGTTAGTTATTCTTCCATGTTTCACGAAATGTTAAAAATGGTACTGGTTACTGTCAAAAAAATGTTGAAACTAAAAAATGCGTGTGTAACGTTTGTTATGTGTAGCAGTGCATTTATTAAGTGGCACTCCTTTCTGGTATTGGCCTTCTGCAGCTCAGTAAATTTAGTCTTCTGCTGCCCGACCTCTCACTAGTTCGTAGCCTAAAACTCAGATTTACGTTTTTCCGTTCTAGGAAAATCTCAAAAGGAGGAAAGCACTTTTCACATGGTTAAAAAATCACCCAGAACATGGTAAGTGTTGGTCAGTTTTCTTGTTTTGAACAAGACAAGGGTCACCGTCCGCGGGGTACTGCGACTGCTCACGCCCATTTAAAAGGTCCTCCGATCCGAGGCAGCAGCGAAAATTTTACAACTGTCTCTGGTGTACGTAAATTACAAGCCATCAAACGGCTATGAACAAGTGCTGGGTGTGTCACTATGGCCGCGAGATAGAGGAGTAAAGCAAGCAGGGGCAAGTGATGCTGGATCGTAGAAAACTGTGGGAGGAGCGTTTCTGCTCCAAGCCGCCCCACCCCATCTGAACAGGACCAATCGCACATGCTGCTTCGTCGGACTGTCAAATTTCTTATAACATACCGTATTCACCTGTCGTGGCAAACGGAGAGGTACAAATTTTCCTTCCAACTTGCCTGCCCGTATCTCCACCACAACCATTAAAGCAGCTCAACTTTCCGCAACGGTGATACATCGGTACATGTGTACTGAAGCCAACTTGGTTTTCCACAGGTCTGGCAAGTTTCACTGGACCCATTCAACCTGTTGCACATGACAACAGGTGGCGCTATCTGTCCAATGTGACAACATAATATATGTTTGCGTAGGTAGTTTCACTGCACCTCATTTGTCGTTAAGGTGGGGGCAGCAAAATGAACCAAACATAAAGAAGACTGAGGAGAAATTAAGAATTGTGGAATATACAGGGTGAGTCACTAACTATTGAAACCAAGAATAGCTCCGAAATTATGACAGGAGCCGAAAAGTTTGTAGGAGAATTGCATGGGACAACGGGGAACATAACATGACGTTAGTTTTTTTTTGTTGCTAGGCGGGATCTTTTCAGAGATATGAAGGTGAACTTTATTTTTTATATGGGATCCTATAGTTTGGTACTTATTGTCTGATAGCGGCTGTCGAGACGAATCCAATGATGTGTAACAGTAAGGTGAAATGATAATTAAATGGACACCCTAGCTGCAAACAGGCGTTGATGAACTTCATTGGGTACATGTTGAAAATGTGTGCCTCGACCGGAACTCGAACCCGGAACCTCCTGCTTATATGGCAGACGCTCTATCCATCTGAGCCACCGCGGGCTCAGAGGATAGTGCGTCTGCAGGGACTTATCCCTTGCACGCTCCCTGTGAGATCCACATTCCCAACATGTCCACACCACTACATTCGTAGTGCGCCTAATAGATGTTCTTTCGGGAACAGATACTACCGTCATATATAGTTAAAAAATATGGCTCCCCGGCCATTGACCTTCTTGTGCGAACCCACACGCTATGCCCGTACTTGGTAGATTAATCTGCCACGAGTAATGAGTATGATGGGCAAACATCTATTAGGCGCACTACGAATGTAGTGGTGTGGATATGTTGGGAATGTGGATCTCACGAGGAGCGTGCAAGGGATAAGTCCCTGCAGACGCACTATCCTCTGTGCCCGCGGTGGCTCAGATGGATAGAGCGTCTGCCATGTAAGCAGGAGATCCCGGGTACGAGTCCCGGTCGGGGCACACATTTCCAACATGTACCCAATGAAGTCCATCAACGCCTGTTTGCAGCTAGGGTGTCCATTTAATTATCATTTCATTTCTAGCAAAGCTGCATGGACATCCACGGTAACTGTTCTTTCGGGAACAGATACTACCGTCATATACAACAGTAAGGTCATTGGAGGTCAACGAAGGTCACAAAGGTGGCATGAACGTCTATTTATAGAGTTTTCGAAGTGATGACCACTGGTATCAGTGCAGTGCTGCGATCTTCTTACCATGGTATTCCTTATCACATCGGCACTTACTGAAGCACATGCTCTGACAAGTCTCTCTCTCTCTCGCATATCCTAAAGTGTAGTGGGAACGTCTTTATAAAGAATGTCTTTTACGAATTCCCACAAGGAAAAATCCAGAGGCGTCAAGTCTGGTGAGCGAGCCGGCCACGACACTTCTTCTCCGGGTCCAATCTATCGATTTAGGAATTGTCTCTGCAGCTCATTTCTAGCCATCAGTGAAAAATGTGCCGGACACCCATCGTGTTGATACCACATTCTGTTCCTTGTTCCTAAAGTTATTTCTTACAATAACAGACCTAATGTTTCTTGCAGGAATGTGGTGTACTTCATCCCATTAAGATTTCCTTCGATGAAATAAGGGCCTATAATTCTGTCTTCCAAAATCCCACACCATACATTCACCGACCACGGTTTCTCATGTGCAACTGGCCGCAGCCAACATGGATTTTCAGTTGCCCAATAATGCATGGCATGCTAATTAAAATTTCCATGGCTCGCGAATGTAGCCTCGTCGGTAAATAAAATCAGATTAATAAATGTGTCATCCCTCTGAATCTGAAGTTGAGCCCATCGGCAGAATTCAGTGCGACGCATATAATCTGTACCAGTTAACCCTTGGTGGAGACTGATATGGTAAGGATGATACTTATGGTGATGCAGAAAAACACTACTCTGGCTAATGCCAGATTCCATTGCGATTTGACGCTCAACGCAAAGATCTCGAACCACAGTGGCAAGAGTACCAATTTCCGTTTCCTCGTTAGTAACATTCCTTTGCCTTATATATTCCCGATGCGTTAAGGATCCAGTTGTCCTCAATTTATGATACACACATGTACGACGTGCAGGGCCGGCCGCTGTGGCCAAGCTGTTCTAGGCGCTTCAGTCCGGAACCGCGCTACTGCTACGCTCGCAGATACGAATCCTGCCTCGGGCATGGATGCGTGTGATGTCCTTAGGTTGGTTAGGTTTAAGTAATTATAAGTCTAGGGGACTGATGACCTCAGATGTTAAATTCCATAGTGCTTAGAGCCATTTGAATCATTTGAACGACGTGTAGGGTGAATACGTTCAGGATACCTTTCAGCGTAAAAGTCTCTAGCTGTCATTGAATTTCACTAGCGTTCTTCGTAAATGAGAAGCATATCGACTTGTTCTTCGAATGAAAACATCATTCACATTCGCTTGATTCGCGACACTAGTCTTACCGTTCCTATCAGTGTTGTACTGCGAAACCGTCGAATGGTGTTTACACGTCAATGGCACGTTAGATGGATACGCCGTATTCGGCGAATATTTACTATTTACGAGAGACAATCGTCAGAGCATGTGCTTCGATAAGTGCCGATGTGATAAGGAATACCACTCAGTCCATGATAAGAAGATTGCAACACTGCATTGATATCAATGGTCATCACTTGGAACACCTTCTGTAATTGGACGTTCATGCCACCTTTGTGACCTTGGTTGACCTTCAAAGAACTTACTGTTACACATCATTGGATTCGTCTCTATAGCCGCTATCAGAAATTAAGTACCGAACTATAGCATCCCATATAAGAAAACAAAGTTTACCTTCATATCTCTGACGCGACCCCACCTAGCAACAAAAAACAACGTCATATTATGGCCCCCGTTGTCCCATGTAACATTGTCCCACAAACTTTTCGGCTGCTATCATACTTTCTGAGCTATTCTAGGTGGCATTAGTTAGTGACTCACCCTGTATATCAGTTACGAAACAGAGCTCAAGTCCGGCAGCGGAAAAGTTATCTGCGTTTATGAGGCAGCTACAAATAAATACACTCATTCGGAAACCACTAGTATGTTACGAAATGTTTGTAAATTTGGCGAGCAGATTCCTTACTCCACAAATATTTTGAAAGCGGATTAAAACTTAGTGGCTGACAAGTGTGACGAAATGTTTGCTAAGGCCTTGAGGCGGTTTAGCAGTATGTAGCTTTCATAAATTTACACCAAACAATGTAAACAGGAAAAAATATGGCTCAGCGGATACTACAAACCACATACTGGTGGTATGGAACATAGTGCAAAAAAGCTTAGGATGAAAGAAAAGCCTCTTCAGACACGTATTCCTTAGACTGACGTAAAATGAAAAACGAACTTCGTGTTTGGCTTCAAATGGCTCTGAGCACTATGGGACTTAGCTTTTGAGGTCATCAGTCCTCTAGAACTAAGAACTATTTAAACCTAAGTAACCTAAAGACATCACACACATCCATGCCCGAGGCAAGATTCGAACCTGCCACCGTAGTGGTCGCGCAATTCCAGACTGTAGCGCCTAGAACCGCTCGGCCACCCCTGCCGGCGAACTTCGTGTTTGCTAAAATGCATTCGCGGAATTTAGAATGAACGATTTTAGCCACTTAGAATGAAATCAGCGAACCCATAATGCACGACCTGGGAAAAGTGATTAAAATTCGTAAATTCGTATAACTGAGATCATATTTGTCTGGAAAAACACTAAGATTACGGAATTTAGACTTCCGAAACATTGCATTAATTGGCGCTGCAGTGTAATAGACATGTTCCGGTTCTGAGGTGCAAAGGACCTCGACTTTCACTGATGGTTCTCTTTCTTCTTCTTTCGTTTCACCCTCTTTGGGGTACGCTGGATCAGTCATTTCTTTGTGCGTTGTTCTTTTCTTACGGCCCAGTGTTTCTTCATTCTTTCTGATCTTCTTCTCCTCTCTTCTTCCGAGATGAAGGGTTTGGACTTTTGTGTGGATTTGTCTTGGAACCTTATGCTTTCATCTTTAGTAATTAATTTAGCAGTTCGATCAATAACTGAATTTTCTGAAATCTTTAATTCCACTAGGTCTTTCTCAGTTTCTTTAAACCAGTTGGGCTTCGTTTCTCGGTTACGGAAGAAGTCAAAGATTTGTTTAGTTAATGTGTTGGAATTCATTCTGAGAAGATGACTATAAAAATTTATTCTGCTTTTTCACACAGAATCTGAAAGATTTTCAATTTTCTTGTAGAGAGTTTCATTTTTGATGTATATAATCTTATTGTCTTGAAATTTTGGCCCAATGATTTTTCTTAAATTTTTTCTTTCCTTTAGCTCAAGTTTCTCCATTTGGCCTTTGAAATTCATGTTAAGTGTTTCTGCTGCATACAATGCTTCTGGCTTAATCACTGTCTTGTAATGTGTAATTTTGGACCCCCATGAAAGTGATTGTTTGTTGTATGTATTTTTTGTTAGTTGGAAGGCCAATTCAAGTTTATTTTTTCTGGATTCCATTGCTTTGCTTTCCCCAGCATTCCAACTAATCCATTATCCGAGATATTTGAATTCTTTTACTATTTCAATCTTCTGTTATTGAACTTTGAGGTATTTACATGAGTGCTTGATGTTTGTCAATATCTTAGTTTTTTCAAAGGAGATGTGAAAACCAATTTTAGCTGCTTGTTTCTTTAGTTCAAGGATTTGCTCCCGTGCTTCTTCCATTGTTTCAGCAAACAGGGCCATATCATCTGCAAAAGCAATGCAATTTACTTCAAGGTTCTTCTTTTTGCAACCCAGTCTTATACCACTCTTAATATTTGTGTTCCATTCTCTGACTACTTACTCAAGCGCACAATTGAACTGCAACGGTGAGAGCCCATGGCCCTGTTGCACTCCCGTTTTTATTTCAAAGGGTTCCGATAGTTCGCCCATAAATTTAACTTTCGCAAATGTATTTGTAAGGGTCGCTTTTATAATATTAGTTGTTTTCTTATCCAAACCCATTTCTTCCAGGACTGATAATAGAGATTCTCTATTAATCGAATCATATGCTTTTCTGAAATCAATGAAGGAGATTACGTATGTCTTTGCTCTTGATTTTTGGTATGGCATAATGTTTTTGAGGTTTAGTATTTGTTCCGAACATGAGATACCCTTTCTAAAACCTCCCTGATATTTCCCGATTTGCGGATTCAATTGTGCCTCTGCCCTGTTCAAAAGGACTTCAGAAAGAATCTTGTACGTTATATCCAGCAGTGATATTCCTCTGTAATTGTTGGGGTCTGTCTTCAAATCTTTCTTGTGGATAGGGTGGATGAGAGCTGTTCTCCATTCTGCGGGGATCTCTTCTTCTTTTCAGATTTGATCGGAAACACACTTTAGAGATGTAACTGCACTTTTGTCAGCCTTTTTCCATAGTTCGGCCACTATTTGATTTTCTCCGGGCGCCTTGTTGTTTTTAAGTTCTGAAATGACCTTCTGTAGTTCTTCAGTCGTCGGTGGTTCTGAATCCGGTTTCTCACGGTTGTTTGGAACGGATTCAAATTTTTCAAGGATGGGTTCACAATTCAAGAGTTTTTCAAAGTAGCCTGCTAGTATTTTGCAGTTTTCCGTGTTGTTGAGAGCGATGGTCCCATTTACATCTCGAAATTGGAGGGTGGGTGCTTTGTATCTTGACAACCTTTGTTTGAAAGTTCTGTAAAAGCTTCTTGTGTTGTTTTTAGCAAATTCTTCATCAATTTGGAGGAGAGTTTTGTTTTCATGTGTCTTCTTAATCCTTTTTATATTTTTATCTACCAGTTTTCTAACTGTAATGAAATTCGGTCTACTTTCTTCTGTTTTCTGTGATTGTCAATTTTGCCATGCCTGTTTTCTTGTTTCAATGAGGGCATCACATTCCAGCGACCACCAGGCATGTTTTTTACTTTTTTTGTTAGGTGCTATCCGGTCGGTTATAGTAATGTTTTCCTTGATATCCTCCCAGCTTTGTGTCTGAATGGTTTCTGTTGCTTTTGTGAATTCATCTGATTTTAATATCTTTTCTGTGCTATACTTCCGACCCTTAATTTATTTCATGCTGCGTTTCCTGTTTGGGATGACTTTGAACTTAATTTTAGAAAGGTAGTGGTCTGAATCCAAGTTTGCACCCCTGAGTACCTTAACATTCATGATTTCTTTGCTAGAAATCTTCTTGATTGCCACATGATCAAGTTGAAATTTCCCAAGGCTAGGATTTAGGGATACCCATGTCTTTTGTCTTCGTGGTAGTTTCTTGAAAGCTGTGGATTTAAGAATTAAATTGCGTGCTTGGAAAAGTTCTATTAGTCTCACACCATTTCTGTTTGTTCTCTTTTGTGCAGGATAGTTTCCAACTATTTTCTTATATATTTTTTCTTTACCAATCTGTGCACTAAAAACTCCAAGAAGAATGATGATGTTTTTATCTGGAATTTTCTGAATAACGTCATCTAGATGATTCCAAAACGCCTCCACTTCTTCTTTGTTTTTCCTGTTATCCTCGTTTATAGGGGCATGTGCATTGATAATTATGTAGATTTTGTTTGTGCTTGTGGCTGTAAGACTTGAGATTCTTTCTGATTGGGAATCAAAGCCAACTACTGAGTTCAAGATTTGTTTGTTGATTATAAAGGCTGTTCCAAGATGTGGTACATTTTTCATTACTCTCGGTCTCTCTTTACCTTTGTATATCCTAAAACCTTCGGAATCGAAGGTATCTGTATCCATGTATCATGTTTCTTGAATGGCTGTTATGAGTACGTTGTGGTTCTTTAGCGTATCTGTCAGATGTTTTAGTTTTCCGGTTTTCAACAATGAGTTTGCATTGAAAGTTACTAGGTACGATGATTGCCTATGTTGAAATTTGGATGAGATTCCAAGACACTCCGACTTGTCTTTGTGCAATGTTGCAGACTCCCCAGAATCCGAATGTCTGCTGACGTACTGACGTACGGTGGATCGTCCACCTGGGGTAAAATAGTGATGTAAACTATTTTACATCACACACTTCCATGATTGATGAAAGTTATTTTGGGTGTGGCCCAAAGGACACAAAATATTCAACCAAGATTGTGAGTCCTGGAAGTAGTTCTTCTGCTCTCTTCGCCGTTGGGAATCTGAACTTCCTCTTCCGCCTTTGAGACCGTTGACCAGGTTTAACCTAGTAACCCTAGGCAGGGTCCCTTACAGGGTGCTACCATCCGGAGCCAGATGGACCCATGTTTCCCAATGAGGTGTTACTCCTCCCCCTCCTCCTTCCTCATCACTGATGGTTCTCATTACTACAGAAAACATTTCTTACAGGTGATCCGATGACAGTTCGAACTCAAAATAGCCAGTGCCAGTCGAAAGAGATGAAAGTTTCAGAGAAAACCTTTAGTACAAAAAAAAGTAGGTCCGAAGTACGCCGAAAAGGGAAAAAAACTAAATCCACCATTTTCCCATCCAAAATGACCCAAAATGAATATATACTTCTCTGAGCATAGTCTTATGATACTTGGGTATTTTCATCAACTTTTGAACCCTACTAGTGACACTACAATGAAAGAATTGCTGTAACTGCAACATAGCGTATCATAGTTTAGCACAGCAGAAAGCCGGGCAGGCAGGCAAGACTCCTTCAGCCTGCTTGGGTTGGGCACAGCTTGACGTGGATGGAAGTAAAGCAGCCCGCCCGTTCTGCTGATAATGTGCGGCGATTTGCCCGCCTGGCAAACAGGCAAGTATGGGCAGATTAAAAGCGAAATGTGTATACCTTTGGCTGACAGTGACTTCTTTCGGCTGATGAAGAAACCTTTATCAGCAAGCATTTCCAGAATGATGACGAGGTAATTTAAGAGGTGGAACGTTTCCTGAACATCCAAAATGCAGACATACACAACCAAATTATCCGGCACGTCATCCTTAGTTCAGAAAAATGTGACGTATTACATGCGGAGAAAGGCCAACACCAAGTTTCGTCATCAGGGCTTGATGTTTCTGGGGGTGATAATTAAAGCCCTATGACTACCCCTCGTATATCACATAAACCCGAAGCAGAACCGTGGACAGTAGAGGGGTTGCGGTACTGACGGACCATCAGAGAGACATGCTAATATGGGGCCGTGCGGTTTCTTGCGCCGAGCGCATTCCTCCGGCCGCGTCCCGCCCCCGGCAGACAGGATAAGAGCTACCGCCGCGCCGCCTCCAGCTCTGCTCCTGGAGCACCGGCTTCCAGTTGCTAATGGCCGCCGCTGGGAGTTCACGGCAGCCGTCGCGGCAAAAACTGCCTCTTTGCCAGCAGCCACTCGACTCCTCCGCCATCCGCCGGACGCAGAACTGGGCGCAACAGCCACGGCACACGAGTTTTTACCTTGGGCTTTTAGGCTTACACATTAATACGTGTGTCGGCCACCTGATTTGCTACCGTGTCTGACGGGTTTAGGCTACACACTGGCCCAATGCAGACTGCCTCAAGTAGTCCTCTTAACTTTTTGTACTAGTCAAAAGAAAATGTCACTATGAGGTTAGCTTCTTCTTCATCAATTCACGTTTCATGTTTACGATTCCATCACGCATACAAACTTAACCAAAGAGATAGTACAATCGATGATAAGTAATTGCGTTATCGTGTGGGAATATGTAGGGCTCCCCTTGATACGCCAGGGGAGCACTACACAAAGGAAGCAGTTACTCATGTTGCACAGTACTTGTGCATTGCACATGGTGGTCTTAGGCTAGGCGATAGTTTGAGGTTCTCTCAGGAGCACTTGCCAGTCGATATGCATATACAGTAATCAGTTCGCGTTCAAGTAAAGACAGTTCGACTGCAAAAAATTTATTAGTAAATTGTCGCAGTATTCGTAACAAAGTTCCCTAATTTACTGCCCTCCAGGGAAGACCTCAACCACGAATTATTCTTGGGACTGAGAGCTGGCTAAGACCCAAAGTAAAAAGCTCTGGGATCTTTAGCAAGTCTTGGAAAGTTTATCAGAAAGACAGATTAGATGCCGTAGGCGGGGGAGTGTTCACTGCAGTCGAAAAACATATCTACTGAGGTTGAAATTGAGTGTGATAGTGAAGTTATCTGGTCACGCATAACACGTCTAGGTGAAACTAAGATAACTCTACGACGTTTTCACCGACCACCAGACCCCGCTGTGACAGTTCTGGAGTCATTCAAAGAATGTCTGTGGTTAGTTGTACATAAATACCTGATCATGTAATAATAGTTGGTGGTGACTTTAACTTATCGAGTATAGACTGGGACGTGTATGGATTCATTGCAGTGGGTACAGACAGACTGTCTTGTGAAGTACTTTTGAACACGTGTTCCAAAAACTCTTAGGGACTACGAAGATAAGATACAAAAAATTAGGGCATAAAGACAGTCGTTTTTTCCTCTCTCTGTCTGCGTGTGGAACAGGAAAGGAAACGAGTAGTTGTGGCACAGGCTACCCTCCGTCACGCACTGTACGGTGGCCTGCGGTGTTTGTACGCAGATGTAATTCAGAAGCAGTGCAGTGCACGGCTAAAGAATAATGCACACGAGGCGTCAGTGAGACCAATTCTGGATTACTGCTGCGTATTTCAAGATATTCCGCCCATATTGCAACATTAGGGCACCATTTAACTCTATGGAAGAAGCGTGGCCTATGTACAAAACTCCGTGTAAGCGTGGGGAAGCTTGCATCGACCTTTCGATTCGCACACTTCAGGACAGGTGCGCGGAACATTGCCATCTTACGAGCAACAGCAGTAAGAATCGGCGGTAGCAGAACATTGCATAAATAAAGGACACAGAATGAAATTTGACGAGACTGTGCTATTTGGCAACGCTTCTGGTTTTTGGTATATTGGCAACTGAAATTAGGATGGCAGAGAATTTGATTAAAAGAGACAATGGTTTCCTTTTTACAGGGACGTGGAACCCTGTGCTATCCCGCATCAAAACAGAACGTTCTTCGGTGCGGCCAGCCCGCGTGTTTCGAAGTAGTCTTTGAGTGCTCTGCGTGCGACGTATCGTTGCCGATGGTGTTCTGCAAAGGGGGCGCCAACAGTCCAGTATTGGGGAGCAGCAACTGTGATGGGCAGCGCACGCGCCGTGTACGACACGGACGCCATCAGCAATGGAAAACAAGCAAAATCCTACATTTCCTCAAATCCACTGATACCGACTCCTACCGCCCCACCTGCCTCACCTCAGCGTTTAGCAAGGTCTTCGAATAATTCCTCTCCCGGCGCATCCATCAACACTTGAACCAACACTCCTGTCTTCCCGTTAACTGGTGCGGCTTCTGTACCAATTTCTCCTCTAATGACCAGCCCCGGCAACTCACTCCTCTACTACCACCCCCCACCACCACCACCACCCAATTCAACCCGAAAATCCATTATTGTTATGTCCCTTGACTTAGGAAAAGCCTGCTATAGTGTGTGACATTCGGGTCTTCTCTTCAAACTCCAGGCATACGAACTTCCAGCTAACTGATTGCATCCTTCGCATATCTCCCATCCTTTCTTACTATTAACAATAGTAATTTCAGCACATTCCATCCCACTGCAGGAATGCCCCAATGCTCTGTCCCCTCTCCTCTCCTTCATCTCCTCTATCTTGTTGATGGGCCGAAAGCACCCAGCCCGATCGACTTCCTTTAGTATGCTGATGAAACCGCTTTCCGCGCCCTCTACCCTATACTCCAGAAACGGTTCAAATGACTCTAAGCACTATGGGACAACATCTGAGGTCATAAGTCCCCTAGACTTAGAACTACATAAAAATAACTAACCTAAGGACATCACACACATCCACGCCCGAGGCAGGATTCGAACCTGCAACCGTAGCAGCTGCGTGGTTCCGGACTGAAGCGCCTTGAACCACTCGGCCACCGCGGCCGGCATACTCCAGAAACGCCAATGCTCCCTCCAAATCTACCTCATCAGTTTACCTCCTAGTGTAACCAACGGCTCCTCAAGATTAGCCCTTCCAGTACTCGGGCATTAATTATAGGAAGAATGACACGCACCTTTCGCCTAAATGACTCCTACATTACCACTCACTCATGCATTCCATCTCACTTTCTGCATCCGTTTAGCCTTCGCACATGGATGCTCTACCATTTCATCAAATATCCACCCCTTCTCACCCACACCGAACTCCTCCTCGTCTCCAATACTATTCAAAATCTAGATTCCAGTCACCCCACAGTCCTCTCTGATCATCAACCCACGTATGCTGCTGCACCTTCATAAACACATCCCTCTGCCCTATACCTACACACAACCCCCTATTCTATCCCAACGCAACTTGATTAACTCTCTCTCCCACACAATGAGATCCTCCCCGATATTTATCCCTCCTACCAACTTTCCCCCACCTATCCCACCTTACATCACGGTTCCTCCTCCTTTTCCCTCTCCATCAATCCCCATCCCTTTTCTCTTGCAAAAACTGCCCTACCAATACAACACACTACAGATCGCTGTCTTTCCCCCAGTTGCATTTCCCACAGACCACCTCAGCCACTATCTCCCATCTCCATAGTTTTCCTATCTAAAAGACCCCTATGTTTCTGCCCACACCTCTCAACCCTGTGGAACATATTCTCTACTCTGGCAGCATTTCGCATCCTTGAGCACATCTTTCAGATTTTAAGAGAACATGCAATGCTTCATTGTGTTTGTCGGAAGAATTTTACCTTCCTGTGATGTGTTTTTAACCATCCGGCATGTGCGCCTACTGTTGTCACACGAGCAGGCGCACCTTGTAAAATGTACAACATGGTCATTTGCCAGCAAAAACAAACTTGTCTCAAAGAAAGTATTATATTTATTGAAGAAAGCAGTTGATATTCACAATCTTCAGCACTTATAACAAAAGCTTTCGCTCTTTTAGTTCTTTAAATAACAATTTAGCTAGTTTTTCTGACACGTGTTCACTTTCAAAACACCTTTCACAGACAATTTGTTCACGAATTAATTCCGGCAATGTTCAGAAAATGAAAAAGTAGCCAATGGCCATCACCTTGTAATCTTGAAATGGAATATCATTCACATATTTTAGCTACAGCGTCAACTCCACCTTTTGTCATGTTCTACTCAATTATGATTTCAGGTTTGTGTGTTTCTTCATCCACTGTAGCCACGTCATGCACAGCACACAAAAGTATGATAGCAGTTTTTGTAAGGAACATAAGAAACTAAGGTCTTATCCTACTGAAATCCAAATATTGCACTTCCAATTTCTTTTGCTTTGTTTGGGAGAAATTCTGGAAGAATTTCACTTCGTTCTTTGTCATTCTACCAATGCAAGTGACAGTCTTCTGCAGCAAATATTCAGAAAGGAGTTAGCTTGTAGGGTTCCTGTTAGAATTTTCTATAGTCACGACGTATCTTTTCATTATGTCCTCGGGATCATTTGATATCCGATGTTGTGCTTTGGTTGCATGCCGCAATAAACCTCCAGATTACTGCAATAAAATGGTTCTGCATCACACAGAGAAAACATTTTTGTCCCATATTTAGCTGGTTTGCTGGGTATGTACTGAATCCATCTACATCGATCTCTGTAGGGGTGAAGCATTTCGTCTATCGTGGTGAGTTCACCAAGCTGTATAAGAGCATTGACAAAGCAAAAGGATCCAATACTGTACGGATTGCAACCAACTTATCAGATTTTCTCCTGTCGTTCCTCGTTTTCATATCAACAAACCACATACACCTCTGAAAAAACATAAACCAATCGTACTTACTGCACTCCAAAGCAGCAGCATTCTTCCTGTACCGTCTGCTGCCCAGAGTTCCAGTACATTAGCATGATGATATTTTCTTCTTCTTCTTCAAAAAATTCCGAATACAACCATTATTTCGTCACCTTAATATCTCTTTTGCGCAAAAATTGTTGTGTCTCGCTGTTTATTTATATAGATATTAGTATAGTTTACGATTCCATCAATAAAGTCAGGGTCAATTACTTTCAAAAAAACACCAACTTCATCAGTTATACCCATCACCCTTCTCCACGGACCTGGTAGAATGGTTCAAATGGCTCTGAGCACTATGGGACAACATCTGAGGTCATCAGTCTCCTAGAACTTAGAACTACTTAAACCTAACTAACCTAAGGACATCACACACATCCATGCCCGAGGCAGGATTCGAACCTGCGACCGTAGCGGTCGCTCGGTTCCAGACTGAAGCGCCTAGAACAGCTCGGCCACACTGGCCGGCTCTGGTAGAATTGGCACAATCTCTTTTCTGTTTGTTTTTTATATTGTAGCACACTCGCTTTTACACCAACGTGAAACTTCGTCTTTTCAATAAAGAACCGTCGTACATCTGCTGTCTCTTCAGGGTAATCCCCTTTTCACCCCCAAGGTCAGACTGACTGCCATGGTCTATTCAGTGTTTTCATCACTCAAATCTACTTTACTTTCCTCCAAGTCTGAAAAGACTGGATGGACTATATCATCACGTTCTTCGAGCAGTTTGCGAATTTCTTTGTCTGATACACCCTTTGAATTGGAACAAAACATCAAAGAAATGAAATGAATAAGTACATTCAGAAGTCGGTGTGACCAAAGTAGCATTTAACGTGCATCTATAAAAAGTAAAAAGAACAATGAGCAAGTATAGTTAACTTTTTAGTACACTTTCCTCGGGACATTGACTGCTGGAACAAAGCTTGCAACTGTCACACCAGCAGGCACGTATTGAACTTTTTACAACATTCGACATGTCGTTGCTTACAATTCTGAAAACAAAGTGTGAAAGCTAACCAAATGAGCTGAAGCCACTTTAACACTGTCGAGAAAACATCAAGAATGAAATACATGGCAGCAATGGCACAATAGCTCAAGATTAAGGCATCGGTTAGGCACAAAAACTACTGCCGTGCTGTTGTACTTTTTACAATAGTACATCTGCTTGAGGGTTAAAATGTTCTTATTTTTATTTTCTCCCTTTGATTTTTAATTTAAAATAGAAAACTCCTCAAAATTATGTTTCTGTTCCTTTATAAATTTTTAAATTCGCCTGGTTGAAGAGCCTGCCCACTCAAATAAGGGGAGAAGGAGATGATATAACAATAAAGAAAAAAAAGCCTGGGTATCAGTTTTCAGCGGGACTCAGCAGCAGCAGCATTCTCCTGAAAATGGCCGAACTAGTGTGTAAGGTGGCAGAATAAATGAAGGCCAATTTCTCACCTTACATAAGAGTTTTATAGATTGCAACGGAAGATGAGTATGACTTCTAATTTACTTCAGCAGTAATGAGCAGATTTGCCTACAAGTATGTAATGCAAAAGGGATGACACTCATTCGGCGGTACTAACACACCACTCCTATATAATGCATGGCAATGAGCAGGAGGTATAATAAGCAGCGATAGAAAACGTTTTGTGTGGAAGCCAGTGTGGGCAGACGCAGAGGCCACACCCTGGGAGGCACTACAGAAAGCTCTTGAGAGGGTGCGTCCTGCGACAGGTCAGCAACCAGACCAGTGATGCATACTGCAGGACGAGTAACGGGGCCACCAGAAGTAGGACAGAAAGAAGCTTTAGAAAACTGTGCTTCGGAATGCCAAAGGGATATGAACAAAACCAGTGACGCATTCGATCACGTGAAGTGCAAGTGGCACACACGTGATAGACACATGTAACTGGAGCAGGTACAAAAAGTCCGATTGGTGGAAATGCATCGGGAAGAAGTAAAGTGCCAAGATTTCGACGCAATTCAATGGTAGGACCCTTGCAATTGGTAGAGAGAGTTTCCACAAAATAAGAGGAACGCTCCTATTGATCGAAAACAGCCATGACATGGAGAACGAAAGAACCCAAGTGGGGAGACAGTTTGGCTATGAGAAAGACAAGACGGAAATTTTCGGGAACTCTTCTCTGAACTGGCGTCAAGTGCAGAACGGAGCACATCACACTCTGTACGATGCAGAAGAGTAATTAGTGTGAACACTGCGTTCACAGCGGCTGACCTGCAGCTAGAAACTAGCTGTAGCATCGTTGAGCTCCAACTGTGGAGAAACGAACCTGCCAGTAAGTTAATTGTTCTTACAAGAACTGAGAAGGCATTATAATATGCGTGCTGCTCCAGCCACGTGCGTGTATATTGCCATAGTCTGACACTAGGGATGAGTTCACGTTTTCTCACGTATAGAGAGACATAGGAAGAGTTTCTGCTGAAAAATTCAACAAAGGCTTGATAGATTTTATAGGAATTTCAGATGGTGGGAGCAGCCAGGCAGATGCAACCTCATCACAGCTAAGGTAAATACTGCGGGCAGAGGTGTAAACTAGTTCGTTCACCAGCTTTTGTCTACTGTAAACTCGAGTGACCTTGGGTAATCTTTTGCTCGACTTGTCACAAAACTAATCTTTCTCCATAGACTTGACTGTCATCCTAAAAGAACACCTAAATTTGAACTAGAATCAGATAATTTATTATAGTACTGGCCAACATCAAATTGTAATTGTAAGAATAATTTTGTAAAGAAACTCCTAGTACAAATTTAATATTGTAGGATTATTTGAATTTCTGAGAGTTAAAATTTCATACTATTGTGTTTAGGATTAGTTCACTATCAGAGGCTGAGATGCGTCATGTTGACAACTGTCTTAACATTGTCACATTGTAAACAGTGTAAAAGCGTGTATTTCCGTGACAAAATTCCAATACTGAACAATGTCATTACATCTTACACAGTTGTATTCAGTCATAGAATAAGATACCACCTAACCATAACCTTACAAACGGCGACCCTGCCAGGATGGCAATTGGTCTGCCTGGATGACAATTAGTCAGATTACAAAGGGAAATAAAAATTTTTGAATTGAAAATAATGTTTTTCATTTTTGTTTTTGGGAGTTTTTTTTATTAATTTTCGCAAGTGATGTTTGAACTATTGTTCTTCCTTTGTACATATCAGTGCCAACCATGTGCCTCCAGCACTGGTGTTTCTTTAATTGTGACTCTTTCTGCATTTATTTAAAGGCAGTGCTTTCTTAAAAAAATTGCGAGAGTAACGATGCTGAAATTTTTTCTTCCGGCATAAGCAGATGGATTCTTTAGTTTCACGAGCCTCGTTTAGAAGTAAGGCAAAGTATCCGACTGCTTAGCCAAATTTATCGCCCTTAGCCATCAACTGGTAGCTCTGACGTGTATTTTCGTAAGTCTGAACTCGAGATTTGAAGTTGTTTCTCCGTTTCCGGCGTAGGAATCATTGTGCGGCCCAACCACCACTTGTGACCAAAGCAAATGTATGGCGATAACAGACTTCCCTACTGAGTAGAATAAGTGATTCTATGCAGAATGAACACAAATTTGCATAACATTTTACAAACGTAATTGGAGTTATAGAATTTATTAATTTTGTGGGAAGGCTCTGACATCAATTTCAGTCACTCTGTAGCTCAGTCTCTCTCACTTGGGTGGTTCAATAATACTGAAGATAATGGGCGTCCGAGAAGTAAGGACGCATTTGAAATTTTACGCCATTTTGTCATATGACCGTTGGCAGTCGTGGATTTTTCGTGTTTGTTATCAGCGATTCTTCCTATTATGAGCCCGATAGGTTTTGTGTGATGAGCATTGTTGTTTGATGTTTATTTTCGTCATCGAGCAGATGACAACCGAACAACGTATCCAGGTTATTAAAAAAACAGTGAAAGTCCCAGAGCAACTGTTTTTGAACTGCGTGTGACACTGCTCCAACGGAATCATCAGTTCCGAAGTTGATCCGTAAGTTTGAGACCAAGGGCTCTGTTTGAAACGTTAAACAGGACGACAGCTTTCTGTTCGAACACAACATAACATTGCTGTCGTGCGTGGCAATGTGACAGTAAGTCCCAGAACGCGTGAAATCCTTTCAAAAGATCTGAAAATGTATGCGTACAAAATTCAACCTACACATGAGTTGAAACCTGGAGATCATGGAAAGAGACATCGATTTGTTCAATGGGTCTTGGCTCGACAAGCGGAGAACGAGAAATTCACAAAAAGAATAATTTTCTCAGGTGAGGCGCACTTCCACCTCAGTCAGTAATCAGAACTGAAGAATTTGGGATAACGAAAATCCGCGAGTGATTGTGGAAGATGAGATGCATCCACAACTCACGACTGTGTCCTGTGGGTTCTGGGCAGGAGGAGTGATCGGCCGGTACTTTTTTGAAAACGGCAACCATTACCGAAAAATGCATTCTGATTTTCTCACTTATTTATGAAAACGACGAGTTTTGGTTAAAATAAGATGGTGCAACGTGTCATGCATCCCAGGAAACGATTGCTCTGCTGAAGGAAAATTTCCTCAAAATGTTATCTCTTTGGGTGGCAACCAGAAATGACTTGCCAGATCATTCGATCTTACGCCTTGTGACTTTTTTTGTGGGAATTTGTGAAATCAAAATATACGTGAACGAGAAACAGACCACCAACTGAAGGATGAAATTAAAAGGGTTATTAACGGCATCCCACAGATGTCTGTGAACGCGTATTGGAGAACTTGGGGTGAACGCTTTGCTTGTTGCCGTGCGGTCTTGGGTGATCATATGAAGGATATAATTTTTCATACATAAATGGGAGAAGTTACCTAATGTGTTTGTAAAATACCATTACATTTTCAATAAATTTTGTATGTTCTATAGCACTTTACAATTCGTTCCTACTTCTCGGACACCCTCTAGAACTATCTCTTTTAGTCGTTGTTGTGTGTGATTATTCTACCATCAGTACTGGATCCTTCTCGTTTTTATGTGCTCTCCCAGTTTTCATGTCCTCGTATCAGTCTTTTGATATCAGTTCATGTCTTTTATGTGGGTTGTTGATCATCATAAGAAACCACTACATTTAATCAGAGGCGCTTTCCAAATATTCGCTCTCACCACGCAGTCCCACATCCTAATGCTGTTCCGCATAGGGTAAAGACTTGAAGTCCCGCCGGCCGATGTGGCCGTGCGGTTCTAGGCGCGTCAGTCTGGAACCGCGTGACCGCTACGGTCGCAGGTTCGAATCCTGTCTCGGGCATAGATGTGTGTGATGTCCTTAGGTTAGTTAGGTTTAAGTAGTTCTAAGTTCTAGGGAACTGATGACCACAAATGTTGAGTCCCATAGTGCTCAGAGCCATTTGAACCATTTTGAACCTTGAAGTCCCTTCAGATTCAAAGTAATATTTAAACTTATTTCGTGTTTAATGGATGATTATGTGACGTGCACTAAGTCTCCGTTCCATCGGACCGTATCGCATGTGTTGTACCAAAATTATTTGTTTACTCCCTTTATTGCACTGGGGCAAGGATCAAAGTCCATGCCTATACAGCAGCAAGTGTAACGTTGCTACTGGTAAACCTTTCGGAGTATAAGGTCTTCGGCCACGAAACTCCTCTTTTCCTAACATTTCGTCGAGAACTGTGCTGGGCGTCTTCAGAGGGGTGACTCCTCCGCTGAGTCTTGCTACGTCTATGAAGATGTCTAGCGCAGTTCCGGACTAAACGTTAGGAATGAAGTGTTTCGTGGACTGAAGGTTTATCGGCAGCTGTGTCGTCCTGTCGTGAAAGCCTTCATTCTATCGTCAGCACGTGTGACTACTCAGGTATAAAAATACGCAGTCTTCAGGGGTTAATTACCCCTTAGAACGAGGTCCCAGTTAAAGAGAAGTAGTGCACATCGACTGCAGAGTACAAAGCAAATCCCAGATAGATAGAATCTAAACAAAGCTTGAAGTAAGTCGAATTGCCCCATGCCCCGTGAAAGTCCGATGGAAGGGTTTGTGTTTGGCGAATGCGTGGACAACCGCATCTGCCATCATGTGTGGTGCCGACGATTACATGCATAAGTGTTTTTCATACACTCCTGGAAATGGAAAAAAGAACACATTGACACCGGTGTGTCAGGCCCACCATACTTGCTCCGGACACTGCGAGAGGGCTGTACAAGCAATGATCACACGCACGGCACAGCGGACACACCAGGAACCGCGGTGTTGGCCGTCGAATGGCGCTAGCTGCGCAGCATTTGTGCACCGCCGCCGTCAGTGTCAGCCAGTTTGCCGTGGCATACGGAGCTCCATCGCAGTCTTTAACACTGGTAGCATGCCACGACAGCGTGGACGTGAACCGTATGTGCAGTTGACGGACTTTGAGCGAGGGCGTATAGTGGGCATGCGGGAGGCCGGGTGGACGTACCGCCGAATTGCTCAACACGTGGGGCGTGAGGTCTCCACAGTACATCGATGTTGTCGCCAGTGGTCGGCGGAAGGTGCACGTGCCCGTCGACCTGGGACCGGACCGCAGCGACGCACGGATGCACGCCTAGACCGTAGGATCCTACGCAGTGCCGTAGGGGACCGCACCGCCACTTCCCAGCAAATTAGGGACACTGTTGCTCCTGGGGTATCGACGAGGACCATTCGCAACCGTCTCCATGAAGCTGGGCTACGGTCCCGCACACCATTAGGCCGTCTTCCGCTCACGCCCCAACATCGTGCAGCCCGCCTCCAGTGGTGTCGCGACAGGCGTGAATGGAGGGACGAATGGAGACGTGTCGTCTTCAGCGATGAGAGTCGCTTCTGCCTTGGTGGCAATGATGGTCGTATGCGTGTTTGGCGCCGTGCAGGTGAGCGCCACAATCAGGACTGCATACGACCGAGGCACACAGGGCCAACACCCGGCATCATGGTGTGGGGAGCGATCTCTTACACTGGCCGTACACCACTGGTGATCGTCGAGGGGACACTGAATAGTGCACGGTACATCCAAACCGTGGATGAAGCGTCGTCTCACGCGGTCTGCACGTCCAGCACGAACGCTGGTCCAACTGAGGCGCCAGGTGGAAATGGCATGGCAAGCCGTTCCACAGGACTACATCCAGCATCTCTACGATCGTCTCCATGGGAGAATAGCAGCCTGCATTGCTGCGAAAGGTGGATATACACTGTACTAGTGCCGACATTGTGCATGCTCTGTTGCCTGTGTCTATGTGCCTGTGGTTCTGTCAGTGTGATCATGTGATGTATCTGACCCCAGGAATGTGTCAATAAAGTTTCCCCTTCCTGGGACAATGAATTCACGGTGTTCTTATTTCAATTTCCAGGAGTGTAGTTAGGGTATGGTCCGATTATTGCTCTTAAGAAAATGCTACATGTTGAAGATAATGAACAAAGCAGTGTGTACTGCAACCAAGAGACGAATAGCACGACGTTCCATCCGGTCATAAAACAGCTTCTGTGAGGCCATGGTTTGTGGACAGTAGCATTCCTGAAATGGGCTGGTCTGCCTACAGTTTCGATCTGAATACAGCAGAATGCGTTTGGAATGAGTTAGAACGTCAACTTCGCTTCAGACCCAGCCTCTTACGTCACCTTCTCTCTTTTCGGCATTTGAGAAAGAATGGGTTGTCATTCCTCCACAGACATTGTCACCTCACTGAAAGTGTCCCCAGCAAACTCCAAGCAGTGATAAAAGTAGCGGGTGTTCATATCCAATAAAATGACCCCTATGGATGGCCTGAAACTTTTGCTCGGACAGTGTATAACAACCGAGAAGGCACAACAAGAATGGAGGACCATCAACCAAGCGCTCGGATTAAAAATAGTGTCAGACAGGGATGCCGTCTTACTCCGCTGTTGCTGAATCTGTACATCAAAGATGCAGTATCGAAAATAAAAGACAAGTTCGTGAGAGGGATTGAAATTCAAAGTGAAATAACATCAATGATAAGAGCTACTGACGACATTGCTGTCCACACTGAATACGAGGAAGAAATACAGCACCTACAGAGTGGAATGATCAGTCTGCTGAGCACAGAATATGGATTATGAGCAAAGCAAAGAAAGACGGAAAGATTTCGGTGATGTGGATTCTCAGATCTTCACCAGTTAATAGGTGCGCAGAAAAGAAACATTCATATAGTCGTAGATAGTGAAGTGGGACCACACGAGACTTTTCGTACTGTTGATACAGCGTGAACGTTATTGATCGTTCCCGCTGATTTTCTCTGGTGGATGAAGTCTCTCAGTTGAAGACTGACACATGAAGGTCTCTGGATATAAATCCAACAGTGTGATTCTGCAAACGTTTACCCGGCCGGTGAGGCCGAGTGGTTATAGGCGCTTCAGTCTGGAACCGGGCGACCGCTACGGTCGCAGGTTCGAATTCTGCCTCGGGCATGGATGTGTGTGATGTCCTTAGATTAGTTAGGATTAAGTAGTTCTAAGTTCTAGGGGACTGATGACCACAGATGTTAAGTCCCATAGCCCTCGGAGCCATTTGAACCATATTTTTGCAAACGTTTGGTCAGCCTAACGCCCCTCAGCCACCATAAGAACAGTTATTGGGAATAGCAGTAACTGCTGAAATGTATTTTCACACCGCCACATCTCGTCACATAAAACACTGATATGAGTAACGAAAGAGGCCAAGAGCCATTTATTTGCCAATATGTAATATTTAACTACGCATTGTAATGATGTATTTTGACGATTTACAAGGAGAAATTAATCCAGCGTTACTGACGCGCCTAAGAGACTATAGACTAATTCTGAGCGCATGTGAAAACATCGATATTAAAGACAGACTCTGAAGACATTTGAATATTAAAAGAAAAAACAAGTGCGCAACCCATCGTCCACTGCCGGACGATATCACTTTCGTTTTATCTCCTGTATAATACGTATGCACCATTACGTAGGTGCCATTATAAGAGTTGTAATTTGTTTAAATCTATTGATAAATACTGTGTAATATTGCTACATGAATTTGCTATGCTGAAATCGGGTGCTAATAGTAGAATAAAAGCGGGTTAAAAGCTGTGAGCTGTATGGGGAGAAGTTAACCGTGCATTACTGCGCAACTGTTTCACCAGGTAACTAGTCTAGGTTTACCACATTACCAATCAGACTAACATTGATTATAATCTTTTACAGTCATACAACAACCGGTAATATATCTATATATGAAAAGGAGAATTTAAATAAAAAGAAAGAAATCAGTTTATATTTGGAAATTTATTTTAAGATTGTTCATTGAAATTTCAGCATATTATACGTGAGTTATAACTGAGCTGGTGCCTTGTTTAAGGATTGTAAAATTGTGAGATTTTAATCTTACGGAACACATCAAATATGGAGCCAAGATTGGGAGACTGCATACAACCCTGCATTCACAAAACAACACCCAAAGAACATTGAAACATAAGCAAGAAGAAATTAACCACAACCAACAGATTCAGTTTTCACTCAAAGAAATTACGTTCGTAACACAATCTTGTCCGTCATGTAATTACCACACACTGGTATACTAAATTCATATTAACTCTTTGTGAAATCTTCCCAAAAAGAATAGCTGAAGGCTACTTTGATGATTACACCACATGCTCCACGTGGTCAACTTGGTTTACAGAAAGCGTATAACTCCACAGTAATTTTGATAATTAAAATAAATTCGATCGAAAAGCAATTGACAAAAGAAAAACCTTGAACTGGTTACTAACGTCTTACTATTAACCTGATGGGTCAAACAGTTCTATAAGCACGTGGTACTGGCCTCGCAAAGTACACTCCACGTGGGTTGAACATAAAGAAAAGCATAAAGAAAAGTTGCTATATTGTAAAATATTGTCAAGACGAGACGTTATAATCACACAAGCATTCACATTTAAGATTGATGAACTTAGTTAGAGTTACTGATCAACACGTGGTTCCACTTTACTCACAAAGTAATGACAAAGCAACTACCGCAAAATAATCTGAACTTCACATGAGAATTACACTCCGCTGCAATTTAAGATAGCATTAGATATTTTAGAGCTAAATCTGAAATCAAGGTATTAAGTTTTCAGTTAGGCTGAACTTAAGAAATCCATTGTCCTACGGACTTAATAGACACGCGCTTAGCCGGAGATCTTCCCAGACGCTTCAGACGCTCGCCACGGTCCCACAGCAACTGCCTACTGCCGAGCGTGCTTCCTGAGGGTGGCTCACAAAGACAAACGGAAGTGGCCAGAGGGGCAGCTTCCTATACCAACATGACAATGGATGGACAGAACCATACTAAGGATAGAAACCTCTCTGCTTTTAGGAAGCGTAGCTACCTGTTCCGACGTTGGTCCTACTGTTCTCTAGCAGACAGCCTTGTCTGCTACCCTCAAGCATGCAACTACAAACACATTTGATCATTCATCCTCTCACACAGAAGGGAAGGGGGATGACAGTATCTTATCATATACAGTATATAACAGAAAGCGGATGTAGGTTCCGTATGAGACTGTGTGACATGAATTACATATAAACTGTGTTTTAAAGTGTAGTAGTGTGACAGATCGTTCTTGTTTACGTGTAAAGGTAACACGTTCCACTACTCAGTCTCCTCCCAGATAGTCAGAAACGCCACAGTAAATTTAGGAGAGGAATTTACTCCATAAATGACAACAGATTTAAGAAATTAAACATGAAAGGAATCCAACAGAGACCTTTCATAACCCCAATGCTCTGGGAAAAGACTGTGCAGGGAATTTTCTGGCCATGCTAGGACATTCCCAAGCAGGCTTCTCACACCCTACTTAAACCAAAAATGTAAAAACAAAAGGCAAAAGGTCACCAGCTACTTGCTAAAACACAATAATTTCAACACATCTTTATAATCTACCAATTTCAAGGAGGAAACAAAAAAACAATCTGTGACACCTATTTAAAAGATATTGTAGACCTAATTCGGTCAGCAAGTAAAAACAATGGTTCCTGTGTCATTACTATGAAAACAATTTCTGGTTGTTACCCTTATGGAGTTCACCAGTATTTGCTCATTGCAAGAGCCAACTGATCACAGGAAAATTTATGACTGTTTATTAACAAGTAAAATTTATGAAAATAGCAAAGATGCCACAGCAATTAAAAAAGAACATCAAATAACATCGGTATTATAAAGCAGAACATTACAATGCACAATCCGCAAAAGAAAAAAAATGATAAGAGAAAAAACATGTTTTACAAAGTGGTTATCGCAAAAAAAAATTCTATATCGTATAAAACTAGTAATTTGTAGAATTAAAATAACTATGTGGCACAATTTAATCACTCTCCTATATTTCAATTAGCTAGCAAACAATGAGCACTGTGTCATTATACTGAAACTTCAATAATTATATGATTGTTACCCTTAAGGGGTTCCTCACAATAAATATGCCCCATGCAAGGGCTAATCGATCACAGTCCAATGAGAATGAATAGCAATCTGACTGATAAACTATGCAATGCCACATGAATGAATTTACGAAACAAAATAACACAAATCTAATACATCACACAAGAACAAACATTGATCAATAAAACAGTACACTAGTCAACATCTAAAAAAAAACACCAATAAATAAAACACCTTGCAAAATACAAGAGTCAAAGTCTAAAAAGAACAATAAATAGAACACCTGCAAAATACGAGAGTCAAAGTCTAAAAAAAATAATAAATAGAACACCTGCAAAATACAAGAGTCAAAGTCTAAAAAAAAAACAAAAATAGAACACCTGCAAAATACAAGAGTCAGTCTAATAAACACCAATAAATCGAATCCCTGCAAAACACACGAGTCAAAGTTTCTGTGACAGAAACACACGGATATGCATTGAACTAAGAACCGTATAATCACTGTTCACTGATACACTCACTAGTTCCAATGTTCCGAGGCACAGTATAAGGGGTGGGGGAGGGGGTTCGTCGCCGCAGCTGTCAGTAGGGATTTTTGTCCATCTGTTGCGTGCAATCCCGCCGTCTCTGCCCTCTCATGAAGTTTCTCTTGGTGGTCTGTGTCATGTACTTCTCGATTTGGTTCCATGTTTGTGTTGTCAAATTCGTGCGGTATCCTCGATTGACACGCCAGGTGGATATTCCTGGGCAAGGATGACACTTAATGGCTCTTCTTTTGTGCCACCCTTGGCGACCGGAGAACATCGAACCATGATTTACTGTCGCTTGACAGTGGGCATCCGTCAGGAGATGTTGATAGGCGTCGTTGAAGTCTGCCAGTTTCTCTGGACAGTATGTGTCAAAAGGCTCCACGCCCTTTGTCTTGTTACATTCTTGAGTTATCCTCAATTGACTCGCCGGTTTGATATTCCTGGGCAAGGATGACACTTAATGGCTCTTCTTTTGTGCCACCCTTAGCGACCAGAGAACATCGAACCATGATTTACTGTCGCTTGACAGTAGGCATCCGTCAGGAAATGTCGATAGGCGTCGTTGACGTCTACAAGTTTCTCTGGACAGTAGGTGTCAAAAGGCTCCACGCCCCTTGTGTTGTTTCTCCGCGGCCGTCTCGTCACGGTCGCGTGCGTGTGGTGCGTTGCCAGCAGATGGATTTCCGCGCGGTGTACCGCGCGCCCATCTCAGGTCATCGCCTCGAGGAAGGGTCGCCCGGGGCGGTCGCCCATTAGCTCCATGTGCAAGGGAAAGTGTTTGCCGCGTACCTTCTTTTGTTGTCGGCCGCGCTCCCGAAGTGGCCTGGCTGACAGCGTGTCCTGCTGGGAAACCCGCCAGTTTACAACTAGTCCGGCTGCTCCCGCTGTCTCTTAAGAGTTTTGCCGGTTCGCTTTCACGTTCTCAACTGCATTCACAGAAATTTTTCATCATCCTTATGTGATTACACAATGTCATACATAATACCACTTAGTATTGTCTTTCACAATTTTTAAGAACAAAGTGAGACTTAATTTTTTTTTATATAAAAATAATTAGATGAATCGACAATATAAAATAAAATTTAAATGACTTGACAATGTAAAAAAATAAAAGTGAAATGACTTTACAATGTAAAAAAAAATAAAAATTAAATGAACTGACAATATAATATTTAAATCCACATCACTAATGTGGTTCACTTACGTTTTAAAAATCCAATGCTACTTATTAATTCACTAAAATGAATAGGATTATGCCTTGTGCAAGTATAGGTCAGGACAGCATAGGGTTCACATGTTATTTACACACACATACATGCACACCTGTTGTCTATTCTACAAACTAACTACCCATAAACATGCATTACTCAATATTCTACTTCTATCCACTACTAATTAAGCCAATAAGCTACTTCAATGCTATTTCAACACCGTGTATATACCACTACAACATTGTTCTAATTCGTTCTCTTCTTGACGCTCGCGGCATACGTCTTGTCACATGATAAATATGGAGAAACTTTCCTTAAACATACAC
Source organism: Schistocerca serialis cubense (assembly GCF_023864345.2). NCBI lineage: Eukaryota > Metazoa > Arthropoda > Insecta > Orthoptera > Acrididae > Schistocerca > Schistocerca serialis. Next base: position 188,892,986 of record NC_064645.1, read on the forward strand.
AGTAAAAAGAACAATGGTTATTTACACACCAAAAACATTTATACCAGTTCGCACACCTGAAAAGAGACTTGCAATTATACATTTATCATACTCATATATTCACACATAAAACAGTAAGAAAATTTCATCTAAAATTACGTTATCACAAGAATTAATCACACAGATGGCTCTGAGAACGGTAAAAATGTCTGCACTATACAGGTTATACTACATTTTCTTACCCATTTTGCTGCGATTTCGTTCCTTCTTTAAGTTACCTCTCGCTTCCAAATCAGTCATTTCGCCTGTGGTGGTTATTCTGGATTCATTTCTCATGAATGGCAAAATTGTGGTCACCTCTATTCTGTAAAACAGTATCATCTTAACATATTGAACTTACAACAGACACAAAAGATCCGAATCCTCCTGCAGTTTAAATGACAAATGTTTTGCTTCATCCTTATTACCTTAAACCAAGCTTTCCTTCGTTCTCATAATCAAAATTATTTAATCATCCTCTACCTTCAAGAGGGAAATTTCCTCAGTACAAATCATATATGCTGCAGTGCATCCCGCACCAGCGAAAACGGTAAGTTGTAATGCTCACAGCATCAGCAAAAATACATAAACGTCGCTTTTCTAGGACAAGTATTAACGCAGAATAATTTTTTAGGCTCTGGCTCAACATCAGTGAAGACTACAAAAAGGATCCACATTTCCGTTCCATTCTCCATTTGCTGGAAAACTGCTCGTATTTGACTGCCACAATAATATTTCAGGGCGACGTAAGTTACACAAACCACAATTCTTCTTTCACCTTGAAGGGAATCAATCTACTTACGAAATCCACAGACAGCACTTTCCGTACTCAGCTATAAAGAACAAAAAAGACATATAGCATCAATATTAACATATCATCGCATATTGGGAAGCCAATGGTTAAACAATCGTATTATCGCATCCTGTTTTCAAGATTCCAAACTTACTCATTCCTTTCTCAGAGTTCTCCTATCTTAAAATATTCATACAGCACGCATACTATAGTAAGAGATCCTCATTTATAATTTATACTGACAGATATAGAATAGTAATAGATAGATAGTAGCACTGAAAGCAGAAAATCGGAAACAAGGCTACTAACAGCTGGGGACCTGGGTTTGCCAGACCCATAATACCCACAGATCGGATATTCCCCTGAGTTTTGCATTAATTCAACACAGATCTTGCTTCTCTCAGGAGCGGCTCTTTTCAATTTACACACACACAAAAAAAAAAGCATTTCAATCGTTCACAAGGAAACCTTTTATCTTTACGTTTGAATCAAACTAAATCCTAATTGCACAAGGAAAGAAAACAAATTAACAACATCACTTCAATCAATCACATAAAAACATCTTTATCATTAATTTTTACCAACATATTATTCAAAATGCATGTCACAAATTTAAACTAATCAATTCATTCTCTTCACCGTCCTCTCTACTTCTCACTGTCGTTTCTACTCATTTGCCATGTCGCTCTTTTGTTCCGATTGGGCGCCTTCTGCGCTGATCGTTTGTCATTGCCGGTTTTGCTCATTTCTATTCGCTGGATTATGTCTAGGGTTAGCCGGCCGAATTTCAACATCATGAGGTGCTCCGCCTACAGTCCTATTCCCACCGTGTTCACCGTGATATCGATTCTGGTTGCCGTAACTGTTCCGTTCACGATTCTGTCCACGTCCTCGATCATTTCTGTTGTTCCACCTGTGTTCGCGACTGTTACCCCAGTTTCTATACGGCCGGTCCCGATTATTGTTTCGTTCGCGTCGCGACGACCAGTCACGCCGTTGATTAGTAATACGGCCACGACTGCGGTCGCGCTGCTGTGCCCCGTAATAACTTTGTGCCTGATTAGGCGGGCATTCTGCTGTATTATATTCCAACTCTTGGAGAAGTGTTTTAAACGTTTCCACATCCTCTTTGCATCGTCCCGCAAGAATGACGTGCCGCAAGTGCATCGGCAATTTAATGATGCATATCCTAATTAGTTCCGCAGGCCCGTATGGGTCGTATAAAAATTGATTTGCCTGCAGCATGTGGTCGAATAGGCGTGCAGGGCTGCCGAAACCAGACTGGTTCAAATTTGGCAGCATAATTATGCCATGTTTGACCCTGTCTTGTGCCGCTTCCGACCAATAGGCGGAGAGAAAGGCTTGTCGAAACTCCCGAGTGGAGTTGCAGTGACGCGCTGCCGACCTCATGCGACTCGCCGGTTCGCCTTCCAAATAGCCACACATATATTCTATCTTATGTGAACTTGACCAGTCGGGGGGAAGACAAAACTCAAATTGCTCGAGCCATGCACGTGGATGTATTCCTTTTTGCGAATTTCGGAATATCTCAAACTTTCTTACTGTAAGGAAATGTTTGAAATAAAATCCCCGCAGTTCCTCCTGGCGAGGCCCTTGAATGTTTCTATGTCTCTCATGTCTGCCCCTTAAATTACATTCTTCCCTGTCGTCAAAATCTCCCTCGTGGCCAGAGTCCCTCTCTGCACTGTTCGTACGGCTATTTTTAGTGCTATTGGCGAGTTCAGAATCACACGCCATGCGGTTTTCCAGATGCGCCACGCGTTCTTGTAATTCGCCTGTTACAGCATTGTTTTGCCTGTTCACTTCGAACTGTCCCTTCTGAAATCTCAGAAGCGAACGCACTTCTTCCGTCTCTGCGGCCGCTACCAGTGTAGTACTGTTCTCGCTTTCCGTCAGCTTCATCTTGCCTACAATGTCCGCTAATGCCGCAATCTTATCATCTATTTGTCTCTTGTCCTCCGCCCCAGTCTGCTTCAATTGTTCTACTTGCTGTTCCAACGCGTGGATCGCTAAACTGTTGTCCGCTATTGTGTTGCTAACGGACGTGGGACAATGGGTTTCCGCCTCTTGGACCCTCGAGAGTACCTGCTGGTGTTCCCTTTGGCATTCTTCCCTCAGCTCTTGGAAATTCCTAAGTAGCCGTTTTTCGCTCTCTTTAGATTCGGCATCGCGACTCCGCTTGCTCTGTTCTAAGGCTTGCAGACGATCATGGATTTGTTCAAATGTACGGCCTAATTCTTTCATAATATCACTTTTTATTTCACTTGCCAGATTGTTTATTCTTTGTGAGATATCATAGGACACTCTCTGCATCGACTTGTCGACTTTATTTGTCTGCTGGATTAGTTTTTCGTCTATTTGTTCGCCTAGCTCGCGGATCGATTTTTCGGATGATTCTTTTTGTTCTCGGAACGATTTTTCTGATTTCTGCGTCATTTGATCTCCTAGCTCTCGGATCGATTTTTCAGATTTCTGCGTCATTTGTTCGCCTAGCTCTCGAATCGATTTTTCAGATTTCTGCGTCATTTGTTCGCCTAGCTCTCGGATCGATTTTTCAGATTTCTGCGTCATTTGTTCCCCTAGCTCGCGGATCGATTTTTCAGATTTCTGTGCGTTTTCTTTATTTTGTTGCAATAAGGCTTTCATGAGTTCTGCCAAACCATTTTGGTTAGTAGGAGACAAATTAATTTGTGGCTCTGATGTGAGCTTGTTTGTGCTGTTCTGCATTTCGTCTGAAGTATTTCCCATTGCATTTTCGGAACCGCCCGACGCATTAACATTCGAAATCAAATTATCCCCTTGGTCCATGTTGCTTAAGTTGTCGGACCGCTTACTTTTAGTTTGGTTACGTGTCTGCATTAGTTCAATTTATACCCAGTATGCAACACACTAATCACAGTAAATGTATCCCCCAAAAATTTCGACACTTACATGAAAGGTACCCAACCTAGTACTCACTTTTTCACATGCAAAACAAATTTTTATCTTTGATCGAAACAGTGGAATTTACAAGCGAGAAAAAAAAACCACACACACATATAAAACACACAAATATAGAAAACAAAACAACAAGACAAACAACACAACGCCGCTCAACAACGCAGTGAATCTTTAGAAAGTCTCCTCAGAAACAACGCAGAAGTTGTTTGAGCGCTGTAGGGAAAAAAAATTAAGATTATACAACGCTTGCAATCTAACGTCTCAGAGATTCCAGAGTCTAGCGGAATCACAGAACAGGGTCGCCATGTGTAATATTGCTACATGAATTTGCTATGCTGAAATCGGGTGCTAATAGTAGAATAAAAGCGGGTTAAAAGCTGTGAGCTGTCTGGGGAGAAGTTAACCGTGCATTACTGCGCAACTGTTTCACCAGGTAACTAGTCTAGGTTTACCACATTACCAATCAGACTAACATTGATTATAATCTTTTACAGTCATACAACAACCGGTAATACATCTATATATGAAAAGGAGAATTTAAATAAAAAGAAAGAAATCAGTTTATATTTGGAAATTTATTTTAAGATTGTTCATTGAAATTTCAGCATATTATACGTGAGTTATAACTGAGCTGGTGCCTTGTTTAAGGATTGTAAAATTGTGAGATTTTAATCTTACGGAACACATCAAATATGGAGCCAAGATTGGGAGACTGCATACAACCCTGCATTCACAAAACAACACCCAAAGAACATTGAAACATAAGCAAGAAGAAATTAACCACAACCAACAGATTCAGTTTTCACTCAAAGAAATTACGTTCGTAACACAATCTTGTCCGTCATGTAATTACCACACACTGGTATACTAAATTCATATTAACTCTTTGTGAAATCTTCCCAAAAAGAATAGCTGAAGGCTACTTTGATGATTACACCACATGCTCCACGTGGTCAACTTGGTTTACAGAAAGCGTATAACTCCACAGTAATTTTGATAATTAAAATAAATTCGATCGAAAAGCAATTGACAAAAGAAAAACCTTGAACTGGTTACTAACGTCTTACTATTAACCTGATGGGTCAAACAGTTCTATAAGCACGTGGTACTGGCCTCGCAAAGTACACTCCACGTGGGTTGAACATAAAGAAAAGCATAAAGAAAAGTTGCTATATTGTAAAATATTGTCAAGACGAGACGTTATAATCACACAAGCATTCACATTTAAGATTGATGAACTTAGTTAGAGTTACTGATCAACACGTGGTTCCACTTTACTCACAAAGTAATGACAAAGCAACTACCGCAAAATAATCTGAACTTCACATGAGAATTACACTCCGCTGCAATTTAAGATAGCATTAGATATTTTAGAGCTAAATCTGAAATCAAGGTATTAAGTTTTCAGTTAGGCTGAACTTAAGAAATCCATTGTCCTACGGACTTAATAGACACGCGCTTAGCCGGAGATCTTCCCAGACGCTTCAGACGCTCGCCACGGTCCCACAGCAACTGCCTACTGCCGAGCGTGCTTCCTGAGGGTGGCTCACAAAGACAAACGGAAGTGGCCAGAGGGGCAGCTTCCTATACCAACATGACAACGGACGGACAGAACCATACTAAGGATAGAAACCTCTCTGCTTTTAGGAAGCGTAGCCACCTGTTCCGACGTTGGTCCTACTGTTCTCTAGCAGACAGCCTTGTCTGCTACCCTCAAGCATGTAACTACAAACACATTTGATCATTCATCCTCTCACACAGAAGGGAAGGGGGATGACAGTATCTTATCATATACAGTATATAACAGAAAGCGGATGTAGGTTCCGTATGAGACTGTGTGACATGAATTACATATAAACTGTGTTTTAAAGTGTAGTAGTGTGACAGATTGTTCTTGTTTACGTGTAAAGGTAACACATTCCACTACTCAGTCTCCTCCCAGATAGTCAGAAACGCCACAGTAAATTTAGGAGAGGAATTTACTCCATAAATGACAACAGATTTAAGAAATTAAACATGAAAGGAATCCAACAGAGACCTTTCAACTGTTATTTTGATGCGTGTGAAACTAGTATGTGTGAAAAACAGAGTGGTTAATGAATGGAAATTTCTACATGATTTATAAACTTTTATGTACATAACAAACCACTCAGGCTCTGTCATTGTTATTGACGAAGTGTTAACATGTTAAATGTGTTTCAAATCCGAGCTCGTAATTATAGTGTCAATTACTGTAAAATTATATTTGCTTTAGTTGTTGGACAACCTTAATCATTTACTTTCTATGTGCCGAGGTTTTTTGACAGAGCCAACAGTGTCCGGCGTGTCATTGTGTGGAAAGAACAGTCGAGGCCGACGTTAACGTACTATTTTTATTTCCCCCCTTTGTAATATTCATCAAACTCTGTTGTAAACTGGCCCTTCGGTACATTTTCAGTGCGAGTGACATCCAGGAATTTCTTAGCAAACTTAACTTCTCAAATCGTACATCGCACGCACAAAGCCTCGCTGTTCCACAATAGTACGCGGCACTTTCTAAACGGGAAATGGAGCCAAGCAAGTATATGTCGCTTCCCCTTCTCAATCTGATGGTTAATAATAATAATAATATTTCCTTACATCAGTCTGCTTGTAAAATTATGAACCAGACCATCGAAAGTCATAGTGGAGCAAGTATATGTGGGGCAGCTAAGGATAATAAACTGCTACATTACTTGATTTGATGTTACGAATGTGATTTTTTTGACTTCTTAACTTTTTTGAAAGATTAATTTTACCTTTCTTTAACATTCTGGCTATATATTTTGCACTCGCCTCTATATTAGGTGACATGTGGTTAAGCGTTACCTTAAAATGTAACCCTTCCGTAAATGTGCTCTCATTTCTTCATTATACTCACTTTTTGAAACTAGCATACATTCACAATAAAATGAAATTGATTGTCCTTAACTTTTTGACACAAATAGAGACTCATAATATCGTGGCACTAACGAGACAGTTGGTTACCACAATTTCCCCAGAAAGAATTATCCACATCGTGAAGCTTTCATTAGTTTATCGTCATAATCAGACAGTGCCTACAAATTCTCTGCTCGAGTGTTTGCCATATGAATCCGAAACATGATCGTAAATCAGGGAAACACACCAGATGTCGTATCGCAGAATCTTGAGCGCACCGCCTGTATGAGCTTTTAACAGATTAACATTCTGCGGAGGATCTCAGAACCATACAATTGATGCATTTATTACGGTCTTCCGTGCTTGTGTTATAGAACGAGAAAATATTTCACGTTTATCGTCAACATCTAGAGGAAACGTTTCACGTCTTAATGGTTGTTTCTCACGCAATTCCACATGATGAATAGAATGTCCTCCTCCAAGCCAACGGTGCCCCATTGCAATTTAACACACATATAAAACGATCTCTCGTGGTGGCAAAATACTTTCTCTATGCAAACATCCTACGTAAAGCATAATGATTTTCTGGGTTTTTCCTCATTATTTCTTCAAAATTCATTCCTCCTAATCAGATAAAATGACACAGAATTTTTATATCGTTGAAAATAAAATCGTAGGTTTCACTGAAACGTGTGAATCTACAATTCTCAGGAGTTACCAGCGGGGATTTCGTATCCCAGTGGCCAATTTAGGAAGTCCTGTGAATATCACTTGGTATTTCAATCAAATATTTTCATGTCATTATGTGTATCGTCCAGCTGCCTAGGAGGATCACATCTAACAATGGAATACTTCGGCATGGAACGTGACAGAGAACGCATTTGACCAGATTGTCTCCCCAAGCTATCTACACTCCTGGAAATGGAAAAAAGAACACATTGACACCGGTGTGTCAGACCCACCATACTTGCTCCGGACACTGCGAGAGGGCTGTACAAGCAATGATCACACGCACGGCACAGCGGACACACCAGGAACCGCGGTGTTGGCCGTCGAATGGCGCTAGCTGCGCAGCATTTGTGCACGGCCGCCGTCAGTGTCAGCCAGTTTGCCGTGGCATACGGAGCTCCATCGAAGTCTTTAACACTGGTAGCATGCCGCGACAGCGTGGACGTGAACCGTATGTGCAGTTGACGGACTTTGAGCGAGGGCGTATAGTGGGCATACGGGAGGCCGGGTGGACGTACCGCCGAATTGCTCAACACGTGGGGCGTGAGGTCTCCACAGTACATCGATGTTGTCGCCAGTGGTCGGCGGAAGGTGCAAGTGCCCGTCGACCTGGGACCGGACCGCAGCGACGCACGGATGCACGCCAAGACCGTAGGATCCTACGTAGTGCCGTAGGGGACCGCACCGCCACTTCCCAGCAAATTAGGGACACTGTTGCTCCTGGGGTATCGGCGAGGACCATTCGCAACCGTCTCCATGAAGCTGGGCTACGGTCCCGCACACCGTTAGGCCGTCTTCCGCTCACGCCCCAACATCGTGCAGCCCGCCTCCAGTGGTGTCGCGACAGGCGTGAATGGAGGGGCGAATGGAGACGTGTTCAGCGATGAGAGTCGCTTCTGCCTTGGTGCCAATGATGGTCGTATGCGTGTTTGGCGCCGTGCAGGTGAGCGCCACAATCAGGACTGCATACGACCGAGGCACACAGGGCCAACACCCGGCATCATGGTGTGGGGAGCGATCTCCTACACTGGCCGTACACCACTGGTGATCGTCGAGGGGACACTGAATAGTGCACGGTACATCCAAACCGTCATCGAACCCATCGTTCTACCATTCCTAGACCAGCAAGGTTCCAACAGGACAATGCCCGTCCGCATGTATCCCGTGCCACCCAACGTGCTCTAGAAGGTGTAAGTCAACTACCCTGGCCAGCAAGATCTCCGGATCTGTCCCCATTGAGCATGTTTGGGACTGGATGAATCGTCGTCTCACGCGGTCTGCACGTCCAGCACGAACGCTGGTCCAACTGAGGCGCCAGGTGGAAATGGCATGGCAAGCCGTTCCACAGGACTACATCCAGCATCTCTACGATCGTCTCCATGGGAGAATAGCAGCCTGCATTTCTGCGAAAGGTGGATATACACTGTACTAGTGCCGACATTGTGCATGCTCTGTTGCCTGTGTCTATGTGCCTGTGGTTCTGTCAGTGTGATCATGTGATGTATCTGACCCCAGGAATGTGTCAATAAAGTTTCCCCTTCCTGGGACAATGAGTTCACGGTGTTCTTATTTCAATTTCCAGGAGTGTATTTACAGCTACACAACATTAACTGCTGATATGATCTCAAATATTAATTGAATTTTATGAGCAAACAACGAAAGCAAATCTCAAGGTCATTGTTTGAATGTGATAATTATGTGCAGAACGACTGAGATAAAAACAAACTCGAGTTTTATGAGCAATGCTTTAAGTTTTCAATGAGTAATCCCAGTTTTCTTGAAACCTTTTGTTAATTAATGCGAATGCCTATATAAGTTCGACTTTAAACGACCTTTAAGTCGTCAGACTGTGTCTGAGCTGTTACTTATATAAGAGCTGAAGTAAACATGCAGAAGTCATAAATAAACAAACAAAAAAAAAGAGAGCACTTAAAAATGCCATTGGAATCAGGAAAGAGTCAGTGTGCTGCGAATACTGTCAAACTGAACGTTTGACGTGGCTTGGGTGGAGAGAACAGAAGCATTTGAGAACCGTACCCTTCTTATCTGCTTGAGTTTAACATTGACTAGCAAGCGTGCACAAACTTCACATACCGAATTTAAACTGGAACAACGGCTAATATTTGTGGTCAACATTTGAGAATTCACAACCTAACGTGCAAATACGCATTGAGCGCCACGTTCGTAACAGGTATAGCTGAACTTCCCAATACTTTTATACCGCAAATGAATAAGACAGAGAACAGTAGATACTAATGGTTCGTTGCAAATTCTGTCAGGAAACAAACTTACCTGTACTTTCACAAATGACGTTCTTACTCTGGCCACGTAAGTATCAGAGTCGTTATTGTTAGTAATGCCTATATAGACTCAAGAAATAATACAGAGATGTAAGGATGCTAGAAGCGAAGCTCTCTAGAATGGCACTGTGAGCAACGTGCTTCATACACTAATGTAGTACGCTTGCTGCCAGACAAGTTACGTAACTACCATACCTACATCATCGTTTCTCAGTGTGCGTGCTCTCAAATGTCTTAACAAGAGAGATCAAGTGCACTGTCTCATCATAATCGAAACACATTTTTCTTTCTTTATTGTATTTCAATTCCCCATTGGGGCGGGCTGGCAGCAGCACATGCGCTGCTCTTCAGCCGAAAGACATAGAACAAACAATAGAAGACATTTAAAAACAACAAAGGAGAGAATATGGTGAACGTAGATATAAAAAAGGGGGAACATCATGGGAAGCAATCGACAAAAAAAGGGGCGACTGTAAAATGGAGATAAAAAACTGTTTAAAAGTAGCGCACACAAAAAGCCACACACTGCGACAATTACAAGAACACAAGTCACAGTATGACTGAAGCATAAAAAGTGTCGACAGATGGCGTAGCACATAACGAACACTAACAGCGAACCTCAAGGCAGTACACAATTAAAATCACAGCTCTTGACGCACAGGAGAAACAGCCTGAAACACGATGTGGCACACTGACGATGATCAAAATGGAGGATCTGCCAGGCGCAAGGAGATGAGGGAGACCGGAAGAAGGGAGGGAGGGAGGGACGGGAAGAGGGGGGGTAGATGGGCGGGGGGCACGCTGAAGAGGGCCAGGTAGGGAGCGATGTGGGAGGGAAAGAGGCAAGGATGGTGGTAGGGGCTCAGGGGGGGGGGGGGGGGGAAGCAGGAAAATCTGCTCTGGGAGACGGAGGGAAGAGGAAAAATGGGTCCCCTGGGAGGGGGGGGGGGAACAAGGCCAGGTTATAGTTGGAAGAAAGGGTAGATGTCATGGTGAAGTGCATCATCCGGGAAGGGGAGGCGCTGGAAATTGCCCTGATGAAGGAGGGTGTGGAGGTGGAGAGAGGGAGGGATACAGCGATAGAGGCGCAGCAGTGGGCGGGAGGTGGAGAGGAAGGAGGAAACCAGAGGGTGGGGGGGGGGGGATCAAGCCTGCGGACAATGCAAAGGATGCGGAGATGTTGGAGGAACAGGAGGAGGTGGGGGAAGGGGATCAGTTCATACAGGAGCCATGTGGGGGAAGGAAGGCGGATACGGAAGGCAAGGCAGAGCGCATGGCATTCAAGGATTTGGAGGGCCTTGTAAAAGTGTGTGGGGGCAGAGATCCAGGTAACGCTGGATAGGACGGATGAGGGATTTGTAGGTGTGGAGGATGGTAGAAATATGCAATCCTCATGTCCGGCCAGATAGGAAATTCAGAAGGCGGAGACAGGAATGGGCTTTCTGCTGGACGGTCTGGACATGAGGGGTCCAGGTGAGGTGTCAGTCGAGGGTGAGGCCAAGGTATCTCAGGGTGGGGGTGAACTGGATGGGACGACCATAAAGGGTGAGGTAGAAATCATGGAGGCGAAAGGAGCGAGTGGTGCGGCCTATGATGATTGCCTGGGTTTTGGAGGGGTTGAGACAGAGGAACCACTGGTTACACCAAGTGGTGAACTGGTTAAGGTGGGTTTGGAGGGTACGTTGGGACCGTTGAAGGGTAGGATAGAGAGCCAAGAAGGCGGTGTCATCAGCATACTGGAGAAGGTGGACTGGTGAAGGTGGCTTGGGCATATCAGCCTTATACAAGAGATAAAGGAGAGGGGAGAGGACAGAACCCTGGGGGACGCCAGCCATGGGATAAAAGATACGGGAGTTGGTGTTATGGAGGGTGACATAGGAAGTGCAGTGCGAGAGGAAGGAAGCGACCAGACGGACAAAATTGATAGGCAGGGCATAGATTTGGAGTTTAAAGAGGAGACTGGGATGCCATACACGGTCATAAGCATTTTGGAGGTCAAAGGAAACAAAAATGGTGGAGTGACGGGAGTTGAGCTGGAGGGACAGAAGGTGAACGAGGTTTAGGAGTTGGTCTTCAGCAGAGAAGGAGGGTCGGAAGCCACACTGGGTAAGGGGGAGAAGGTGGTGTTGAGTAAGGTGCTGATGGATACGGTGGGAGAGGATGGATTCAAAGACCTTACTGAAGATGGAGATGAGGCAGATGGGATGATAGGAAGAGGCAGCAGAAGGGGGTTTGTTGGGTTTGAGGAATAAGAGGACGTGGGAGGTCTTCCACAGGTCAGGGTAGAAGCCAGTAGAGAGGGTTGACATTATAGAGATGGGTGAGGACAGTCAGGAAGGAATAAAGGCTTTCTCAAAGGTGGCGGTAGGTGACACAGTCGTGACCAGGGGCCGTGTTGCATTTGGACTGGAGGATAAGTTTAATGTCTTGTGCTGTGATGGGAGTGTTTGTGTCAGAGGGGGGAAACTGCCCCAAGTACTGGAGGCTAGGAGCAAGTGGAGCGACCGAGGTATCGGCACATTCCATGACGGTGGGGAAAAGAGAATAATCAAAGTGGAGATTATCTAGGATGGAGAAGACCTTGGAAAGGTGGGAAGCGAAGTTGTTGGCCTTACTGAGGTTGTCAGGAAGGGGGTGATCGTTATGGAGAAGGGGGTAGTGGGGAGCGGAAAGGGAACCAGTAAGGCGATGGAAGATGGACCAGTTCTTGGAGGAGTTGATAGGGAGGGTGACGTTGAGTCATGTGGAAGTCAGGCGCCAGTCTCGGCGTTTCGTTTCTGTAATAAGGTTCTGTACGTGTCGCTGTTTTTGCCGGTGGCCTTGGAGTGTATCCCTGTCACGAGTGCGCAGGAAAGAGCGATAGAGGCGGCGGGATTCATGGAGGAGGAGGACAGCCCGCAGAGGGAGAGTGGGACGGTGTGGGTAGATTGTTTTAGTAGGAACATGGGCCTCCATGGCCTCTGTAATTACCTTCTGAAGGAAGGACGAGACGTGGATGATGTCGTCAGAATGGCGATAGGTAAGAGGGCGGCATTCGACCTGGGTGGTGATGGAGTCCCGGTAGGCATCCCAGTTGGCACGGTGATAGTCATGGACGACCTTGGGAGGGGGTGCAGGGTGCGGAGCCGGAGGAGGGCGGTGAGAAGATGTTATGGTGAGAAGGACAGGGAGGTAATCGCTACCTGTGGGGTCAAGGATGGCGACGGCAATACGCCCAAGGAGGTTGGCGGAGGCTATGACAACATCGGGGGTGGTGTCACTTTCGGGTCGGGTGTGCTGGGAAAGGGGAACAAGGTCACCTTGGATCGTGGAGAGGAACTGATGCCACCGGCGAAGGGCGGCAGGAGTGCAGCTATGGATGTTGAGGTCGGCGGCAATCACATAGGTGGAGAAGGTGGGGTCATTGTGCGAGATGAAGTCATAAGGAAGAGGAGCAGTGGAGCGAACATAGATGGTGGCACAGGTAATGGTGAGGGAGGGGAAGAAGACGCTGAGGAGAAGGTGTTCAGTGGGGTCATGGAGGAGAGGTTGTGGCCGGATGGGGATATGCTTAAGGCGGCCAATCGTGACTCCACCCTGCGCACGAGGAGGAGGAGCGTCAGTGCGGTGGAGGATATAGGGAGAGGTGCGGATAGAATGGTGGGGCTGGAGAAAGGTTTCGTTCAAGAGGAAGGTGATCGAAACACAAGGTCTCACTTATCAAATAGCGGCTGCTCTGTAAGAGCACAAGAGCACGTGAACACCATAATTTGACACCTTGCAGGTTTGTTGGTTATTTTTCTTCGCACATTTTCTGTTGAGCACGTTTTAAGGAGTTTTTGGACATGCGCAACTATCATGACGTAATTGCCTTACGGGCCAAATAATACGATTTGATAAACAACGTTCATCGTTCATGATGTGCACAGCTAGGCCTTACCACTCAACTGTTAGTTTACGTTAATGCCACCAGGTGGTAGTACCCCTGCAGCAGATTTGTACCTCCGTTCGCTTCCCATAAATCCCGCTGGAATGTAGGCCACGCCTCAGACGTGAGTTCACTCACTATAGATTAAAATTCCATGAGACGTCACTATGTGTTATAGCTATAGTGACAGGAAAACTCTTTTGTGGGATTCTGAATGAGATATAGTATATTTAGTTTTGCATTTTATCATATGGTAATCTATTTGGGGCGCTGAGATCCATAAAGCACGTCATCCTCGATAGTGAGGCTGTAGCATTTATTCGTACTTCTGTCATCTGATGATCTTGCGGTGGGTGAGGTTTATCTGTGCTGTTGGCCCTCACTGTACGTATTCAACATTCACAGAAAGCTGTCTCACTGGTTTTTCTGATATTCACTGACATGAGGAGTCGACGACAGTGTGTTTTTGGTCCCTATGGTTTTTCAGCGCCTCATTTGTGTTCTAGTCATGTGACCATGTTGGTAGACAATAGTACTTGAAAATAATCAATTCTGCAAATGGCAGTTTTTGCTTGGAGTTGATTGCTTATTTTGAAGGAATCGGCTTTCGTGTGTAGTGTCAATCTGAACTCTGTTGAATGCATTTTAAGTGCTAACAGAAAAGTAAATTAGCAGCAAAAGTTAGCCATAAAGGAACTAAGGCCTCCAGATCAGATCCGTTGACTAAGAAAGTGGCGAAAACAAATGAGCGTGACTACAACCGAACATTTAACAAAGAAGTGTATAATAAGCGTAAGTTATTGTGGATGCAACGTAAGAATGTATGAATTTCAGTCAGGAAGTTCATTCTGTAACAAATATATGTCTTACATAACTTGTGTGTTTGTCCGAAAAATTAAAAAAATTCGAAAATTAACACTTACACAAAATTGAGAAACTGGAGTAGCGATAGGTTAAACAGTGTTTCGTTCTTGCCCTAAACTGTACTTAATTATGTACGAAACTAGCAAAATTCGACAAATAAAGTTCCTTCCTTTTTTCATACAATTTATGGAGATTATTATTATTGCTATTGGCAGAGGTAGCAGCTGTATAAATACGGTGATAAGCGTAACTGTTATAAAGCAGATGCTATTATGAAACTTCCTGGCAGATTAAAACCTTTCAAACTTTACAGAAGCTCTCCTGCGAACCATGCAGAACTAGAACTCCTGAAAGAAAGGATACGAGACGAGATACTGGCAGAAGTAAAGCTGTGAGTAGGGGGCGTGAGTTGTGCTTCGGTAGCTCAGATGGTAGAGCACTTGCCCGCGAATGGCAAAGGTCCCGTGTTCGAGTCTCGGTCGGGCACACAGTTTTAATCTGCCAGGAAGTTTCATATAAGCGCACACTCCACTGCAGAGTGAAAATCTCATTCTGGCAGATGCTATTATTTTCACACTCTCATATTTACCTGAATCTAAAAATTTGTGAGCACCCAAAATTTATACTCACCTGCTGCCACTACAGTTATCTAGTATCCTAGCTATGTCCATCCAGAACAAACAAAAACATTCGCAGAATTCTTCTCTGTTTCTGCTGCCACCCACCTCTCCAACAAACAACCCTACATCTTGTCCACAGTTCGGTGTACTCTTGCATTTAAGAACAATGTTCATGCATTTCGTTTTGTCAGCCTCGCAATGTTTCCCCCAAAATTTAACACTTATGACAAGTTCCCCACTGTCAAACAGTAAACCAAATGCTTGCATCTTCCCAGTTACGCTTCCTTCTCTTTGTTTCTCAGTAACGCCATTGTCTCTATCCCCTTCATTATTACTATTGTTTTAACACGCTCCTTTCTATCTTTCTCACCCCTTACATTCACGTCCCTTTCTGCCAGTGCCCTCTCTTTGTAAGTACCTGACTGTAATCTGTCTTTGTAGCTCTGCTTTTCAAGAAATGTAGACTCATTTCTACTGTAGCTGTTACTGCTTTCCATTATTTGTATTATAGGTATTTCCGAGTGTAGTATCCATGTTAAATATGGGTCTTTTTATGACATTGGTGTCATTATGAATATAATGTGAAGTTTGTAGATTGTCTGAGTAGATATAAATGTTGGCAGGACAATTAAAACAAAATAACTAAAGTCAGGGTGATTTTCGAAAGGGAAGACGGTGCACAGAACAGATTTACAGCTTAAATCAGTAATTCCACACAGAATGTTAACCAGCAAACCAATAATGACATCATTTACCGATTTCGGGAAAGCATTTGATTTGCTTCACAGAGAATCAGTAGACAAAATCATAACAGAACTTCTTGTTCAAGCAATATTAGCAAACGTCATTCGTGAATCTTTAACAAATACGACGCATAAGGCTATATTCACAAACGAAGTACCTTATCGATTTGAAATAAAAACTGTTATTCGACAAGAACACGGCTTATCATCTTTTTAACTGCGTTTTAGAAAAGAAGTTGTAAGGGTGTGGAATTCAGAGCTAGAAATCACACTGTGAACGAACAGTTCCGGGAGGGAAAAACAAATGGAAAAAGCGTTAAACTCTTTGTCTATTGCAGACTATTTCGAAATACTTTCAGAAAATCTAAGAAAAATAGTTGTTGAAATGTATCTTCTCGAAAAAGAAAATCTGAATGAAACTGAGATCTAGATTTGAATTTCAAAACGCAATACTGATGAAAAATTTTAAAATATACACCAAGATACGTAGAAACACAAATAGTTATAAAAGGGCCAGTCACTAAATTTAAATACTTTCGAGAAAACATAGAGCGAAATCGACTAGAAAGGTTTGAAATAGATTGGAGAGTTAGTAAAATGGAAGGAGCGTATCGTTTGGCAAAAAATTGCAGCATGAAATTCATATCTACAGACTGTTTCAGCACAGCGGTTACAACCATTCAGGAGAGATAGACTACAGCTAGACGAGGGTACCCGTGGTCTAGGGGTAGCGTCTTTGATTCATAATCAAAACGTCTTTGGTCCCGGGTTCGATCCGCGCCACTGCATAAATTTTCATAAATAACCAGCATTGGCGGCCGAAGATTTCCGGCATTAGAAGTCAGCCTCATTCTGCCAACGGCCTTGTCAAGGAGGGCGGAGGAGCGGATAGAGGTTCAGCGCACTCTCTTGCCCTAGGGGTGGGAAATTGCCCCTAAAGGCGGAAGAATCAGCAATGATCAACGACATGAGGATGCAGAAGCAATGGAAACCACTGCATTAAAGACACGCAACGTGTATCAACAGGACATGTGGCCTTTAACTGACCAAGTGTCACGATGATCTCTCCATTGGCAAAAGATTCCGGAGTAGTCCCCCATTCGGATCTCCGGGACGGGACTGCCAAGGGGGAGGTTACCATGAGTAAAAGATTGAATAATCTATGAAAGGATAACGTTCTACGAGTCGGGGCGTGGAATGTCATAAGCTTGAACGTGGTAGGGAAACTAGAAAATCTGAAAAGGGAAATGCAAAGGCTCAATCTAGATATAGTAGGGGTCAGTGAAGTGAAGTGGAAGGAAGACAAGGATTTCTGGTCAGATGAGTATCGGGTAATATCAACAGCAGCAGAAAATGGTATAACAGGTGTAGGATTTGTTATGAATAGGAAGGTAGGGCAGAGGGTGTGTTACTGTGAACAGTTCAGTGACCGGGTTGTTATAATCAGAATCGACAGCAGACCAACACCGACAACGGTAGTTCAGGTATACATGCCGACGTCGTAAGCTGAAGATGAACAGATAGAGAAAGTGTATGAGGATATTGAAAGGGTAATGCAGTATGTAAAGGGGAACGAAAATCTAATAGTCATGGGCGACTGGAATGCAGTTGTAGGGGAAGGAGTAGAAGAAAAGGTTACAGGAGAATATGGGCTTGGGACAAGGAATGAAAGAGGAGAAAGACTAATTGAGTTCTGTAACACGTTTCAGCTAGTAATAGCGAATACCCTGTTCAAGAATCACAAGAGGAGGAGGTATACTTGGAAAAGGTCGGGAAATACGGGGAGATTTCAATTAGATTACATCATGGTCAGACAGAGATTCCGAAATCAGATACTGGATTGTAAGGCGTACCCAGAAGCAGATATAGACTCAGATCACAATATAGTAGTGATGAAGAGTAGGCTGAAGTTCAAGACATTAGTCACGAAGAATCAATACGCAAAGAAGTGGGATACGGAAGTACTCAGGAATGACGAGATACGTTTGAAGTTCTCTAACGCTATAGATACAGCAATAAGGAATAGCGCAGTAGGCAGTACAGTTGAAGAGGAATGGACATCTCTAAAAAGGGCCATCACAGAAGTTGGGAAGGAAAATATAGGTACAAAGAAGGTAGCTGCGAAGAAACCATGGGTAGCAGAAGAAATACTTCAGTTGATTGATGAAAGGAGGAAGTACAAACATGTTCCGGGTAAATCAGGAATACAGAAATACAAGTCGCTGAGGAATGACATAAATCGGAAGTGCAGGGAAGCTAAGACGAAATGTCTGCAGGAAAAATGTGAAGACATCGAAAAAGATTGATTGTCGGAAGGACAGACTCAGCATACAGGAAAGTCAAAACAACCTTTGGTGACATTAAAAGCAACAGTGGTAACATTAAGAGTGCAACGGGAGTTCCACTGTTAAATGCAGAAGAGAGAGCAGATAGGTGGAAAGAATACATTGAAAGCCTCTATGAGGGTGAAGATTTGTCTGATGTGATAGAAAAAGAAACATGAGTTGATTTAGAAGAGATAGGGGATCCAGTATTAGAATCGGAATTTAAAAGAGCTTTGGAGGACTTACGGTCAAAAATGGCAGAAGAGATAGATAACATTCCATCAGAATTTCTAAAATCATTGGGGGAAGTGGCAACAAAACGACTATTCACGTTGGTGTGTAGAATATATGAGTCTGGCGATATACCATCTGACTTTCGGAAAAGCATCATCCACACAATTCCGAAGACGGCAAGAGCTGACAAGTGCGAGAATTATCGCACAATCAGCTTAACACCTCATGCATCGAAGCTGCTTACAAGAATAATATACAGAAGAATGGAAAAGAAAATTGAGAATGCGCTAGATGACGATCAGTTTGGCTTTAGGAAAAGTAAAGGGACGAGAGAGGCAATTGTGACGTTACGGCTACTAATGGAAGCAAGGCTAAAGAAAAATCAAGACACTTTCATAGGATTTGTCGACCTGGAAAAAGCGTTCGACAATATAAAATGGTGCAAGCTGTTCGAGATTCTGAAAAAAGTAGGGGTAAGCTATCGGGAGAGGCAGGTCATATACAATATGTACAACAACCAAGAGGGAATAATAAGAGTGGACGATCAAGAACGAAGTGCTCGTATTAAGAAGAGTGTAAGGCAAGGCTGTAGCCTTTCGCACCTACTCTTCAATCTGTACATCGAGGAAGCAATGATGGAAATAAAAGAAAGGTTCAGGAGTGGAATTAAAATACAAGGTGAAAGGATATCAATGATACGATTCGCTGATGACATTACTATCCTGAGTGAAAGTGAAGAAAAATTAAATGATCTGCTGAACGGAATGAACAGTCTAATGACTACACAGTATGGTTTGAGAGTAAATCGGAGAAAGACAAAGGTAATGAGAAGTAGTAGAAATGAGAACAGCGAGAAACTTAACATCAGGATTGATGGTGACGAAGTCGAAGAAGTTAAGGAATTCTGCTAGCTAGGCAGTAAAATAACCAATGACGGACGGAGCAAGGAGGACATCAAAAGCAGACTCGCTATGGTAAAAAAGGCATTTCTGGCCAAGAGAAGTCTACTAATATCAAATACTGGCCTTAATTTGTGGAAGAAATTTCTGAGCATGTACGTCTGGAGTACAGCATTGTATGGTAGTGAAACATGGACTGTGGGAAAACCGGAACAGAAGAGAATCGAAGCATTTGAGATGTGGTGCTATAGACGAATGTTGAAAATTAGGTGGACTGATAAGGTAAGGAATGAGGAGGTTCTACGCAGAATCGGAGAGGAAAGGAATATGTGGAAAACACTGATAAGGAGAAGGGACAGGATGATAGGACAACTGCTAAGACATAAGGGAATGACTTCCATGGTACTAGAGGGAGCTGTAGCGGGCAAACCTGTAGAGGAAGACAGATATTGGAATACGACAAGCAAATAATTGAGGACGTAGGTTGCAAGTGTTACTCTGAGATGAAGAGGTTAGCACAGGAAAGGAATTCGAGGCGGGCCGCCGCATCAAACCAGTCAGTAGACTGATGACCAAAGAAAAAAAAGACGATGGAAAATTACACAGCTATGAATGGTCAGAAACGAATTTTCATGCACTAGTGAAGACAAAAACATAAGAAAGGAAGGACAGGAACGGGGCGAGAAAACATTTTTATTATGCCTAACATAGCAGAAACCAAGAAATAACAGCAAAAAGAGACAACGATCGTAATCAAATAATGTGCTCAAAATTGCAGCCCAGGATTGTGATGCAGACCTAACATCTGCCTCATGGAGAACATCAGACGTTCCATGCGGCGGAGTACTCTATCTGTCCTGTACCCGCTGTGCGGATACTCACTGTATAAATACATAACTAGAACAGTATTTCACAGTGGTGAGACCATCATGTTTACATGAATGTGAATGTTTAGCTGTGCTAAGTTGAAGAATAAGGACTACTCCTAATACAGACTATTAGAAAAATAATGTGTGCAAAACGAACTACGTTTAGTAGGGCGATGAGAAGTAACAGTGAGATACACGAAAATATTTAGATCACATCAGAAGTAATGACAAAGAGAAAATTAATCTTCAGCCTCTACCGAATGAATGAGAACAGGTAAAGGAAACAAATAATCCAGTAATTCTGGAGAAAAGAATCGACAGCAGCATCGATTACAGAAATAAAAGAACTGGAAAGAAAGAACTTCAAAGACCTGGAAACAACAGGGAGAAACCCTTTTAAGACCGAACTTGTAAATCTAGAAGGGTTTCGAGACAAAAATGGTTCAAATGGCTCCGAGCAGTATGGGACTTAACTTCTGAGGCCATCACATACATCCATGCCCGAGGCAGGATTCGAACCTGCAACCGTAGCGGTCGCGCGGTTCCAGACTGTCGCGCCTAGAACCGCTCGGCTACAACGGCCGACGTTTCGAGACAGCAGAAGTAAGAAATCGTGCACAACATGGACGGAAGAAAGGAAAAGGACAGCAAGTGGAGAACGGGAAGCCGTGCTAGGAAAACAGGAAACCGCAAAGAAAGTAGAGGAATTGAGGTTGTTACATGATCATAGATGGTCAATACGGATAAAAACTGTTGTAGCCGAAGCGTGATGGAAACAGCTAGGAAAAGTTCCTGGTGGAAGTTTTCGACCCCACTCGAAGTGGCTGAGTTCGCCTCATCGAACTGCTCGCATCAGACATTCTCTCAGACAATGGTATGAAAAATTGAGTTCCAAAGTGGCGGAAGTGATCGTTCATCATGTCGTGTGAACCTCGAAAACGAACATTTTCACTCGCAGAATTCCCGCTATCTGCAGCGTCTCTGGTGAAGTCAGAAATACTTCAGCTTGCTTGTTTCGTCAAAACAACTCTAACAACCCATGAAAGAGAGAGAGAGAGAGAGAGAGAGAGAGAAAGAAAGAGAAGGTGATAAGCGTACAGCGGACCGTAAAACAAGTCGGAAGATGTTGACAGCTAATATCTATGTTATGATGAATGGTTGCGGAACTAAGAGCCATCTTTCGACACTCGCGTGCTGATGAACAAGACACCAGCTGCCAGCGTATTTATCGGAGCAACGTCGTGTATCTTGGATTTATATCTTCATCAAGAGAGTAACGATAAACATCGATTTTTTTCTTCATTTTCTCTGAAAACTCTGGACTCGTCTGTTTCCGATCCATACCTCCGTATGTGAAACTGATATGTTTGTCCTTCTCCATCGTTTCTGACAATATAATTATAACGGAAATATTCACGTTGCGTCATGTATAACACGATGTGTTGCTGTGGCAGAGATGTCAAGGAATTACTGGGTTGACAGTTGGTCATGGTGATTGACTTGAGAGAACATTTTCCACCAGTCCACGTATTATTGTTTCCGTAATCGGAATTCAAAAGGAGATGTTTCCTTGCGAACTTATATACAGTTTGCGTCAGGAAGATTTCCAGTACACACAGATTTATCTAGAGTTTCGAGCCCAGTCGAAACGTCAGTGGGTTTTTCGCGAAGTCCATGGAAACTTTTTAGGTCTCTTTGGTGCGGATCGCGGTAGCGACAAGTACTGATAGATGATTCTAAGTACTATGGGACTTGACATCTGAGGTCAACAGTCCCCTAGACTTAGAACTACTTAAACCTAACTAACCTAAGGATGTCACACACATCAATGGCCGAGGCAGGAATCGAACCTGCGACCGTAGCAGCAGCGCGATTCCGGTCTGAAGTGCCTATGACCGCTCCGCCACAGCGGCCGGCGTGCTGATAGAATTAAACAGAAAAATGGAATTTCCATAGCAGCTCTGTGCGGTTTTGAATTTAGAAAATGGTTCAAATGGCTCTGAGCACTATGGGACTTAACTTCTAAGGTCATCAGTCCCCTAGAACTTAGAACTACTTAATCCTAGCTAACCTAAGGACATCACACACATCCATGCCCGAGGCAGGATTCGAACCTTTGACCGCAACGGTCGCGCGGTTCTAGACTGTAGCGCCAAGAACCGCTCGGCCACCTCGGCCGGCTTTGAATTTAGACATTGTGTCGGAACTATGAGTTGTATGTTGCGGCTCCATGGTTGTGGCTAAGCTGATGTAACATAGGCTCCAAGACAGAAAACTGTGAAAATTTATTCGCTTTAACAACTAATACCTCGATGTGTAACATGTAGCTGAGAATACAGTCATGGAAATGAGCATATGTGGTTTTTTAATTAAAAATTAAAATCTCCATATCGATAATAATTTCCTTTCCACTGCGATTACGTAGCGGAATATGGTTTATACATGATATAGATCACATAAGCTTTGGAACAACTCTACTTTTATAGCTACATGCTTGACGCAGCAGAGGGTGACCTAAGCAACGTTGTTGTTGTTGTGGTCTTCAGTCGTCAGACTGGTTTGATGCAGCTCTCCGTGCTACTCTATCCTGTGCAAGCTTCTTCATCTCCCAGTACCTACTGCAATCTACATCCTTCTGAATCTGCTTAGTGTATTCATCACTTGGTCTCCCTCTACGATTTTTACCCTCCACGCTGCCCTCCAATACTAAATTGGTGACCCCTTGATGCCTCAGAACATGTCCTACCAACCGATCCCGTCTGGTCAAGTTGTGCCACAAACTTCTCTTCTCCACAATCCTGTTCAATACTTCCTCCTTAGTTATGTGATCTACCCATCTAACCTTCAGCATTCTTCTGTAGCACCACATTTCGAATGCTTCTATTCTCTCCTTGTCCAAACTATTTATCGTCCATGTGTCACTTCCATACATGGCTACACTCCATACAAATACTTTCAGAAATGACTTCCTGCACTTAAATCTACACTCGATGTTAACAAATGTCTCTTCTTCAGAAAATCTTTCCTTGCCATTGCCAGTATACATTTTATATCCTCTCTACTTCGACTATCATCAGTTATTTTGCTCCCTAAATAACAAAACTCCTTTACTACTTTAAGTGTCTCATTTCGTAATCTAATTCCCTCAGCATCACCCGACTTAATTCGACTACATTCCATTATCCTCGTTTTGCTTTTGTTGATGTTCATCTTATATCCTCCTTTCAAGACACTGTCCATTCCATTCAACTGCTCTTCCAAGTCCTTTGCTGTCTCTGACAGAATTACAATGTCATCGACGAACCTCAAAGTTTTTATTTCTTCTCCATGGATTTTAATACCTACTCCGAATTTTTCTTTTGTTTCCTTTACTGCTTGCTCAATATACAGATTGAACCACATCGGGGAGAGGCTACAACCCTGTCTTACTCCCTTCCCAACCACTGCTTCCCTTTCATGTCCCTCGACTCTTATAACTGCCATCTGGTTTCTGTACAAATTGTAAATAGCCTTTCGCTCCCTGTATTTTACCCCTGCCACCTTTAGAATTTGAAAGAGAGTATTCCAGTCAACATTGTCAAAAGCTTTCTCTAAGTCTACAAATGCTAGAAACGTAGGTTTCCCTTTCCTTAATCTTTCTTCTAAGATAAGTCATAAGGTCAGTATTGCCTCACGTGTTCCAGTGTTTCTACGGAATCCAAACTGATCTTCCCCGAGGTTGGCTTCTACTAGTTTTTCCATTCGTCTGTAAAGAATTCGTGTTAGTATTATGCTGCTATGACTTATTAAACTGATAGTTCGGTAATTTTCACATCTGTCAACACCCGCTTTCTTTGGGATAGGAATTATTATATTCTTCTTGAAGTCTGAGGGTATTTCGCCTGTTTCATACATCTTGCTCACTAGATGGTAGAGTTTTGTCAGGACTGGCTCTCCCAAGGCCGTCAGTAGTTCCAATGGAATATTGTCTACTCCGGGGGCCTTGTTTCGACTCAGGTCTTTCAGTGCTCTGTCAAACTCTTCACGCAGTATCGTATCTCCCATTTCATCTTCATCTACATCCTCTTCCATTTCCATAATATTGTCCTCAAGTACATCGCCCTTGTATAGACCCTCTATATAATCCTTCCACCTTTCTGCTTTCCCTTCTTTGCTTAGACTGGGTTTCCATCTGAGATCTTGATATTTATACAAGTCGTTCTCTTATCTCCAAAGGTCTCTTTAATTTTCCTATAGGCAGTATCTATCTTACCACTAGTGAGATAAGCCTCTACATCCTTACATTTGTCCTCTAGCCATCCCTGCTTAGCCATTTTGCACTTCCTGTCGATCTCATTTTTGAGACGTTTGTATTCCTTTTTGCCTGCTTCATTTACTGCATTTTTATATTTTCTCCTTTCATCAATTAAATTCAATATTTCTTCTGTTACCCAAGGATTTCTACTAGCCCTCGTCTTTTTACCTACTTGATCCTCTGCTGCCTTCACTATTCCATCCCTCAAAGCTACCCATTCTTCTTCTACTGTATTTCTTTCCCCCATTCCTGTCAATTGCTCCCTTATGCTCTCCCTGAAACTCTGTACAACCTCTGGTTCTTTCAGTTTATCCAGGTCCCATCTCCTTAAATTCCCACCTTTTTGCAGTTTCTTCAGTTTTAATCTACAGGTCATAACCAATAGATTGTGGTCAGAGTCCACATCTGCCCCTGGAAATGTCTTACAATTTAAAACCTGGTTCCTATATCTCTGTCTTACCATTATATAATCTATCTGATACCTTTTAGTATCTCCAGGGTTCTTCCATGTATACAACCTTCTTTCATTATTCTTAAACCAAGTGTTAGCTATGATTATGTTGTGCTCTGTGCAAAATTCTACCAGGCGGCTTCCTCTTTCATTTCTTAGCCCCAATCCATATTCACCGACTATGTTTCCTTCTCTCCCTTTTCCTACACTCGAATTCCAGTCACCCACGACTATTAACTAAGCAACGTAAGAGTTGGAATTAACTTTCAGTGTCATAACGTCTGGGTAGTCTGTTGTAGAGATTTTCTCCCTGCGTAATATACACCTTTGTGGCCAAATGTCGTTTTGCAATGTCTAACAAGTATGGGACTGTTTGAACTGGTACATAATCATGAATAATTTTGCTTTGAGTAGAAAAGTTTCCTTTCCTCGCTATACTTCGTATAATATACAAAAGCAAGGACGGGGTAAAAGTGCTAGATCTTTAAAAAAAAAGATTTACATGATTTTTTTGCTGCTTACCTGTTTCATTATTCTTATAAATGCCTTTTGACTCGTGGAAACTATTTTCCTTTCTTGTAACATTCCTCCCAGGAAATAATACCGTGCTTCATTAATCAATCTACACGGCCAAGTAGTCCATACGGCCTAACTGTTTCAGCACTAGTGTTGTTGCAAAAATTCCTATTTTGTAGCTCATTTTCGGTAGTTTTGAATTACGGGTGTGATATGAGAACTCTATATGAGAAAGCTGTATAAGTTACTGCTTGTGGCGTATTTTTATTCTGTTCTGCATCAGAAAAGTTACATCAAATGCTATTGTTAGGTCTTGTATGAGTGTCCATTGCATTAAGACACTCTAAGGTGAGTATTGTGGTCTGAAGTTACGTTGTCATCAAGAAATGTCCGCCCCTGGTAGCTGAATGGTCAGCGCGACGGAATGTCATACGTAACGGCACGGGTTCGATTCCCTGCTGGGTCGGGGATTTTCTCCGTTCAGGGACTGGGTGTTGTGTTGTCTTTATCAACATCATTTCATCGCCACCGACACGCAAGTCGCGTAAGTGGCGTCAACTCGAAAGACTTGCACCAGGCGAACCGTCTACCCAACGGGAGGCCATAGACACACGGCATTTCCGTTTCATCAACAAATAATACTATTATTGTCGAATAATCTAGTCAGATGAAAAATCACAATAGTGACCCACGTCTATAGTCACCCATACACTGAAAATCATCCTTTTTTGTAGAGGGGAACTACTTTTGCTGTTTTACATACTTTTGGAAAACAACACTTGATAAAGATGAACTGCAGATATCAAACGTAGAGAAGAGCATGTGCCTCATTCGTGGTTTTGTAACATAATCGATACTAGCTGCATATTTACTTTTCAGTGAAGTGATGTATTTACACATTCAACTCGGCTTACTAGCCGGCCGCTGTGGCCGAGTGGTTGTAGGCGTTTCAGTCCGGAACCACGCTGCTGCTACGGTCGCAGGTTCGAATCCCGCCTCGTGCATAGATGTGTGTGATATCATTAGGTTAGTTAGGTTTAAGTAGTTCTAAGTCTAGGCGACTAATGACCTCAGATGTGAAGTCCCATAGTGCTTAGAGCCATTTCAACCATTTTCGCCTTACTGGACTGAGAAATAGGGATAGATTGTTTATTTTGCCAGGCAACGGACTATTTCAGGACCTTCTCTCACATTTTACCCCGTTTGCATATTGAATTTGCATACGAGACTCTCTTGCTTCATTTACTTTCCTATTCAGTTTCATTTGCCGACTTTCCACATGTACTACGCGTTGTTTACATGAGTGGCTATGGGGTAGCAATGCAGGTAACCTAACACTAACATTTCTTTCTTGTGCCGGCCGGAGTGGCCGAGAGGTTCTAGGCGCTACATCTGGAACCGCGCGACCGCTACGGTCGCAGGTTCGCATCCTGCCTCGGGCATGGATGTGTGTGACGTCCTTAGGTTAGTTAGGTTTAAGTAGTTCTAAGTTATAGGGGACTGATGGCCTCAGCAGTTATGTCCCACAGTGCTCAGATCCATTTGAACCATTTCTTTCTTTTAGTAATTTCTTCCATTAAATGCGTCTGGTCTTGGCCAGGGGAATTCCTTTTCCCTGCGGAGAAAACAGGAGGTTCTGAAAGAGCTGCCTGTTATTCAGAGTGTAAGATCTCGCACTACTGAACCGCATGGACAGTCGGACAAGCCTCTACAGGGATTATCCTCCTGGCTAAGCTTCCGCGAACAGTGGGTGGTGGAATGGAAGAATGATGTGCTCAATAGCAAAACGGGAAACCACTAATGGAAGGGGCGAGAACTCTGCCTTGTCAGCAAACTTCGGGTGGAGTCTTCAGCTGTCCACTTGCCGTTAAGCAAAATGTATAGCCATTCGTGTGTCTACAAATTTCTAAACTTTGACCTTCCCGTTGGATTGGTGTCCGAAGCCCAACAAAATTTCCAGACATTCCGACAAAAGAGTCTGGACGTAGGAAACACACTCATCTCCTGTTTCCCTATACACTGCCGGCCGGTGCGGCTTTGCGGCTCTAGGCGCTTCAGTCTGGAACCGCGTGACCGCTACGGTCGCAGGTTCGAATCCTGCCTCGGGCATGGAAGTGTGTGATGTCCTTAGGTTAGTTAGGTTTAAGTAGTTCTAAGTTCTAGGGGACTGATGACCACAGATGTTAAGTCCCATAGTGCTCAGAGCTATTTGAACCATTTGAACCCTATACACTGATCTCGTTAGCAGATACAGTTTAACTCTATTGGTAGGAGCTAGGGAACGACTTCCACATACCTGATTGGAAGGGCACTTAGGCCCTTTCTAGTATTGGGTAGAAAAGTTTGTGCGGGGTGCCTTTCCAAAGTCTGAAGGAAGGTTACCAAAAACTGACAGGCATTCGGAGTGGTCTTCGGATCCAGATGGGTGTTCTGATTCGAACTTCTGCTTGATGAAGCTTCTCTGGACTCTTCCCTCGTACGTATTTTTCTTGATTTCTCCCAGCAACTACCTCAGTGGCAGTTTCGAAAAGATCGCATTTGGAATGCACACTCCTGACTTCAAGAATCGTGATATATTGAGGGAAACGGAGTTCATTCCTGGTTTCTATTTCTTTGTCTTCCTGATCTGATCTACGCAATTCATACACTGATATGCAAGTTTTTTCGCAGTCTGATTCTTGCTTCATAGGGGATTTTTCTCGTAACAACTCATATTTGCTATCGAGTTAACTCAGTGGAGCTCGCCCATCAAGTGATGTTTATTCTTGATTCGTCCTTTATTCATTGATCTAATGTATGCTCTATTCTAATTCATACCTTCTTCTGTGTAATCTTAAAGTTTTGCACTAACAGCTGAAAGCGTAATTTGTGGCCTGGGCAGCATCTCAACCGTTATTGTCCAGCATGAGGCTGGTGGCGGTCCTAACGACCATTCATTTTATTTTAACAAAGAAATTCTCCAAATCGCAGTGCTGTTGAGAAGTTACTTTATTTCATTTTAGCTGCCAGTTTCGGCAGTTCATCACACCATCTTCAGGCCCCATACGCACCTCTCAAAAATAGTCGAATTGGCATTCTGGGGCCATATGTTTCTGGGTGTTGTGAATTCTCTCTTCCTTCGAAGATTTGACTACATCTGCACAATGGATAAACTGAGATTTATTCCAAAATTGTTTAATAACCTCGATGTTTACACCTCCTGAGCAGTTTTAAGCACCGTTTGAATAAATATTATTTTACCCGATCAAACTCTATCGTTAAGCAACCATTAAAGTAAGTTATTCAACTGAAATACTCAGGTCCCGCAAACATAAGCACCAGGCGAGACCCCAGACGAGTTAAGAAACTCAGTAAATGACGTTTTCCCATATGCATGGCAGTTGATTTTTTCAACTAGCCTATTAGCTTCAAGAGGATAATCCGTCATCTGGTAAGATATGGGTCAGCATCAATCAAATGCACCCGATGAGCAAGAGGTTGTGTTCACAGCACCTCTGGCTTTTGGCATAAGTTGGCGTCCCTGCCATTCCTTTCCTGTCAGGGTAGAAGATGTAAACGTGCTTTCCTTTGATCCACAGTCAGACATAACTTTTTCTCGTACTCAGATAAGTAAATGTATGAATCGATTACTCAGTTTTGCTGTGAACAAGAGCACATAACGTTTACTCAATGTGTTTAAATTGCTGGGTAATATTTGATGTTAGTTAATTTTCAGCGCTTTTGATAATTGTATAAAAATTTTTCCTAGCGGTTTGTGGGTGCTGTTAACTTTTTTTTCTCTTATTATTTACGTGTTTTCAGTAGTAAAGGGTGTGACTATTTCTACGCACTACATGTATAGGGATAGTGAGGTGTATCGGAGTTTTTACTGAATGAAGCCCGCATCTCGTGGTCGTGCGGTAGCGTTCTCGCTTCCCACGCCCGGGTCCCCGGGTTCGATTCCCGGCGGGGTCAGGGATTTTCTCTGCCTCGTGATGGCTGGGTGTTGTGTGATGTCCTTAGGTTAGTTAGGTTTAAGTAGTTCTAAGTTCTAGGGGACTGATGACCATAGATGTTAAGTCCCATAGTGCTCAGAGCCATTTCATTTCAACTGAATGAAGACTGTAATTCAAGTGAGACAATAAGGCAAAATACGGAAACTGTGACAGCGTTGGTTCATGAGGAAGTAAGTGGTAGAGACGGCAATAAATTGGGAGCAATTTCAAGGGGAAGACAGTAGTAAGGGATAGACATACCATGCTGAGTACAAATCAGTGTCAGACAGCCGCAATTATTGAAGACTGATAGCGGTAGCGCAGAAAACACGCAGGGCACGGAAGCGCAATTGCTTCAGCCAGCGGCGATGATTTCACCAGTAGTAGGAGCAGCATCCGAAGGCGAGGACGTAATGGTCATGCTACGGAAAATCACAGCTGACGGCGGGGAGAATAAGATGTTACAATGAGAAAGAAGCGAAGAACGAGATACGAAGCACAAAAAGTCAGAGGAGGAACTTGTTAAGAGGAAAGAGGCGAAGTTACACGCGTTTATTGAGATGATACAGACACAAGTAGAGCAGATTATTAAAGACATCATCGAACACCAAAAAACAATGAGGCTTTCCAGAAGAAACAGACAAAAAATAATTCCGAAGTCTCAGATGCATTAGAGACCCGCGAACAAACAAGTATAAAAGTATTGGAACAGATAAATGAGCTCCAGCAAGTAGAACAAAAAATAATAAAATAGAACACAAGTTCAAGGAAGTGGAAAAGAACGCAGTAACAGGTGCGACAGGACGTCCCCTGCACCGGTTTCCGACACAGCAGAAGTGTAAGAACTGTTGACGTTTAAGGAAATTCAAGAAAATATCTACAGGGTCTGCAAGCAGCAGGAGGAAATATTTACCGAGGAACTCCTACATCTGCGACGGAAAGTGTCACAAGCGTTACGCGCGGCGAGTGGCGCCGGCGCAACCGAGTGCAGCGTCCTGCCTGTACTTCACGTCACAATCACCCACAGACAAGAGGAGCATGCCATCACAGATACCGAGTGCCTCAAGTTACGAGCCGCGTCTGTCGTTCAGCAAAGCCACGAGTCAACTGAAGGAGCAACTTTCGAGTTTTACTCCTCCCTGAAACTTCACAAATTTCAGGTGATTAGGGAAAATAATCCAGACCTCCATCCCAGAGCTTCGGCAGAGCAGTCTGATTATTCAGTCCCACCATCGTGGCCAGCTGGCTTTCAACTAGACCTTGCTTGCAGCTTTCTCGAAGGCGAAGCTGCGACAAAGATTCAGACGGTAGTACAGAATTGCCGCGATTACCGAGAATTTCGGGAGAACTTCCTACATCTACATCAACATTTACACTCCGCAAGCCACCCAACGGTGTGTCGCGGAGGGCACTTTGCGTGCCACTGTCATTACCTCCCTTTCCTGTTCCAGTCGCTTATGGTTCGCGGGAAGAACGACTGCCGGAAAGCCACCGTGCGCGTTCGAATCTCTCTACTTTTACATTCGTGATCTCCTCGGGAGGTATAAGTAGGGGGAAGCAATATATTCGATACCTCATCCAGAAGCGCACCCTCTCGAAACCTGGACAGCGAGCTACGCCGCGATACAGAGCGCCTCTCTTGCAGAGTCTGCCACTTGAGTTTGCTAATCATCTCCGTAACGCTATCACGCTTACGAAATAACCATGTGACGAAACGCGCCGCTCTTCTTTGGATCTTCTCTATCTCCACTGTCAACCCGACCTGGTACGGATCCCACACTGATGAGCAATACTCAAGTATAGGTCGAACGAGTGTTTTGTAAGCCACCTCCTTTGTTGATAGACTACATTTTCTAGGAACTTTCCCAATGAATCTCAACCTGGCACCCGCCTTACCAACTGTGGTGTCACCGCCAGACACCTCACTTGCTAGGTGGTAGCCTTTAAATCGGCCGCGGTCCGTTAGTATACGTCGGACCCGCGTGTCGCCACTATCAGTGATTGCAGACCGAGCGCCGCCACACGGCAGGTCTAGAGAGACTTCCTAGCACTCGCCCCAGTTATACAGCCGACTTTGCAAGCGATGGTTCACTGACAAAATACGCTCTCATTTGCCGACACGATAGTTAGCATAGCCTTCAGCTACGTCATTTCCTACGACCTAGCAAGGAGCCATTACCAGTTACTATTGATACTGAATCATGTACCGTCAAGAGCGACGTTCACCATTAATGGATTAAAGTTAAGTATTCCACCAGCTACGTCCGTTTTTTCTAAATTCTAATTTCCTTGTCCTGTTCCAGACCTCACGCCAGCCTGCGTGAGCTAAAATTCGTACCTTTCGGCTTCCTCTAGAAACACGGTGTTGGCTCTCCTGCCAACCACAACACCAACAATTAATTTTATATGATTATTCCACTTCAAATCGTTCCGCACGCATACTCCCAGATATTTTGCAGAAGTAACTGCTATCCCGTCAGGTCCAGTGGACTTTCCTCTGTTGAGTTGATTTTCTATTACTTGGACACTTATTTGGATGTCAGCCATTTTTCCGTTCGTGCGGTCTTCGTCTGTGAAACAGCTTTGGAAAAAGGTATTTAGTATTTCAGCTTTACGGGTGTCATCCTCTCTTTCAATGCCATCATCATCCCAGAGCGTCTGTAAATGCTGTTTAGATCCACTTTAACGTAAGACCAGAACTTCATAGAATTTTCTGTCAAGTCGGTACATAGAATTTTACTTTCGAATTCACTGAACGCTTCACGCATAGCCCTCCTTACGCTAACTTCGACATCGTTTAGCTTCTGTTTGTCTGAGAGGTTTTGGCTGCGCTTACACTTGCAGTGAAGCTCTCTTTGCTTTCGCAGTAGTTTCCTAACTTTGTTGTTGAACCACGGTGGGTTTTCCCGTCCCTCACAGTTTTACTCGGCACGTACCTGTCTAAAACGCATTTTACGATTGCCTTGAACTTTTTCCATAAACACTCAACTTTGTCAGTGTCGGAACAGAAATTTTCGTTTAGTTAGTTAGTATGAAATCTGCCTTCTATTACTCTTGCTAAACAGATAAACCTTCCTCCCTTTTTTTATATTCCTATTTACTTCCATATTCAGGGATGCTGCAACGGCCTTATGATCACTGATTCCCTGTTCTGCGATTATAGAGTCGAAAAGTTCGGGTCTGTTTGTTATCAGTAGGTTCAAGATGTTATCTCCACGAGTCGGTTCTCTGTTTAATTGCTCGAGGTAATTTTCGGATAGTGCACTCAGTATAATGTCACTCGACGCTCTGTCCCTACCATCCGTCCTAAACATCTGAGTGTCCCAGTCTATATCTGGTAAATTGAAATCTCCACCTAAGACTATAACATGCTGAGAAAATTTATGTCCTCACGACTCATTGGTCGCTGGTGACTCAGGCATGTATCAAAGACGAAATCATGCTGGGAAAAAGTTTTGAAAACTCGGTTATACGCAGCCCCGTCAAATTTTTTGAGAAAATGTTTTGAAGAACAAGGTTCTTGTTCCTCGCCAACCTATTTTATACGGTTTTGCTACGGAAAGCTGCAGCACTGTTATCAGATGACATTAGTAGGACGTTATTGAGACAACGAAAAAATATTCAAGACTTTAATACAAGGACTTGAACAAATTAATAGGGATAACGGGAATAACAACTCAACTGACAGCAACAAAGAACACGTTGCAAGACCACACCGTTTCCACAACGGACGTAGGGACGACAGGTTCTGCTCATGGGCGAGACGGCCGTAGCACTGTAATCACTGCGACTTGGGAAATCGGTGGAACTGTCACGTTAACAATAATTATTATAGGCGAGGGAATGAAAGCACACCGGAATACAATCACGAGAGGCAAGGTGCCAAGACTGTGGAAGTGAGAGCACCCGACTCTCGAAGCGATCAGCCGCAAAAGCCTTACAAACCAACGTTGATTGGAATCTATCTCCGGTAAGGAGCCGACAAACGAACCCGTGGTAGACAATAGACGAGACGACCTCGAGAAAGTGAAGGAGTTAATTCAGGGTGCTTAGCTCGTAATTTTAGTGCATAAGAAGTGTGTGCCTCGGAAATAAGTAAGTTTTTGTAGGAGACATGTTTAATTTGTTTTATGGTGCGTCTGTCTTTCGGTTCCCTTTGCAATCTATTCCCCATAATGGGTAATACTCGTGGTTTCTTGTCGTGATGGTTGTAGTTGCTTGTGTAACGATTTTGATAAAGGTGAATGCTGGGGGGAATAAATGATGACTTTTTTGGCAACGTCCTGCATGCTACGCAGTCCAGCAAGTGAATGTCATGAAATTTTTAGCTGAGGAGATAGGAGGCATTTGATACGGCGCCCAGGTGCGTTCGTTTTCGTATATTCATGAGTGAGAGAGGAGGTATTCTTCGAGTCAGCAGGCACAGGACATACACCCGCACTGCAGATATTACAGCATGACACAATTTCCGTCCTGTGACACAAAAAAGAACATTTTTTCTGCGAAGCTGGATCTGCGGGAATAGATGAAGTTAATTGGAGCGTTTAGTAGCGGAAGCAGATGGTGGTTACATCATTGTCGTAGACGAAGTATAAGGAAGATTTTGCGTGTTTGTGAGGGGGGGGGGGAGGGGGTTGTATGTGTGTCCGCATCGAAGGAGATGCCGTACACCACGAGGTGTTAGGGTTGGTTTTTGTCCACGTCAGAGTACGCATGGACCATTGAGATGTTAGTGACGATGATCTTTATGAGCCTTCCACGCCGCAGTGTGTTGGGACAGCTAGCAGTCTTTAAGAAGGTTAGCGATCCAATACGGTGTATTCATTCTGAAGTTGTCTGATCCTATTCGACGGAAGAAACGATTAAAGTCCATTACTACTGTCTGCAACAGACATTAGGCACAACACCTAGCCATAAGGTATACTATTAGTTAAATGATAACATTACCTACAGCACAACCAAGCGTTTTTGTTAAAGAGTTTTATTCTAAGTTATGTTTCAGAAATTCGCTACAGCACGATATTCAGCCCCACATTATTGGAGATGGCCCAAGGTGACAGCAATAAAGATCCAGCAAACCCGTGACATCAATCCTAGTGGTGTCCAAGTACGTATTATTCATATGACAAGGAAGCAAGGAACAACTACATGACAACAGAGATCAGTATCTAAAATACACAAGTTTCCTTTTCTCCAGAACATATTTAATCTCCTCAATGATTCTGAAAGCAGATATGTTGCCCTATAAGTGTTTGTGCTACACATTTTCTCAGGAGTGATCATAGATGTCACAAATGTACGACCTCAGTGTTGTTACTTTCATAAATATCACACAGATGAGCGTTCGCACTTGTTTATTTGTTCCAGATGCGGAAGAGAACATGAGTGAATATGTGCTTCTGATGGACGAGGTTGCACACAACGACAATAGTAGAAGGGAATAGTAAGTAATCGAGGTTGGCCAGTCAATTTAGCGCAATGGTTGAGGGAAAATCCACAAGATGACGAGTTTCAGAAATATCAAGGCAGTAACATTCAAGGTTTTCTGTGCACATTGTAACCTCCCAACAGACAAACTCCGTAATCTCCCAATAAAAATGTGACTCAAATATAACCTATCAAAAGAAATCTCGTAATGTAACCTTTCAATAATTAACTGACTGTGAATCTAAACTGGTAAATCTGGACGGCAGCAGTGCTGCGTCATGGCTCTGAAAAATCATTCTGAATAAACTGAAAATTCTGACAAAGATGTCGCCGGATAATACGTATACGGGGTGAGTCACCTAACGTTACCGCTGGATATATTTCGTAAACCACATCAAATACTGACGAACCGATTCCACAGACCGAACGTGAGGAGAGGGGCTAGTGTAATTGTTTAATACAAACCGTACAAAAATGCACGGAAGTATGTTTTTTAACACAAACCTACGTTTTTTTAAAAGGAACCACGTTAGTTTTGTTAGCACATCTCAACATATAAACAAATACGTAATCAGTGCCGTTTGTTGCATTGTAAAATGTTCATTACATCCGGATATATTGTAACCTAAAGTTGACGCTTGAAACCTCCGACGTTCAGTTGCGTGTTGTAACAAACACGGGCCACGGTCGGCGAGCAGCATCTGCAGGGACATGTTTACGATGACGACTGTGTTTACGAGTGTGGCTGTAGTGCACTGTTGTGGTTTGGTCTAGCTGTCGCAGTGCCCGCATGTAGCGCTTGCTGCTATTGTTATTCTGCATTCGTCCCCGCACGCAGACCAACTGTAGTACACCGTGTTACCAGACGTCTGTGATAGTGTAGTGTTGTAGGAACTGTGACCATGGTGTATTTGAACTCTGAAAAGGCGGAGATGATACTCATCTATGGCGAGTGTCGACGAAATGCAGCTGAAGCCTGCAGGGTGTATGCAGAACGGTACCCGGACAGAGAGTATCCAACGTGCCGCACATTGCAAAACATCTACCGCCAACTGTATGCAACAGGTATGGTCGTAGCACGCAAACGGGTCCGTAACAGGCCCGTCACAGGAGAAGCGGGTGCAGTTGGTATGTTAGCTGCTGTTGCAATGAACCCACACGTGAATACACGGGACATTGCGAGAGCCGGTGGACTGAGTCAAAGTAGTGTCATGCGCATACTGCATCGTCACCGCTTTCTCCCGTTTCATGTGTCGCTACATCAGCAATTACATGGTGATGACTTTAATCATCGAGTGCAATTCTGTCAGTGGGCATTAACAGAGAATGCGTAGCAGTTCTACCTGTTTACCGATGAAACGGGTTTCACAAACCACGGGGCAGTGAATCTACGGAACATGCATTACTGGTCCGTGGACAGTCCTCGCTGGCTCAGACAGGTAGAGCGACAGCGACCGTGGACTGTAAATGTATGGTGCGGAATCATTGGCGACCACCTCATTGGTCCTCACTTCATTGCAGGGGCCCAAACAGCTGCAACATACATCGCGTTTCTACAGAATGATCTGCCAACGTTGCTCGAAAATGTCCCACTGGAAACGCGTCGACGTTTGTGGTATCAGCATGATGGCGCACCTGCACATTCCGCAATTAACACTAGGCTGACCCTTGACAGGATGTTCGACGGGCGTTTCATAGGACGTGGAGGATCTTACACCTCAGGACTTCTTTCTGTGGGGTACGTTAAAGGAGAATGTGTACCGTGATGTGCCTACAACCCCAGAGGATATGAAACAACGTATTTTGGCAGCCTGCGGCGACATTACACCAGATGTACTGCGGCGTATACGATATTCATTACGCCAGAGATTGCAATTGTGTGCAGCAAATGATGGCCACCACATGGAACATCTATTGGCCTGACATGGCCGGCCGAAGTGGCCGTGCGGTTAAAGGCGCTGCAGTCTGGAACCGCAAGACCGCTACGGTCGCAGGTTCGAATCCTGCCTCGGGCATGGATGTTTGTGATGTCCTTAGGTTAGTTAGGTTTAACTAGTTCTAAGTTCTAGGGGACTAATGACCTCAGCAGTTGAGTCCCATAGTGCTCAGAGCCATTTGAACCATTTGGCCTGACATGTCGGGACACACTCTATTCCACTCCGTAATTGAAAACGGAAACCACGTGTGTACGTGTACCTCACCCCCCATGGTAAT
This sequence comes from Schistocerca serialis cubense, assembly GCF_023864345.2. NCBI lineage: Eukaryota > Metazoa > Arthropoda > Insecta > Orthoptera > Acrididae > Schistocerca > Schistocerca serialis. Next base: position 188,930,021 of record NC_064645.1, read on the forward strand.
GTACGTGTGCGTCAGTGAAAAAGACCAATAAAAAGGTGTTAGCATGTGGACGTAATGTGCTGTTCCAGTCTCTTCTGTACCTAAGGTCCATCACCATTCCCTTTGGATCCCTACGTAATTCGGTGCTCTCCGATACACACGATCGAACAGCGGAGGAGTGGTACTCAAGCGTCAACTTTAGGTTACAATATCTCCGGATGTAATTAACGTTTTACAATGCAAAAAACGGCACTGATTACGTATTTGTTTATATGTTCAGATGTGCTAACATTTAAAAAAACGTAGGCTTGTGTTAAAAAACATACTTCCGTGCATTTTTTTATTGTTTGTATTAACCAATTACACTAGCCCCTCTCCTCATGCTCGGTCTGTGGAATCGATTCGTCAGTATTTGATGTGGTTTACGAAAAATATCCAGCGGTAACGTTAGGTGACTCACCCTGTATATCTGCTCCTATAAGAAATTTTTCTGGCACAGCCCAGTGCAATGCTGGCCACTAGATTTTGTTATGTATGAAGAACAACTGATTTTCTTTACGATAATCGGCATGTCTATGGATAGGAGAAATTAGTAAAAACTTTAAATTCAGATGAATGACTGTCAAAAGTTATCTTTATAAGGAAGATTATTATTGAGAGATTTTAGAAAACATTTACACGGGACTTTGATATAACAATAGTACAAAAATCAGTTGTAGCAATTAACATATGCGCGCGGCAATAAAGAACAATAATTCTTGCTTTTGCCTTATACTACATCGCTCAGGCACCGCCATCGTTCTCCACGACCAGCCTTGGTAATTCTATAACTCTACTGCTCTTCTCGAGGCTACAAAACACCACTATTGGACTGCATTGTCCGAACTCCAGGACACAAGTGCTCTCTGTGAGCTATACAACTGGACAACTGCTCTCTACGAGCGACCTGACCCAACCGCCCGACTGCGACCTACTACCACTATTGCTGCTGCCGACACTGCTCTCTGGTCTGCGATTCTATTGTAGCTTACATATCGCAGGCAGCGCGTGAGCAATCCATCGAAGTTAGATCTGCTCGAGTGCGCTAGCAAGAAATTTCTTAGTCATGGACCTCTTACTACATTTAGTAGTGACGCTCGCGAGCATTGCTATAAATAGCTTGTTTACTGTAAGTGGTAGACATTCTTATTTATGCTTGCTTCAGGAATGGCGCAATTAACTTAGATTTCACGTACTGCACCTGAAGGCACGTATAATCTTCTACTTTAATAATAGTCTCTTTCTGGGATACTACATACATACATTAGGACAATTTTTTATATTTATTTTTAAGAAAATTTTACAGATGGGATCATATTTGGTCACTATTACATAACATAAAAAAATGGAAAAAAACCATAATGCTGTTACTTTGCAAGTTTAGCTTCAACTAATGCAGTTTTTTGATAAAATACTGTAAAGCTTCAAAACACAGTTTCGTTCACTTGTGATGCAAAAAAAAAAAAACAAAAAAACAAAAAAAACCTTACATTCTGAACAACGAATGATGAAGATAAGACCCTTATATCCTGTGAACCTACATGGATGTGCAATTCTGATGAGAATTTTTCGTCTGTTGCAAGAGTAAAGCGTTTGATGACCTAGACTGAACTGGTGGCAACGTCTGATGTACTCTCGGATGCTTGGACTCTTCCCCTTCTGAGATGCTCTCATTTTGTAGCAGATCATATTTTGAGCAATATCAGGTTTAAATGCATGATACTGTATTATATGCTTTTTACCCATTTATTTTGGATATCATCCCATCTGTATTCTAATCATGCAGCAGCTATGACAACGTCGACAAGATGACGTATTAGGCTTACTGTCCACTTTATCTCATCCGCTGTGCGACTTGCGCCTGAACTGTAAAATCAGCATCGTCCTTTTCTTCAGACCTTTCTGCATCCGAGGTATTTAGATCCGCCATAAACTGCTCCAGAATTTCGTTTTTCAGACAGGCCTGTAGGCAATTATAGTAAGAATATAACCTCAATTATACACTTTGTCAACGTAACAAAACAATTTACTTTCAAATTTTAATGTCAAAGACATACGGTTTAGGCATAAGTAGTTGGTTGTGCACCTATAAACAGATGTCGCTAACAAATGTAAGGGGGTTGGTACCTTAATAGCGGCAACTATTTATTTACAGCTCGTACAAAATATATACGTGTTTCAAAGTTTTACTGGCCTTCAAAGTAGTCACCAGCATTTTTTTTAAATTTATGAATTTGGCCAGCTACGGACCGCATACAACTTAAGACTTATGGTGTTTCTTTTTCTTTCGTTCTTCCCAGTGCTTCTTCATTTTATCGCCAACTGCTCGTCTCTGCTCATCTGTCCACAATCTCTTGGGTCGAGGTTTTGGCTCATCTTCACCAGCATGGGTCGAGGTTTTGGCTCTTCTTCACCAGCATTATGTGTAACCCGTTGCCAGCGATGTGGAAGACGTAGGATACTCTTAGCAGTGCCAATTGTGTTGACATTTCGAGCGGAGCGGTCTATTGCCCGACGAATTTGTAGCAGTTCTGAAGCGAATGCTGCGAAGTGTTTCCTTTAGTTTAGAAATCGAGTTGAACTCACGAGGGCTAACGTCAGGGGAGTGCAGTAGGTGGTATAGCACTTAGCAGCCCCATCAGTCAAACAAATCAGTAACAGCTTGCACTGTACGTGCTTGAACATTGTCCTGCAAAATGATGGTCAAGTGCTGCAGAAAGTGTCACCACTTCTGTCTCTATGCTGTTCATTTTTAGAACGCAACCTACGTACAGTTGACAGTTAATAGCCTGACATTTCTGCACCATGTTACACTATTACCAGACTATACAGCTCTCCTCATACCAGAGCTGCCACAATCATATCTGCCAAAGAAGATGAGATATCTGGGTGTTCATGTTGACGTTGCCAGATATTCCCCATCTGATGTCTTCAGCTGCTTGCACGATCCCACAGACTGTGACCAGAACGGTCAATAAAACGCCGAAATCAGTGAAGTGTGCCTGTGCAGTGCTATCTCAGAGACATCAATAGTGTGCCTATCTTCTAACTCAGCTACACAGCTTTTAAAAATCAATACTGGGTTTTACAAGTTTTTGTTCTTGTTAACTGTCTTTGTGCTGTTTCGCGATGTTTTTCAAAGTACCCATGTGCTATATTTAGAACCTCATTGCGAGACTTTACAGTTCTTTGTTCCCTGTAATTGTTTTCGCGCTGTTCTACCATCTGTTTTTCAAAGCATTAATGGACCTCACTGCGACGTTTTAAAAGCTTTTGTTTCCATTTCAATTGTTTTCGTGCTGTTCCACGAATTGTTTTAAAAACAATCAAGTGCTATGTTTTTTGTCATTGGCTTTTTTTCTGCTCACTGTCACATTTTCGCCACACTTAGTTGTTATTTTAGCACTGATACACAATAGTGTGCAACATTTTTATCGACTGTATTACTTTGGCTTTTCAGGTGGTTTCATCCATTTCTACAAATGTGTTCGTAAGACTATGTTATGTTCAGTAACACATTCCACTTTAAGCGTTCATGTTTGCTCTTTGTAAATATGCTGAAATTCAGGTGTCTCATGATTTTTGTTCATTACTGAAGTCCTTTCCAGTTTGTAATTTCGTTTGGTTTTAACATGCTCACCAATGATTAAGTGCACCATATGTTGATACTTCATTTTTTGTTTGCACAGTGTACACATATACTTACAACCACGTTTCCACACGACGACGTGGCTCACAGCTTGTAAGATTTTGGTATATATTTAAATATTTTTATTGTCTGTTCATCTTTCACTTAGGAAATTTTTGGATGTAAACCTTCACAAATCTGAGTTAGTTCACGGTCTTTGGGACGAAAGTGTGGTAATCTGAAGCAGTTTTTATGTTTTTTTTTTGATCATTTACGTGTAAGAATTCAAATTACTGTGTAAGGAGATCTTGAAATTCGAGTAAATGGTAAATTCCGGAGAGACACAACACACGTATTTCTTTTTCCTTTTTCTTACTGGAATCGTACCCGTTGTCTAGGGTAGCGTCTTTGATTCATAATCAAAATGTCTTCGTTCCCGGGTTCGATCCCCGCCACTGCCTAAATTTTGATAAATAATCAGCGTTGGCGGCCGAAGACTTCCAGCATAAGAAGTCTGCCTCATTCTACCAACGGCCTTGTCAAAGAGGGCGGAGGAGCGGATAGAGGTTCAGGGCACTCTCTTGTCCTAGGGGTGGGAAATTGCCCCTAAAGGCGGAAGAATCAGCAATGACCAACGACATGAGGCTGCAGAAGGCAATGGAAACCGCTGCATTAAAGACACGTAACGTGTACCTACAGGACATGCGGCCTGTAATAGAAAAATTGTCATGATGATCTCTCCATTGGCAAAAGATTCCGGAATAGTCCCCCATTCGGATCTCCGGGAGGGGACTGCAAAGGGGGATGTTACCATGAGAAAAAGATTGAATAATCAACCAAAGGATAACGTTCTACGAGTCGTGGCGTGGAATGTCAGGAGCTTGAACGTGGTAGGGAAACTAGAAAATCTGAAAAGGGAAATGCAAAGGCTCAATCTAGATATAGTAGGGGTCAGTGAAGTGAAGTGGAAGAAAGACAAGGATTTCTCGTCAGATGAGTATCGGGTATTATCAACAGCAGCAGAAAATGGTATAACAGGTGTAGGATTCGTTATGAATAGGAAGGTAGGGCAGAGGGTGTGTTACTGTGAACAGCTCAGTGACCGGGTTGTTCTAATCATAATCTACAGCAGACCAACACCGACAACGATAGTTCAGGTATACATGCCGACGTCGCAAGCTGAAGATGAACAGATAGAGAAAGTGTATGAGGATATTGAAAGGGTAATCCAGTATGTAAAGGGGGACGAAAATCTAATAGTCATGGGCGACTGGAATGCAGTTGTAGGGGAAGGAGTAGAAGAAAAGGTTACAGGAGAATATTGGCTTGGGACAAGGAATGAAAGAGGAGAAAGACTAATTGAGTTCTGTAACAAGTTTCAGCTAGTAATAGCGAATACCCTGTTCAAGAATCACAAGAGGAGGAGGTATACTTGGAAAAGACCGGGAGATACGGGAAGATTTCAATTAGATTACATCATGGTCAGACAGAGATCAGATACTGGATTGTAAGGCGTGCCCAGGAGCAGATATAGACTCAGATCACAATACAGTAGGATGAAGAGTAGGCTGGAGTTCAAGACATTAGTCAGGAAGAATTAATACGCAAAGAAGTTGGATACGAAAGTACTAAGGAATGATGAGACACGTTTGAAGTTCTCTAATGCTATAGATACAGCAATAAGGAATAGCGCAGTAGGCAGTACAGTTGTAGAGGAATGGACGTCTCTAAAAAGGGCCATCACAGAAGTTGGGAAGGAAAACATAGGAACAAAGAAGGTAGCTGCGAAGAAACCATGGGTAGCAGAAGAAGTACTTCAGTTGATTGATGAAAGGAGGAAGTACAAACATGTTCCGGGAAAATCAGGAATACAGAAATACAAGTCGCTGAGGAATGAAATAAATAGGAAGTGCAGGGAAGCTAAGGCGAAATGGCTGCAGGAAAAATGTGAAGACATCGAAAAAGATATGGTTTTCGGAAGGACAGACTCAGCATACAGGAAAGTCAAAACAACCTTTGGTGACATTAAAAGCAACGGTGGTAACATTAAGAGTGCAACGGGAATTCCACTTTTAAATGCAGAGGAGAGAGCAGATAGGTGGAAAGAATACATTGAAAGCCTCTATGAGGGTGAAGATTTGTCTGATGTGATAGAAGAAGACACAGGAGTCGATTTAGAAGAGTTAGGGGATCCAGTATTAGAATCGGAATTTAAAAGAGCTTTGGAGGACTTACGGTCAAATAAGGCAGAAGGGATAGATAACATTCCATCAGAATTTCTAAAATCATTGGGGGAAGTGGCAACAAAACGACTATTCACGTTGGTGTGTAGAATATATGAGTCCGGCGATATACCATCTGACTTTCGGAAAAGCATCATCCACACAATTCCGTAGACGGCAAGAGCTGACAAGTGCGAGAATTTTCGCACAATCAGCTTAACAGCTCATGCATCGAAGCTGCTTACAAGAATAATATACAGAAGAATGGAAAAGAAAATTGAGAATGCGCTAGGTGACGATCAGTTTGGCTTTACGAAAAGTAAAGGGACGAGAGAGGCAATTCTGACGTTACGGCTAATAATGGAAGCAAGGCTAAAGAAAAATCAAGACACTTTCATAGGATTTGTCGACCTGGAAAAAACGTTCGGCAATATAAAATGGTGCAAGCTGTTCGAGATTCTGAAAAAAGTAGGGGTAAGCTGTACTGAGAGACGGGTCATATACAATATGTACAACAACCAAGAGGGAATAATAAGAGTGGACGATCAAGAACGAAGTGCTCGTATTAAGAAGGGTGTAAGACAAGGCTGTAGCCTTTCGCCCCTACTCTTCAGTCTGTACATCGAGGAAGCAATGATGGAAATAAAAGAAAGGTTCAGGAGTGGAATTAAAATTCAAGGTGAAAGGATATCAATAATACGATTTGCTGATGACATTGCTATCCTGAGTGAAAGTGAAAAAAAATTAAATGATCTGCTGAACGGAATGAACAGTCTAATGACTACACAGTATGGTTTGAGAGTAAATCGGAGAAAGACAAAGGTAATGAGAAGTAGTAGAAATGAGAACAGCGAGAAACTTAACATCAGGATTGATGGTGACGAAGTCAATGAAGTTAAGGAATTCTGCTACCTTGGCAGTAAAATAACCAATGACGGACGGAGCAAGGAGGACATCAAAAGCAGACTCGCTATGGCAAAAAAGGCATTTCTGGCCAAGAGAAGTCTACTAGTATCAAATACCGGCCTTAAATTGAGGAAGAAATTTCTGAGGATGTACGTCTGGAGTACAGCATTGTATGGTAGTGAAACATGGACTGTGGGAAAACCGGAACAGAAGAGAATCGAAGCATTTGAGATGTGGTGCTATAGACGAATGTTGAAAATTAGGTGGACTGATAAGGTAAGGAGTGAGGAGGTTGTACGCAGAATCGGAGAGGAAAGGAATATGTGGAAAACACTGATAAGGAGAAGGGGCAGGATGATAGGACATCTTCTAAGACATGAGGGAATGACTTCCATGGTACTAGAGGGAGCTGTAGAGGGCAAAAACTGTAGAGGAAGACAGAGATTGGAATACGTCAAGCAAATAATTGAGGACGTAGATTGCAAGTGCTACTCTGAGATGAAGAGGTTAGCACAGGAAAGGAATTCGTGGCGGGCCGCATCAAACCAGTCAGTAGACTGATGACAAAAAAAAAAAAAAAAACAAAAAAAAACAAAAAAAAAAAAACTGTATTTTTAAACCTTTGTCGTTTCTCTTCTTTTCTTTCTTCATTGACGGCCGGGCTGAAAGAAATTGTTTTGGGAAACGTATCACCACATGTCTCGGTGAAACCTTTGCTGGCAACAATTTTGAATCAAAGTGCAGGAAGATGTGAGGCGGCGGCCTGTTTCAGGACTTTTTCCTCACAGTTTATCCTATTTGAATACGAGAGTGTCTTCCATCATTTACTTTTTCGATTCAGTTTAATTTGCAGACTTTCCACCCGCATTGCATGTTTTTTTTATATGAGTGACTGTGGGGTAACGTTTAGCAGTGTAGGAAATCCATCCATCTGGCATTTCATTCGTTCATTAAATGCATCTGCCCTTGACCAAAAGGCTTTTCGCTGGGACGAAAACAGCTGAAACTTTCACAGGTCTGTCGAAGCTACTGGGCATTTAGAGTGCAGAATCTCACGCTAGTGGACCGCAGGGATAGTCGGACGAGCCTTTGCAGGAGTTATCCTCCTCGCTAAACTTCCGCAAACAATAAGTGGCGGAATGGAAGTATGGTGTCCTCAACAGCAGAACTGGGAACTACTGGTGGAAGAAGTGAGAACTCGTCTTGTTGGTAAACTTCGCGTGGAGTCCTCAGCTGTCCACGTGCCACTGCTGCATGTGATCTGCAGACAAGTTTTCTCAAGCAAAATATATAGCCACTCGTGTGTCTGCAAATTTCCAAACTTCACCCCTCCCGTGAGAATGGTGTGCGAAGTCCAACAAAATTCCAGAATTTCAGAAAAACAAGTCTGGACCTGGGACTGGGGCGATACTGTCCTCCTGTTCCTATATACACGTACGTCATTAGTGGATACATTGCAGTTTTATGGTAGGAGCTAGGGAATGCATGTCCCTGATTGGAAGAGGACTTAGGCTCTTTCTCGGATTGGCTAGAAAAGATTGTGTGGGGTGCCTTTCCAAAGCCCGAAGGAAGGCTACCAAAAACTGAGAGGCATTCCGACTGGTATTCGGATTCGTACAGGTGTTCTGAAACGAACTTCTATTTGGTGAGGCTAGTCTGGACTCCGCGATCACAAGATTTTTTCTTGACTTCGGCCCTCTGTCAATTATCTACAACTGCATCCACACACATATTCCGCAATCCACCATACGGTGCATGGTGGTGTCAAGCGCTACACTACTAATGGAGTATTCAAACATTAGAAGATTCTTTTTCCTATTCATCTGCATTAATTTACATTTATCTATATTTAGCGTTAGCTGCCATTCTTTGCATCAATCACAAATGCTGTCCAAGTCATCTTGTATCCTCCTACAATCACTCAACGACGACACCTTCCCGTACACCACAGCTTCATCAGTAAACAGTCGCACATTGCTATCCACCCTATCCAAAAGATCATTCATGTAGATAGAAAACAACAGCGGACCTACCACACTTCCCTGGGGCACTCCAGATGATACACTCACCTCCGATGAACACTCACCTTCGATGAACACTCACCATCGACGACAACGTACTGGGTTCAATTACTCAAGAAGTCTTCCTGTCGGTTAAATTTCGCATCTGTAGCACGTCATCTTCGTGGTGTAGAATTTAAATGGCCAGTAATGTATATTACACGATCTCAATGTTACTGAAACATACTCAGTCTGATCAGAAATGTATTGAGACTCCTGTGTAATGCGGAACTGACCACTAGATCTCACGAGAGGCGGACCCGCCAGTAAAAAAGGAGCTGGGCAGAATTTTGGCGTCAGTGGAGAAGCAGGAACAGCAAAAATGGTTCAAATGGCTCTGAGCACTATGGGACTTAACATCTGAGGTCATCAGTCCCCTAGAACTTAGAACTACTTAAACCGAACTAACCTAAGGACATCACACACATCCATGCCCGAAGCAGGATTCGAAGCTGCGACCGTAGCGGTCGCGCGGTTCCAGACTGTCGCTCCTAGAACCGCTCGGCCACACCGGCCGGCCAGCAACAGCAGAATAGGTCATTGATTTAGAACGTGGACTAGTCACTGGATGTCACCTCAGTAGCAAATCCATCGGACATTTTAGTTCTTCTAAATTTGTCCAAGTCGAGCTTTCCTGACGTGGTTATGACGTGGAAACGTTAAGGAGCAACCGCAGCTAAACCAAAACCAAGCAGACCCCTCGCACTAAAGCACAGGGACTATCAAGCATTGCGGAGGGTGATTGTGAAATGTTTGTACGAAGTGAGGTACAAAGTCGTACCAATAGCCCAGCTACCACAACTGTAGTGAATTAAAAAGAATTGGGTTCAATGGTCGAGCGGCTCCTCATCAACCACACATTTCTGCAGCCAGTGATAAGCGACATTTCACTTGGTGTAAATAGGGACGCCACTGGACAGTGCGCGATTGGAAAGGAGCGATTAAGAGTGATGAATCACATTATACCATGTGGCAGTGCAGTGGAAGGGTTTGTTCAACGAATGCCCGAAGAACATTACCTCCCGTCATCTATAGTGCCAATAGCGAAGTACGAAGGACATGATGTTACGGTATGGCGGTGTTTTACGTGTTAGGGTGTGACGACATTACTACGCTTCAGAAATAGTAAGATGCAGAGTATATGAACACACTGAGCAGTTATGCGGCTCGCGTTGGTGCTGTTGTAGGTTTCCACCCTCTGTAGGGCCAGACGGTATCGTTTAGTTGGCATGGTTGCGGTTGTTTGTCTTCTTGTCGTCTTGACTGGCGCCAGTCGGTTTCGCAAGCGTTGCCTGTCCGCTAGTAGCAGCAGCGGCAGTTATTGATTTGGGGCGACGTCGTCGTTTTTCAGGGTCGAGTGAGTGGGCCAGTTCGGTTGGGAACTCAGGAGGAGCCAGATCCGTGCAGTGCCTGAACCGCTGGTAGCACACATGGACTGCCGGATGGAAGGGCTGTGGTCACGAGGGCGCACGACCTCGTCGTAAACCGGACCCAGCAAGCTTTAAGGTGAGTGCATTTCAATCCAAGTAGAGAAACCTCCACCACCGCAATTTCTCACGATTCTCCAGTGACTTGGGTTCGTGTTGCTGCTCGTAGTGTCGCCGAGGCGAAGAGCAACGAGTGGAGTGCTTGGGGAAGGCGGATCCGATTAGCTTTCCTCGACTTCTTATTACTATTTACTGCGTTCAACTTGTTACAATTTAATAAGTTAAACCAGCGGTAATTTTTCTTGCCTGGTGGCCGCTAACACCCCAGTTACCTGCCCTGGGCGTTAGTGTATGTAACGGCAGTGTACGTTCCCTCACCTTGCCGCTGCTGTCCTGTAAGACGTGTAGTTTTGACAGCTTTCTTGATTGTAGGCCGGTTGGTGATTCTTCTATTCTGGTGGTAGTGATTCTCTTCTCGTTCTGGGCACTAAAAGCCCAGTATTCTGGGGACTTAATGCAGACCGTCGATTCCGGCTTTGGCGTATTGTTCCATCGTTGCATTTGGTTTATCGGACGTCAGGTAGCTTCAGCAAGATTATCATGAGTCATTCGTTGGACTGCCACTGGTCTGCGTTACCATCTTGTGAAGTGAATATAACTCATGGCTGCCTATCTCATCGCTCGCGAAAGTGTTTTTTGCCGGACCTTCTCAGAGGTCGATTCCTGAAGCACTGTCTGTGACCCCTTGGTTCTTGTAAGACATGTGTGTTGTAAAAGGAGGTCTTATCGCCAGTAGTTCAGTGCAACGCTCCTACAGTCCACGCGTTCTGCGCGTATAATCTGCCTCAGTACCCTTTAAGGAACTTATGTACTGGTCCTTGTGTTTTGTTATTGTATTATTTATTACAATACCTTGTAATACCTAGATTAAAGGTTATATTTGGTTAGTTAATAGTTCTGGTCGCCTTCTGGAATTAATCTAGCAGTGTAGTGTTCAGTGAATGTTAAGGGTTCTGTTACAAAGTTTACCATCATCTTATTTCACCCGTTTGGTGATCATTTGCTTGTTTCCTTAATTAATATTTGGTATTGTATTTGCTGTTTTACAGTTGGTTTCTAAATTTTTTATATTATTGGCATTTCTGGCGTGTAAGGCCTTCAGCCGTGATTGTAGTTACTTGCCTAAAATTCTAATTTGGTATTTGTATTTACGTAATAAGCCTTTAAAATCTTATTTACTGGCATTCCTGGCGTCTGATGCTTTCTGCAGTGTTTGTGGCGACTTGACTTTAATATTTCAATACCTGTAATTTGTAAGTTAGAGCGAGTTTTAAGCAGTTTTTAATTTATTGTCAGTCCTGGCGTGTAAGGCCTTCTGCCCAGATCACAGTGGCTTGTTTTTAAAACATTATCTGCTGTGTCTGTATTTAATGGTGATTTGCTAAATTGTAAATCACTTAAAACACTATTATTTACACACTTCTTTATTCCTTCATTAATAACGTGTGGTATTTTTATTTACTTTTGAGTCTGGAATTACTGGTTTAAAATAAATTGCGTGTAACTGTAAAAGGCAACCATTAGTAACTGTTTACGGCCCCGTCCACAATCTTAACCGAATCCTGCCTTCCCTTCACTACCAGGTTACACATACGTTACAGCTTTGTATACTGTGTGCAGTAGAGAAACAGTTCAGAAGCGATGACTGTCGGCATGACAACGCACCCTGTCATAAAGCAGCACCTCTGAGGCTGTGGTCTGTGGACAGCTACATTCCTGAAATGGACTGTCTGCTCAGAGTCCCGACCTGAACCCAATGGAATGCCTCTGGGAAGAGTCAGAAATTCGACTTCGCTCCGGACCCTTGCATCCAACATCACTACCTGCTCTGTTCTCGGCACTTGAGGAAGAATCGGCTGCCGTTCTTTACATACATTCAGACACTTTATTGAAAGTGTCCCCAGCAGAGTTCAAGCCTTCGAAATGACGAATTCTGGATACACCCAAATTAATGTCCTCTAATTTGTGTGTGGACACTTTTCATCGATAGAGTTTGTAATGTGGAAAATTACGAGTAAATAAGTGGAAGTAAAACTAGAAAACAAGTTACTGTTATCTACTTGTAACCACCTTAAACTATCGTCTTATTTCCACCACTACGATTGTATTCAAGTGATCAATTCGACGAAATCTCAGAAGTATGCACGTATGTATTTATATTATATCACTATCATCTGTGTGCAGATGAACTATAGGAATTAACACCGAAGTGATCGAGAAAATTCATGCACACCAAATGTAAAGGTATTTACAAAAAGAAACGATCTGTTGTTTGAACTAAAGATGCACATAATTTCATAACCATTTTACAAAAATTTTCAAATTGCAGAATAAATAAAAACGTAAACCCACTGATGATGGCACAGTGGTGTCGAAACATATTTGGGTACTGAGAAAAATCAAACGGTGTTTTGCATAACTGGCGGACCTCACATTCAGCAATTTTAACTGCAAACACGGCCAATACAAGGAGCTGCAAATCAAAATGATGCATATGTGGATTATATTTCCATGGAGGTAATTCGTTTGGGTCGGATGAGTCTTGTTTCACACTATTTCCAACTTCTGGTCTAGGTTATGTCTGATGTCCGCCGTCCAAAGCTTAGGACGTAGACTGCCTAGTGTCAAGAGTGAAGCATAGAGGGAGTTGATTTAGGCAGCCATAAAGAGGTATTGCATGGCAGCCATGGTTACTCGGAAAGATCGCATTTCTGCCATGGTTTATATGACCAATTTGACTGATCAAGTGCATCCCATTGTACAGCATCTGTTCCCCAACGATGATAGTGTCTTCCAAGACAATATGCCCTTGTTCACACTGTGCGTATTGTCCAGGACTGGTTTACTGAGCACGAGTAAGTGCTGTCGCAACTCCGTGGGCGACCACAGACACCAGAAGTCAGTATTGATGAGCCTTTGGACAGATGGGTGCGTGATAGCTAACCACTATTATAATCGTTAACTGACTTTGCCACCATTTTCCAGGAAAAATGGTACAAGAAACTTTTGGAAACATGCAGGGCCAATATTTCTCCATTCTGAGGCAACTTGAAGCGGTTTTGAATGGGAATAGTTTTCCTACATCCTATTAGCCACAGAAGCGTGCTGTGTTCTGGGGGTCTCCATGTTCCATATTTTTGCCCACCCCCTGTATTTTTCAGGAGATCGCACTAGTGACGTAGTGTAAGTAGGCTGTTTAGGTTTTTTTATTGGTAACGCCACCTCTGTATGAAAATCACTGGCTGTGCTGTGTGCAGTCTGTGGCTGCTTTGCATTGTTGTAATACTCGCCATTGTAGTGTTAGGCAGCTGGCTGTGAACAGCGCGTAGCATTGCGCAGTTGGAGGTGAGCCGCCAGCAGTGGTGGATGTGGGGAGAGAGATGGCGGAGTTTTGTAATTTGTCATGAACTGCTATATTTATATATGATGATATCAAGGTAAATACATTGTTTGTTCACTATTAATATCTTTCATTTGCTAACTATCCCTATCAGTAGTTAGTGCCTTCCATAGTTTGAATCTTTTATTTAGCTGGCAGTAGTGGCGCTCGCTGTATTGCAGTAGCTTGAGCAGCGAAGATTTTTGTGAGGTAAGTGATTTGTGAAAGGTATAGTTTAATGTTAGTCAGGGGCATTCTTTTGTAGGGATTTCTGAAAGTCAGATTGCGTTGCGCTAAAAATATTGTGTGTCAGGTTAAGCACAGTCCTGTATAATTGTTCAAAGGGGACGTTTCATATGTCGACCCTTAGCCTAGGATACCTCACTGGAATCTTCTGATTTTTCTTGTAGTTTGTGTAATTAGTGTAGATTTTGTTTATTGCTAGCGCGTAATTGTAGAGAGAATCTCCTTTGTAGTTGTAGCCTTTCATTGTTGTACAGTAAAACAGTTGTGGCATGCATGTAGATTTGCACCAAGTATGTCGCAGCTGCGCTGGCAATTAAGTAGACATTATTTCCATTGCTATGTTAATTTATTTTGCTCTTCAAATTGCGCTTTTCTGTGTTATCGTGTGAAATATTGTGACAATTATGGCGTGTGAAAAACGTAATACTAGGCTCCAAAGTAAACTGAGAAATGACAGTGAAGACGAAAGCAGTGTGTTAGCGCCGCAGAGTAATGAATTAACTAATGTTCAAAGTAGTAATTTGGTAATTGCGCATAGGGAAATGGAGCGGGAGGCAAACAATGGTGTAGACAGTGAAACAGGTAGTGAACAGGGAAGCGTTATCGATCGATTGGTCGGCAACAGCTCGCCTCAGGAATCGGGAATGACAGAACACAATATTGCAAATACTGCAGACTCAGGTTTTGGGTTCTCACCGTTTTCTCAAATGAGTCAAGACACATTTTCCGCTTGTCAAAATGTGAATGTTGCCGGTGCAACTTCACTGCCGAAAAGCACTGAGGAACATGTTTCAGACACCAGTGCATTGTTATTACAATTAATGCAACAAATGGGACAAAAGCTTGAAAAGTTAGACACAATGGAACAACACCAGAGACAAACACAGCAACAGTTAGACACAGTGGAACAAAATCTCAAAAAGTTAGACACAATGGAACAAAATCAGAGACAAACACAGCAACAGCTTCAAAAGTTAGACTCATTGGAACAAACTCTTGAACAAACGCGTGAAGATTTAACTACTGAGTTACATTACATTGAATCGAAATGTCAAAAAGTCTGTAATGACGTAAAAACTCAAATTTGTGAGCATTTTCAACCTATTTTTTCGCCGCATTAAAATGCATTACAGAATCACGAAGCAGCCATAAAAGAACTGCAAATTATTGTTCATGAAAATCATGAGACCTTGCAAGCTAAATTTGACTCAGTTGCATCTACCGATTCGGTTACGCAACTTGCAAAAACTCAGGAAAACTTTAAGGACACAGTAGATACTCTGAAACTTGGTTCAGAAAAACACACTGAGGAAATAAGTACACTATCGGAGAAAGTAGCCGAACTTTTGGATCAGCTCACTAATTTATCTACGAAGGTAGATGATAATCTGATTAACGCAAGACCGGTAGTCTTTAATGACACAGAAGAGTACGAACAAATTAGGAAATTCAAACAAAATCAGAATCAAATTAATACACAACACCAAAGACAAATCCGGGAAGTACGAGATCAGCTGACACAGGTAATACAAGAATTACGTATTTCAGAGGACACTCGCGCTCCAACACGGGAAGAGGGACTTAGAAATACGGAAAAGCCGCAAAATAATAACACAGGGCATTTCGGAAGTTATGAAAGAAATTGGCAATGTGCACCGAATTTTGAGATGGAACGGCCGACACGACCTAACAATGACCGATATGCGACTCGCCGACATGATGATTTTGACTATAAGCTGTTCATTACTACACGTAAATTCAAAACGTTTAAGAATTCTGGCAACGACATTCATCCACAAGCATGGCTCCATCAATTCTCGCATTGTTTTCCTCCCAACTGGTCGTTAGAACACAGATTAGAATTTGTGTGTGGCTACTTGGAGAATGAACCAGCTGTAAGAATGCGATCGGTAATTCACGATTGCCACAGTGAAGGAGAGTTTTAACATGCCTTCCTCTCAGCATATTGGTCTCAAGCCACACAAGACCGAGTAAAACATAGCATCATAATGATGAAACGTTTCGAACAATCTGAATTTTCCAGTCTTATGAAATATTTTGAAGATATGTTGCACAAGAATCAGTACCTGTCAAACCCATACAGCCCCTCAGAACTCATCCGCAATTTGCTTAATCAAATTACCTGAACATTTACGACATATTATTTTGGCAGGACGTTGCAAAGACGACATTGAAGCTTTTCAGGGACTGTTACAAGAACTAGAAATTGTCACTGATAATCGCGGAACGCGAAAACAAGGACACAACAATTACAGGTCACATCCGTCACAATTCCGTGACGACAGAAACAATAACCGGACACGACTGGTCTATTCTTACAACGCAAATCGTGACCAAAACAGACACCACCCGTATGACTACCGTTGGCAGAGCAGTAATAATTACAGGGAAAGATCACCTCTCCGCGGTAATGACTATCACAGAGACTATCAGAGAAACAGGCAATATGGGAACCAAAATAATTATTATCAAGGGAGACAGAATAACTTCAGATGCAACGGTCCAGCGCGCAGTTACGATTCAGGGAGAAATTCTCCACCACTTAACCGACAAGAAAGAAACTACAGGAACTACCGACATGACGACAGACTATGTGATCGTAACGACAGACCTGAATTGCATCAGAACTGGCGGGATTCAAACATGGCAGGGCCTTCTCGTCAGAGTAAATTTGTAGAAGTTAGGTCTCCTAATCCCAATAACGGCGCGCGCCAACAAAGAGACAGACAATGACTCGCACAGCAGGCAGCCGCGTGCGCCCGCTGGCTCCGAGAAAAATAACATAAGACGCTAGCCTGGAGAAAAATTTTAGCAGTCTTTACCGATGTATACAACATGATAATTGTTTTGAAGTTGAAACTCTGTGCACTAGGAAGAGTAAAGGTTTACACCACATTTCACATGTAAAACCGTTTATTGAAAGATAATCTGCTTTTTAACTTTGTCTTTGCCATACAACTTTTCCCTTTACATTACTAGTATGCTGTGTTAGACTTAAGAAACTGCTAACATACAACAATGTTTGAAGTTAAATATCCAGTCTAGAACGTAGGGAACATTTTTAAACAGAAATTACGAATGCATTGTTATAGTGAACAGACGACACAGTGTTGTATTTGTACATTCTTGCTTGTTAGTTGCACGATTACGTAACGACTATCAGGCTTACATACTTAGGACACATACTGGTACTGCTAATGAGATTTTAATGCAACATTTTGGTTTACTTGAAAATACATTCTGGGTTTAATGTACTTTCTGTGAGATACAGACGACAAAGTGGTTAGTTTAAGTGACAACTACACGGTTTTATCACGACGCTTCTAATGAGTGACAATTTACAATGTTGCTTTTGTAGTGTTTCTGTTTTATTTTGTGGTATAGCTACAATGAGATTGCCTTTTCTGTAGCACAACAATACGTTACAGCACAGTACTTTCTTCATCATGGCAATAAGCGCAATAACTAAGATATCTATACATAAAGCATTTCACTTTTGTTTATCATGAGGTAAGTACATTGACTTCTGCAGAACTTAGCTTTCGGAGGACTATAACTACGACACTTCCACACAGATTATGTTGCAACAAGACGCACATTTAGCGCTACAGTACACGTATTTGAGTGATTAATTTTGTACTTAAAACATTTATTTTTAAAGATTTTTGAATTACAAAGAAAGTTTTCCGTGATACATTTCATTCCATTGCTGTAATCTGTAACACCTGAGGGTATAATTACATTAATCCTCAGGGGGTACACGCTTACTTTGTGTACCATGTGTGTGGCAACCACAAGGAACCCTAGCTAATATGGTATTTACTTATACAACTTTACACATCGGTACCATATTTCTCTAACACACAAATTACACAGCTATCTGATCATTTAACTGAGAGATAAACATTTTTTTACTACATCAGTGACACATGTTTACGCAATACACAGTTGGGTAACTTCACACTTATGAAACTGTATTTTGTCTGTACTTTGTAAACTGTTCATATTTTTTCGGAATCATTGTGATACTATGAGAGCTTTGAATGATGTATTTGGTAAGGGAGAATGATTTTAAAGTACGTTTGAGGTAGATGACACTATTGAAATGAGCAGAGAATATCTTTTATGGTTTGAAATTATTGCTGAAAGCTACGACATTCTTGAGATTTGACTGAGGTGTTATGATGTTATTATTACAACGACGATGTGTATTATGCTGTTGAGGTATGTTTATGATCAATAAGCTGACGCTATATGAGAAATTTGGTTATGCTATGTATTTATTATGATGAAATATTGAAGTGTCGTCGCAAGATTGACGTGTCGACGAATATATATATGTGTAATAAGGTAAAGAGTAATGAATAGTGATTAGGGACTCTGACTTGTGGAAAAGGATGTTGGAAACCAAGAATCATAATTTAGAATTATGAAATGTGTGTACATGTGTGAATCATGTGTGAATGTATCACAATGCCACCGAAAATTTTTTGGACACTGTTATATCAATAGCATTTTGTTTCTACACATTTGCAACGCAAATTCTTGACCTGTGAAATATTTTGTATGAGACTGTCACTGTAGCGGAAACTGCTGTCGTAAATATTTCCGTAAGAAAGTTAAGTGACCACCTGCACGTAATGCGTTGTGGGCACGCAGCTGTGTCAAACACCTGGAGAACAAGCCATTAGGATGTGCCTTTCCGGAAGCACAGGTAGAAAAAAAAAAAAGAAAAAAAGGCAGGCCTTTATCCTCGCCATTGACATTCCTTTAGAGAAAATATTGCAAATGCAACACCCTCATTACTTCCATTAACCTTGCTATTGACATTCCTTTGTAGAAAGCATCGCAAATATTACACACTCATTACCTGAAAACATATGATTACTCGTACTTTGTGCTAATTACTGCAATGCTTATGAATTGATGGGAAATATTCGTACATCTGCACACCTGATTATGACAAGTGTCTTTCTACGAGAGTTGAGAGCTACTGACTTACGAAATGCCACATAGCTATTGAATGATGTTTTTATGCTTTGGTTTGTGTAATTGCTTATTTCATTTGACATCTGTTTTCCAGCTGTGTTGCAGCATTGGTTTCATAAAATAAAATTAAATGCATTTGCTAATGTGAACACTTTCTGTCAACAGATCTATTAAATAATTATTTTATGATCCACATTCTTTAAAAAAGGAGCACTTGGAAAGGAAAGAACAATAAGAAGGAACTAGTAACAGTAACACATAATTTTCTTTTCAAGTACATGGTAATATTTCTTTTTACAATCAGTTGTTGTGGTGCACCACTTTAATTTACATAGACATTAAGATGTGAATATACACTTCCCTTATCTGCATTGTTGTTTTTACTGTAATATCTTTTCTGCTTGAGCTTTGTCAGGTATAGATATAAGTTTTATATTTTTTTATATTTGCTGCTGCTGTTTGCCAGGCATAGTGCTACTGAATTTTAAATTGTGTTACTCTGTTAAGCTAGTTTTCCTACTGACTTATTTTTCTTGTTACTGCACATTGGCTCATATTAGTTGTAATGTTGAATTGCTTGGTAATTTACTGTAGCTTGCTTTCCGACTTTCAATTTTTTTTTCATTGCTGTTTATATTAATTGTAATTTATGCTGCTTGCTTTGCCTTTTGTATTTTTTATCAGTGCTGTTTGTGTTACTTATTTTGTGCTGCTGCATTGCCTCGTCCCTTAGTTTATGCATCTGAGCTCAGTAGATTTAAGTTAGTTTAAGATGGGGTAGGCTATATAAGAGAACGAGTTGTGATGAATTGGAAGAAATGCATTGAGAAGCTATAAGAAAATTGTTTGACCAAAAAAAGTATTTTTGAAAGAGGAGATGAACAAAAAAGTAGGGTTTAGGGACAACATGTTTAGGTAGGATTTTCTTGGAAATAAATGATGAGGTAAGATAATGGAAAATAAATAATGAGGTAAGAAATATGTGAACATATAAATCAGAAATCATGCTTTGATAGGATTTTTTTGGTGGAAACAAATGTTGAAATAAGACGAAAGATCTATGGAATGAAGTTTTGAGTTGGACTGCAGTACCAAATGTTACACTGAAAACGAACCCTGTCCTTTCCTATTGGTGTTATCCCACTATGTGTTTGTGTACCCTTGTGTATTTGTTTTCTTCCTGTCTCTGTGTAGTTTCATAGCATTTTTTCCTCTTCAAATACTAAGTTACATTCACTATGATGAGGAATACTGTTATCCTCAAATACAATTGGCATTAATAATGTGTTATTTACTTTGTAAAGATATTTAGACATTATTTATTCTGTTTTGTTTTAATGCTCATGTGTGAAGTTGATGTTTCAAAATTTATTCTGATCTTTTATGTATCTACTTATCTCATAATTCCTGTAACATTGATGTATATGTTTATTTCTATTCTGTTGTAAAGCCTGTACTACAAATGTTATTTGTATTGTTATGTTCTTTAATGATGTATTTTGTACCTTTGTAATTGTATTCTTATGTTATACAATTGTAATTATCACCAGTTCATCAAATTAAGTAACTTGTAAGCTCCATTTCACTGCACACATTTCTGTTGGTCATAGTATATGGACAATATGTGAGAAGTAGGGACTGTTAGTGTTTGCACGTGTGTTAATAATTCAGCAAGGGACTGGATAACAGCATTGCTGGTTCTAAAGACAATTCAAAAAAACTTTGTGAGTGCACAAGTGGTGGTTATGGACTTGCTATATTATCTACAAGACTCTTCGATGGTGATTGTGCACCTGCACAGTCACAACAGATGGCTGCTGGCCATCTCTACCAGGACTACAGTGGGTCTGCATCTTTGATGGCCCACCAATTGCTACAAGGATTGCAGTGGGTCTGCACCTCTCGTGGCCCACCAGTACCGTAATTTCTACCAGGACTACAGTGGGTCTGCTCTGTGATGACCTAACTACCAATATTCTTCAAAACGTCGACTGACTCTGCTGTGGGTTTACTCTGTTGTGGCCCATTACCTGTCTGCATGTCGAGTCAGCACTGTCTTTCCGTTGGAAGGACAACACTACTTCTTCAAGACTGAATGGAAATCCACTACGTCTGTGTGCATTGTCTTTTACTGCTCAGACTTTGAGAAAAACACGGCAATTTTAGTGTGATCAACGATCAAGACTGTCTTTATGGACTGTGAGAAAATTTTAGCTTTTGACCAACATTGTATCAATAAGTGTGTGAATTTGATTTCTTTGTTATTGTAATTGTGAAAAAAATTTTAACAAATATGTATTGGCCAGTGCCCAAAAAAATTTGTAAAATTTTTTTTGGGTAGCATGGGGACTATGTAAGTAGGCTGTTTAGGTTTTTTTATTGGTAACGCCACCTCTGTATGAAAATCACTGGCTGTGCTGTGTGCAGTCTGTGGCTGCTTTGCATTGTTGTAATACTCGCCATTGTAGTGTTAGGCAGCTGGCTGTGAACAGCGCGTAGCATTGCGCAGTTGGAGGTGAGCCGCCAGCAGTAGTGGATGTGGGGAGAGAGATGGCGGAGTTTTGTAATTTGTCATGAACTGCTATATTTATATATGATGATATCAAGGTAAATACATTGTTTGTTCTCTATTAATATCTTTCATTTGCTAACTATCCCTATCAGTAGTTAGTGCCTTCCATAGTTTGAATCTTTTATTTAGCTGGCAGTAGTGGCGCTCGCTGTATTGCAGTAGCTTGAGCAGCGAAGATTTTTGTGAGGTAAGTGATTTGTGAAAGGTATAGTTTAATGTTAGTCAGGGGCATTCTTTTGTAGGGATTTCTGAAAGTCAGATTGCGTTGCGCTAAAAATATTGTGTGTCAGGTTAAGCACAGTCCTGTATAATTGTTCAAAGGGGACGTTTCAGTAGTGGCTGCAGTCTTGATGTTCTACGTGGACGATCGCTCTTTTGCGGTGGTCGTGCAGATTTTACATCAACCGGCTTGTAAAGTCATCAGATGATCATAACGACTTGCAAAATGATTTAAATATGTATCTGTATGCTGCGAAGAGTGGCAGTTGACCCTGAATAAAGAAAAGTGCGAAGTTATTCACATGAGTACTAAAAGAAATCAGCTAAATTTCGATTACGTGATAAATCACACAAGTCTGAGGGCTGTAATTTCAACTAAATACTTAGGGATCACATTTACAAATAACTTAAATTGGAACGATCACATAGATAATATTGTGGGTAGAGCAAACCAAAGGCTACGATTCATTGGCAGAACACTTAGAAGGTTCAACATGTCTACCAAAGAGACTGCTTACACTACGCTTGTCTTACACTACGCTTGTACGCCCTATTCTGGAGTACTGTTGTGCGGTGTGGGATCCGCATCAGGTGTGACTGACGGATGACATCGAAAAAGTACAAAGAAGGGCAGCTCATTTTGTATTATCGCGAAATAGGGGAGATAGTGTCACAGACATGATACGTGAATTGGAGTGGTACTCATTAAAACAAAGGCGTTTTTCACTGGACGCGATCTTCTCATGAAATTTGAATCACCAGTTTCCTTCTCTATTGTGAAAACATTCTGTTGGCACCCACCTAAATAGGGAGAAATGATCATCGCGATAAAATTATAGAAATCAGGGCTCGCACGGAAAAATTTAAGTGCTCGTTTTTCCTGCGTGCCGTTCGAGAGTGGAACGGTAGAGAGACAGCATGAAGGTGGTTCATTGAACCCTCTGCCAGGCACTTTATTGTGAATAGCAGAATAATCACGAAGATGTAGATGTAGATGTAGATAAGGGACAATCAAAACTTTCTGATCGGAGGCCGTACAGTCCACAATAGATACGCCAATGAAGCAAAATCGTCGTGAGCATTGAGGCAATCGTCACGTCGAGGCACCAGGTTGAAAATACCTGTTTGGTAAAACAGCGTGTCCTGCTGCGTGGAGACTTCCGTAAGTGCCCGCCGTGCTTCGTCGTCCAATAGGAAGCGTCGACCCTTCAAAGCCTTTTTTAAGGGACCGATGGCTTGTTAATCGCATGGGGAGAGATCAGGATTATAGACCGGGTGCTCGAGTGTCTCCCACCAGCTTTCTTTGCCTGCAACAATGCGCTCAAGGAACATATTGCGTTCTGTGTCGAATCGCGATTAGCACAGAACTTGGCGCACCATTGCACAACGGAGGTTCTCGACAGACATTCTGCGTCATATATATTCTTCATTCTCCCCACTATGTCTACCGGCGTCTGTCCTTCGGCAGCGAAGAAAAGAATATCAGCACATCAGCGCTGTTTGCACGCATTTGGTAAATACGTCGCCATAGTTCACGTTAGTCTTTTGGTTGTGGGTGTACCAGACATAAGTTAAGTAACTGCATCAGAATCGAGATAACTTGCGTATACGGTGCAGGAAAGCCCTCAAACGGAAACATTTTGATCACTCTTTATAGAACTGGGTGCTGGTCAAGTACGGCTTGGTATTGCTATTATTCCTGCAGACTTTGGTTAACATTAATTAGGCATTAGTTAGGATAACACTCTCTCTCGTGATGTCGTTTAGGACGTTTATGGTTCACACACACACACACAGTGACGCGAGAACAGGACAGCTGGTGGCGAAGATGGCCGGTATTTTCTTTTTCGGGAGCGGAGTGACCCAGAGAACCGCCCCCGATAGCATCAGAACGTCGGCCGGGGCCAGTGCAGCTGACTTACTGCCACGACAACTCCCACCGGGCCGCGCCGTCAGCGAGGGCGGTCAGCGGCCAGCTGCCGGCAATAATACGCATAAATAATCCGAAATTCGCCTCGTAAATCAAGCGCCGCGTACCGCACCACGCTCCCTGCCTGTCAGGCGTACAGTGCGCGCCACGAATCTCGCGCACTGTGCCTTCCGTAGCAGTGTAGACATCCTGACGTCTGCTGCTGTAGCCGCTTCGCAAACTGAAAACATTTTCTGGAGCATACGTGGCCTTAATATCAATCTAATTTCCTTTCTGTTATGTTGGGACATGTGCAGTAGAGTTTCTCGTTAGCTAAATGTGCAGCGCGCTAGCCTCGGAGACAGAGAGGAGAGCCCACTACGGTTGGAATCAGCGCGCAGAATCAACAACCATCGATCTGCACCACCAGTCTGCTGGGCGTCGGCTTTTAGGTGGTTTTCTAAGCTCATGTTTCAGAAAATACTGTGCTGGTACACGATTTCCAAACCAGAAGATACGATTCCTAAATGGCTGAAATACGATCAAGCACAAAGCAAAGTTTACACGATTCAAGGTCAGATGACTTCCTCTTATTATGTTAAGCATGGTGAGAGAAAGGTCATCCCACAACACAGTTAAAAAAAATACGCGATCTACATCTACATCTACATGGTTACTCTGCAATTCACACTTAAGTGCCTGGCAGAGGGTTCCTGGAACCATTTTCATTCTACTTCTCTACCATTCCACTCTCGAATGGCGCGTGGGAAAACGAACACCTAAATCTTTCCGTTCAAGCTCTGATTTCACTTATTTTATTATGATGATCATTCCTCCCTACGTAGGTGGATGTCGCATTCGGAAGATAAAGTTGGTGATTGAAATTTCGTTAACAGATCTCGCCGAAAAAAACCGCCTTTCTTTCAGTGTCTGCCATCCCAACTTGCGTATCGTA
The DNA here is from genome assembly GCF_023864345.2 of Schistocerca serialis cubense. Lineage (NCBI taxonomy): Eukaryota > Metazoa > Arthropoda > Insecta > Orthoptera > Acrididae > Schistocerca > Schistocerca serialis. The sequence goes on from NC_064645.1 coordinate 188,954,632, forward strand.
TCAGTGACACTCTCACCCATATTGCGCGATGAGACGAAACGAGCTGCCCTTCTTTGAACTTTTTCGAAGTCCTCCGACAATCCTACCTGGTAAGGATCCCACACCGCGCAGCAATATTCCAGCAGAGGACGGACAAGTATAATGTAGGCTGTCTCTTTAGTGGGTTTGTCGCATCTTCTAAGTGTTCTGCCAACAAAGGGCAGTCTTTGTTTCGCCTCCCCCACTATATAATCTACGTGGTCTTTCCAATTAAGGTTGCTTATAATTGTAATTAGTAGGTATTTAGTCGAATTGACAGCCCTTAGATATTTTGCGATTTATCGTATACCCAAAATTTATTGGATTTCTTTTAGAACTCATGTGGATGACCCGCAAATTTCTTTGTTTAGTGCCAATTGCCACTTTTCGCACCATACAGAAATTCTGTCTAGATCATTTTGTAATTGGAATTGATCGTCTAATGATTTCACTAAACGGTAAATTACAGCGCCACCCGCAAACAATTTATGTGGGCTGCTCAGATAATCACCTAGATCATTTATGTAAATCAGGAATAGCAGAGGGCCTATGACACACCTTGCGCAACGCCAGATTCCGTCTTGTTCTAGTCGATGATTTACCGTCTATCACTACGAACTGTGACCTCTCTGAGAGAAAATCACGAATCCAGTCACACATCTGAGACGATACTCCATATGCGCGCAATTTGATTAATAGCCGCTTGTGAGGAACGGTATCAAAAGCCTTCTGGAAATCTAGGAATATGGAATCAATCTGAGACCCCTTCTCGACAGCACTCATTACTACATGGGAATAAAGAGCTAGCTGTGTTGCAAAAGAACGATATTTTCTGAATCCGTTTTGGTTATGTATCAATAAGTCATTTTCTTCAAGATGATTCACAATGTTCGAGTACAGTATATGCTCCAAAACTCTACTGCAAAACCGAGCGAGGTGGCGCAGTGGCTAGCACACTGGACTCGCATTCGGGAGGACGACGGTTCAATTCCACGTCCGGCCATGCAGATTTAAGTTTTCCGTGATTTCCCTAAATCGCTCCAGGCAAATGCCGGGATGGTTCCTTTGAAAGGGCACGGCCTACTTCCTTCCTCGTCCATCCCTAATCCGATGAGACCGATGACCTGCCTGTTTGGTCTAGCAATGTTCGTGTCGGGATGGACGCAGAAAGCAGTGTAGTCGTCGTCGTAAAACGGAAATGGCGCGATTTACCTGAAGTTCAGAAGGGCATGATCATTGGTTTTCGGTTCAAGGGTGGAAGCATTTCCGAAATGGCAAAGTTTGTAAACAGTTCGTGCACGCCAGTTCCGCAACCGGACGTCCACTGAGTGGCGACAGGTTGCCTTTACATTCGATTCACGTTTTATGATGTTTGAGAAAGATGGCGGTTGCCCCGTGCACCGTGCAACGTCTGAAAGCAAACACTCTGCAAAACCCGAGGGAGGATCGTGATCTGTGGAATGTTTTCGTGGTATTGACCCGTCAAGGTAGCCTAGACCGCTAACGCGCTGCTTCGTGGACTCGGGTAGGCGCGCCGGCCCCGGATCGAGTCCGCCTGGTGGATTAACGACGATAGCCGGTGAGCCGGCCATCCTGGATGTGGTTTTTAGGTGGTTTTCCACATCCTGCTAGGTGAATACCGGGCTGGTCTCCACGCTCATGAATTCCACTAGACACAGACAGTTGGGGTACACTAATTCCGTCCTTGGGGGGGGGGGGGGGGGGCAAGTGGGGGCGGCAGGAAGGGCATCCGGCCACCCCTTAAACTTCACATGCCAAATCCGATTAACCATGGCCGACACCGCGTGCCTGCGGGACAAGGCGCAAGCCATAGATAGATAGAATGTTTTCGTGGTATTCTCTGTATGATCTCGTCGTTCTGGAAACCACAACGGATCAACCTTTCTTTTTACTCATCAGTCTTCTGACTAGTTTTATGTGGCCCACCACAAATTCCTCTCCTGTGCCAACCTCTTCATCTCGGAGTTCAAAACTGGTTCAAATGGCTCTGAGCACTATAAGACTTAACTGCTGTGGTCACCAGTCTCCTAGAACTTAGAACTACGTAAACCTAACTAACCTAAGGACATCACACACATCCATGCCCGAGGCAGGATTCGAACCTGCGACTGTAGCGGTCGCGCGGTTTCAGACTGTAGCGCCTAGAACCGCTCGGCCACAATGGCCGGCAACTGGAGAGTGTAATTTTGTATATTTCCGACACTGCTTTGGAATATAACTACACTTGTTTGTCAAATAATCAAAACAGCGCACTCTATACGGCGGGATGAACGTTAGATAATGTGACAAGCGAGAGGGAACCGTTAAACATTCAGAAAACAATATTGGCTCAATGGAAATAATACAGGATGTCCACAGGAAAATTTAAGGAATTTGAAATGCAATATCATAAGAAAAGAGAGAGAAAAAAATAAAGCACTATGAAACAGATTTTTCGGTTTGTGGCTCAATGTAGCGTAGCTCAAAAAGTTTTGTGCGTATTTTTCCTGTACGGTTCTTCTTTTTGTTTCAGGTATTAAGTAACTACCTGAAATGACTACGCCCCACGGGAGAATCTAATGCATGTAAGGCATGCGCAAAAGAAATCCGCCATTGTTGTCCAAAGAAATTTCCGACATGAATTTCAAAGTGTGCCATCTGACCTTAATGCTTGGTATGAGAATTTCCTAGCCACTAGGACTGTGAGCAGTCTCATCTGATGAAATAGCAGAGGAGGTCAGAGAGACCTACCAAGAAATTCCATCAAAGTGGTTCACCGAGAAATGCGAGAGCTAAACATTTCTCCCTCAACAGCCCAAAAGGTACTACATAAACGACGTCATCTGTGATCTTACATAGTTTAAGTTGTGCAAGCACTGTAGCTAAACAACTTGCAGCTTCAAATCGAATTTGCTGTTGAGATGTTGGACTGGATAGGGTAAAACTGCGCTACCTAGTCAACGTCGTTTCTTATGACAAAGCCACCTTCCACACTCATGGGAAGATTAATCGCTACAACATTCACATCTGCTCTTCCAAAAATCACTACGGTTTTCCGATGTTTTTCGGTATATGTCTGAGACAGCGGAAAGGCGAATGTGTGAAAAAAAAATTATTCAAATGGCTCTGAGCACTATGGGACTTAACATCTGAGGTCATCAGTCCCCTAGAACTTAGAACTGCTTAAACCTAACGAACCTAAGGACATCACACACATCCATGCCGGAGGCAGGATTCGAACCGGCGACCGTAGCAGCCGCGCGGTTCCGGACTGAAGCGCCTAGAACCTCTTGGCCATCACGGCCAGCATTTATCTGCTCACATCTGAACAGTTTGTAATCCCTCCGCTTCTTCCCCTACAGCAAGATGAGATCTTCTAGCATAACAGTGGACCAGTACCATTGTTGTATTAACGAAACATATGCACAAGCATTTCAAAATCACGGATTCAAATCGTTACTTGTTTCTCCGTTAATTCTGTAGGCTTTGGTCATTAACCAGTTCTACAAACAACAGCAGCTTTGGAAGACTTAAGGACAAATAAGGCAGAAGGGATAGATAATATTCCATCAGAATTTATAAAATCATTTAAGGACGTGGCAATAAAACTACTGTCCACGTTGGTGTGTAGAATGTATGAGGCTGGCGATATATACCATCAGGCTTTTGGAAAAACGTCATCCACACAATTACGAAAACTCCAGGAGCCGACAAACGTGAGAGTTATTGTACAGTCAGCTAAACAGTTCATGGATGCAAGTTACTGTAAGAATAACATACAGAATAATGGAAAAGAAAATTATGGATGTGCTAGATGACGATCAGTTTGGCTTTAGGAAAGATAAAGGCATCTCAGAGGCAATTCTTACGTTGCGGTTGATAATGGAAGCAAGACTGAAGAAATAGCAAGACACGTTCTTAGGATTTGTCGACCTGTAAAAAGCGTTCGACATTGTAAAATCGTGCAAGATGTTGGAAATTCTGAGAAAAATGGGATAAAGCTACTGGTAAAGCAAGAGGGAACAATAAGAGTGGAAAACAGAGAATGACGCGCTCCCATTAAAAAGGGTATAAAGACAGGGCAGTAGTCTTTCGCTCCTACTGTTCAATATATACATCGAGGAAGGAATGAGGCAAATAAAAGAAAGGTTCAAGAGTGTGAATAAAATTCAGGATAAAAGGATTTCAATGATAGGATTCGCTGATGACATTTCTATCCTCAGTGAAAGTGAAGAAGAATAGCATCTTGTGTTGAATGGAATGAACAGTCTAACGTATACTGAATATGGATTGACGGTAAATCGAAGTAAAGGAAGTAGCAGAAATGAGAATAGCGCGAAACTTAAAATTACAATAGGACGTCACGAATTAGAGAAAGTTAAAGTATTCTGCTACCTAGGCAGTAAAATAACCCATGACGGACGGAGCAAGGAGGACATCATAGGCACACTAGCACTGGCACAAAAGGCATTCCTGGCCAAGAGAAGTCGGCTAGTATCAAACAAAGGTCTTAGCGCGAGGAAGAAATTACTGAGAATGTACTTTTGGAGCATAGCATTGTATGGTACTGTGACATGGACTGTGAGAAAATCAGAACAAAAGAGAATGGAAGCCTCTGACATGTGCTGCTACAGAAGAAGGTTGCAAATTAAGGGATCGATAAGGTAAGGAATGAACAGGTTCTTCGCACAATCGACGGAGAGGGATGTATGAAAAAAGTGACAAGAAGAAGAAACAGGATGATAGGACATCTGTTAAGGCATCTGGGAATAACTACCATTGTATTAGTCTCCTCACTCCCACAGCAGTTGGACTCTTGAGTATGTGTGACGAGTTAAAAAGATTTGGTAAGTTTTACCTCTCACTGCAGTTCTGACATCTTAAATTGTTGGCGCAGCAGGTTGACTTTCGTTAAAATGTGTTGGGTATTTATCGTTTGTTAGTGTCAATATTTGCTTCTACACGATTGTTTAAATATGTTGCAGAGTACCAATGCAGAATCGGTGACTTACAGTACCTGCCAGTCGAATAGCAAAGAGGGACAACTGAATTTATGTACGAGCTACGGCGACTCCCGTTCATTTTATTTCTGTCTTCCCGATGCCTTCCTTCACTGGCTACCCGGTAGACGGCGCGACTTTAACTTGCAGTTTAGGTAGATGATCGCTGTCTCAAAGAGTTTGAAATAGGCCGTCAGTTGGTTGTGAGGCGAGAATGGGCAGGAGGGTGTGTCAGGAGTGGGTTTTCGCGCGTAACGGTTCCTCAGGGCGTTGGTTCTGTCTGTGCCGAGATCGACTTGTCACTCCGTTGGGTAGTGGCAATCCCACTGTTGCATCGACGGTGTCCTCCTACGGCGTTCAGTGGATTTGCACTTCTCTATTTACCGTGCTGTGCAGACCTGGACGCTGGCAGATTAGCCCTCATCATTTCGCGTAGCAAGGACCTTACTGGAAAATTTTCCGGTCAGTATTGTTCGCGCTCTGATATCTGTGCCTCTGCTGTTGATGCCTTATGGATCACTCGAACATTTTAATTTATTGTGATTAATCTTGGCCGTAACCATGTTGTACTTCTGCATTTATTTCATTGGTGGAAATATTGGGTTTAAGTTAGTGACTGTCCTGAGTAGGCGATAAAGTTACTTAGTGTGGATTACCAAGGCCAGAAGCCGTGCAGCACTTTCAAATTCAGTGGTTTACTAGTGAAACTTAATATTAGCCTCACGTGTAAGGCAGCTTTTGCTGTTAAGGCTTTAAAGTTAAATGAAGTTCTTTACTCGCTTTTATTAAATTGGTCATGAGCCGTGTGGCATAATTTCTGTTCATTGTGTTTGAGACTTTTGTACTTTAGTAAGGTTTGCAATTTTACCTTTTAATTGTTTTACGAGGAATTCCGTGTAGTAATATATGTGTTTCGAAACTAGATTCTAGACGCTTGTCAAGCCTGAGAGCTGATTCAGGAAACACTGTTTCTAATGCCTAGTCGCTAAGCATTCACTGATTCTAGACGGTTGTCAAACCTGAGGGCTGATTCCGGAAACACTGTTTGTAATGCATCGTCACTAAGCATTCACAGATTCTAGACGGTTGTCAAGCCTGAGGACTGATTCAAGGAGACACTGTTTGTAACGCCTGGTCACTAAGTATTCACCTGTTGACGTAAGCTTAATCACTTATTTGCTCTACCTGTTTGATTCAAGTAGGCAGCTGGCCGTGAAATTGTTTGATGAGGCGTTAATTATTATATTTATACTCCCTTGCTAGCGATCCTCTTTTTTTTTTAGTTACCTTATTTTATGGTGGATTTCTTTGGCTTATAGCCCTGCTCTCTTGAGTAGATGGCGATTGGTGTTCATGTAAGCTCTATATCTGTAGCCTATATTTCACCTAAGTGGTGTCTTTAGCAGCACCTGTTAACCTTGTGAAGCGCGAGCCCGATCTTTTGGCGGCTTGCGGTCGCGTGGACCTGTTGGTGTTGTGTTCCAGCACGTGCCTTCCGGCTGTGTTTGAGGTGTGTCCGCTATTGTTATGGTGGAACCGTCCACTTTGGCAGCTTTCCTTCTTTGAGTTGAGCTGCCGCCGTTCCCTTCTTAAGGCTCTGATGTACTTGCTTTATCTTCTTAATATTCCGTCTAACGGTCTGTATGTGAAAGACGTCGTAATTAAATTTTGAGGTAGTTCGTTTGCCTGTTCAAATATTTGCGTATATACTTTGTGTGCTGAGGAAAATTTCAATGTAATTTCCGTTCTGCTCGGCATTTCGTTAGAATTCTATTTTTAAATATTCTTTGCATGAGTTTAATTTGTCGCTGTCAGTTCTATGGATGTAGGAAAATTCTTCAGGTCTGCCATGTTTGGGAATTAATTCTAAATTACCAGATCTTAACTTAATAACTGTGACTGTTTAAGAACAATGTGCAAAAGTTATACTTGCTCATTTTTTTAGAAGGGTTTTATTATGATTTATTTTTTATTTGTTGCTCGCACTGATTCCTTCGGCTAGCAGGAATCGAAATTTCAGGCATGTCAGTTTGGGGTAAAAAATATTAAAAGGCTTATTTTCATTTAACAACCTCTTATGTTCAGAAATATTTGGTGATTTTATTTTATTTTGTGCTTTCATGTGCTCTGTAAATAAATGTGATCATTCAAATGACAATTGATGAAAGAGTTGTGGAGCCCCGTCCACCCGCCCCAATGTGATCCTTCACCTGTCCCAGCCTGTGTCCTAAGGTTCCAATCCATACTGCCTAACAAAAATGCAAAAATGTGAAGCACACAGAGCGGGAGGAGAAAACGAAATGAAACTTAATTGGTTGAGAGCTGTTTGATGTTATTTCACGGATTAGAAAGAACTCGACAGTGTGAGCCTACTTATCGGTATAGCGCTGCGCCCGCTTGTGGCCAGAATGCGTACACCGGTTCGGTTGTGGAGGATGTCAAAAGGGCAAATGAGGCAAACTCGCCCCCAACTATTGCAACAGGTCCTTGATATCCTGGACACTAACTGCTTCCACAAATGTTGTATCGGAACAGATCTTGCAATCTTTCTGACGACACAAGTACCTCAACATCACTGAGATGGTTCACAGAGGCACGTGCCATGTGAGGACGACCGTTGTCCTGTTGAAAAATAGCATGACTATAATGTCACGTGAGAGGTGACACACGAGGACGTCGGATGTTCATGACGTGCCAAGACGCTGTCGTAGTTCCTTCATTCATGACAAGTCATGGCCTGAAGTTATAGGTGATTGCTCTACACACTGTGACTTAAGAAGTAAAGCCTCAGCGCTTCTCCAAAATTTCGGAATACTGAAACCTCCTAGGGTACCGCCATACTCACTGGCGGTCGTCCAGAGTACTGCAGGACACGATGTGATATCTTTCCTCACCATTCTATGCTTCCTGTTCTCGGAACCAGTCCAATATCTTGTGTTAATTGACGGCAGTTTATCTATGGAACGGTAATTGACTAATCCAGCTGCTGCTAGTCTCCATACAATGGTGTGGCATGACACAGAAAGTTGCTGCCAGCCCATTACTTGTTATTGGATGACAGTTGCGGTTGTGAAGGGATTACGATGTGCCTGGTACACACCACGGCGGTCCTCCCTTGTGGAGATCTGACATGGCCGACCCACCTCCGGATGCCCCGCAAATCTGTATGTTGCACGATTCGACGAGCCACAGTGAGGACCCTTTTATGCTCTTTCAGGTGTTGGTAACACTGTCTCACATGGGTATGCGGCATCTCCGTGTCGTGTGATGGTCCAAAATGTGACGCTGTTCACGCTTCTTATATACCATACCAGGACTGGTACAGACACTAAACACGAATAACACTAATGCACTCTGGTGTCCGTGCTACCCCTCACAGGGAACTGCAGCTGTTGTTACATACCCGCCGATGGTCTGGTTGTACGAAGTTAACTGAGATCCGACCATGTCTTCTGGGTCCTTCACGTCGTTGTCAGGCAGTTCATAAATAAACCCAATTCAATACACGTAAATAGTAGGAAAGATCGGTTGGCTTCGCAGTGCGTTGTCATTCCCCGGAACCAGCCAAAACTATCTAGGAGTATACGTCGAGGCGACTCAAGGTGGAGCGACCAAATAAGTCTAGCCTCTGAGAAGTCAGATGCAGATTTATCGTAGGTCATGTACCGCAGACATTACTTTAAAACCCTCATTCGACCAATTCTTGAATAGTTTTCGACTTCTTGGCAAGTTTGGAGGAGCCAGGATCCAAAGAACAGCTATGTGTCTCGTTATGGTTGCTTTCAATCAACGAGATTGAACCGTATCATCTTCATCTTTGCCTAGGTGTGGTGTGTCCTCTTCCGGAGCCTTGGCTTTGCTCTGCCCCGATTGTTTTTAAATTTCGGAGGGCGCTGCGTTCTGGGGAGAGACCTGCTGACGACGAGAGTATCGAGTGCTGCTGCCGGAGTGAGACGGGGAGTTTAGTTTCCGGTTGTGTGGTAGCGCAATGTTGCGGGAAGGGTGGTATAACTTCCTGTGAACGCAGGTTATTGCTACGAGCGTGTGTACTCGGGACGGCGGCAGTCGTTCTGGACGGGCTGTGTGATAAGGAAGCTCGGCGTGGCGTCTGTTGACGCGGCGTGTCCGCGTTGCTATGGCGGAACTGGGGCGATTGACATAACTCGAGTTGGTGATGGTTGCAACCTGTCGCCGAATGCTTGCCTGCTTTCTGGGCTAACGGTGAGAATTTCTTGACTTGATGTGTCTCACTCAATTTCTGCCGGTGTCGTCGGGTGTATTTTGCTCTAAGGTCGTGTGCCATGGTGTTTCGCAGTTTTAGTAGGCTCAGGCGTGCCCGAAATCCAGATTCAGTGATCTGCTGTTGTATTGTCAAGTGTAACTATTAATAGAAAGAGTGTTAACTCTCTGTGCCTTAATAACTGAACCTAAAATATTATCCGTGGTTGAAATTTTATTCTGACCCAAGTGCAATAACAATCTTGTACTTGTTGAGTGGTATTATTATTTAGTACTGGCCGTCACATTTACTAAGTCGAAGATTTACGAAGGCCAGTGGGTGTCATTAACAGTTCCTGCCTAGATAGGCGTTATATTTTGAACCATGTGTTTCAATGTCTAGTAATTTTTATTTTATGTGTTATAGAGAGTTGCTGTCATGCCTTATGTGGACGATTCGCCACGTTGATGAAGTTTCTAGTTGTTCTGCTGGTCTGTGTCATATTGCTAAAGCAGGCAGTCCTAGCACAGCTGATTGTAAATTTTTCCTAGTGGTAACGAGCACGGGATGGTTTTAAGTGCTAGCTCACTAACTTCAACCATTCTCAAATATTTATTACTACTGATATTCAGGCCCTTCAGGCCGAGTGGCGACGTCATTACCACTTTTTGGTTATTAATTTTATCTTATTAGATTGTTTCATTAAAAGAAAACCTTTGGTATATGAATTTGTTTTTTGGTCTTTACTGCTGCTTTGGACGAAGTAAATTAACTGTTGGTTTTGTATTCTTGTAGCATTATCGAAACAGCATTTGTGGTTATATTTGATTGGCCCTTTTCTTTTGGCCGAATGAATATATATATATATATATATATATATATATATATATATATATATATATATTATTATGTGCGATTGGACCCATACGGATCACGCAAAGCTTTTCCGATTCAATTTTTTAATTCTCCAAACTTCTCTCATTCTTTCCCCATGAATTCTCTTTCTTTCCTCTGTCCATTTTGTCCCCTGTCTATTGCAAACTTCATTCTCGGGTTGTACTTTCCAACTATTGATTTTTTGCCTGTATACATTTCTGTTTATAACATCTGAAGAATTTATTTGTGCATTTGCTAGATCTGTTTTGGTTTCTTGTATCCAGGGTACGGTTTTCAATTTTTCAATGTACACTCCTGGAAATTGAAATAAGAACACCGTGAATTCATTGTCCCACGAAGGGGAAACTTTATTGACACACTCCTGGGGTCAGATACATCACATGATCACACTGACAGAACCACAGGCACATAGACACAGGCAACAGAGCATGCACAATGTCGGCACTAGTACAGTGTATATCCACCTTTCGCAGCAATGCAGGCTGCTATTCTCCCATGGAGACGATCGTAGAGATGCTGGATGTAGTCCTGTGGAACGGCTTGCCATGCCATTTCCACCTGGCGCCTCAGTTGGACCAGCGTTCGTGCTGGACGTGCAGACCGCGTGAGACGACGCTTCATCCAGTCCCAAATATGCTCAATGGGGGACAGATCCGGAGATCTTGCTGGCCAGGGTAGTTGACTTACACCTTCAAGAGCACGTTGGGTGGCACGGGATACATGCGGACGTGCATTGTCCTGTTGGAACAGCAAGTTCCCTTGCCGGTCTAGGAATGGTACAACGATGGGTTCGATGACGGTTTGGATGTACCGTGCACTATTCAGTGTCCCCTCGGCTTTTCGCGGATGATGCTGTAGTATACAGAGAAGTTGCTGCATTAGAAAATTGTAGCGAAATACAGGAAGATCTGCAGCGGATAGGCACTTGGTGCAGGGAGTGGCAACTGACCCTTAACATAGACAAATGTAATGTATTGCGAATACATAGAAAGAAGGATCCTTTATTGTATTATTATATGATAGCGGAACAAACACTGGTAGCAGTTACTTCTGTAAAATATCTGGGAGTATGCGTACGGAACGATTTGAAGTGGAATGATCATATAAAATTAATTGTTGGTAAGGCAGGTACCAGGTTGAGATTCATTGGGATAGTGCTTAGAAAATGTAGTCCATCAACAAAGGAGGTGGCTTACAAAACACTCGTTCGACCTATACTTGAGTATTGCTCATCAGTGTGGGATCCGTACCAGGTCGGGTTGACGGAGGAGATAGAAAAGATCCAAAGAAGAGCGGCGCGTTTCGTCACCGGGTTATTTGGTAACCGTGATAGCGTTACGGAGATGTTTAATAAAGTCAAGTGGCAGACTCTGCAAGAGAGGCGCTCTGCATCGCGGTGTAGCTTGCTGTCCAGGTTTCGAGAGGGTGCGTTTCTGGATCAGGTATCGAATATATTGCTTCCCCCTACTTATACCTCCCGAGGAGATCACGAATGTAAAATTAGAGAGATTAGAGCGCGCACGGAGGCTTTTAGACACTCGTTCTTCCCGCGAACCATACGCGACTGGAACAGGAAAGGGAGGTAATGACAGTGGCACGTAAAGTGCCCTCCGCCACACACCGTTTGGTGGCTTGCGGAGTATCAATGTAGATGTAGATGTAGACGATCACCAGTGGTGTACGGCCAGTGTAGGAGATCGCTCCCCACACCATGATGCCGGGTGTTGGCCCTGTGTGTCTCGGTCGTATGCAGTCCTTATTGTGGCGCTCACCTGCACGGCGCCAAACACGCATACGACCATCATTGGCACTAAGGCAGAAGCGACTCTCATCGCTGAAGACGACACGTCTCCATTCGTCCCTCCATTCACGCCTGTCGCGACACCACTGGAGGCGGGCTGCACGATGTTGGGGCGTGAGCGGAAGACGGCCTAACGGTGTGCGGGACCGTAGCCCAGCTTCATGGAGACGGTTGCGAATGGTCCTCGCCGATACCGCAGGAGCAACAGTGTCCCTAATTTGCTGGGAAGTGGCGGTGCGGTCCCCTACGGCACTGCGTAGGATCCTACGGTCTTGGCGTGCATCCGTGCGTCGCTGCGGTCCGGTCCCAGGTCGACGGGCACGTGCACCTTCCGCCGACCACTGGCGACAACATCGATGTACTGTGGAGACCTCACGCCCCACGTGTTGAGCAATTCGGCGGTACGTCCACCCGGCCTCCCGCATGCCCACTATACGCCCTCGCTCAAAGTCCGTCAACTGCACATACGGTTCACGTCCACGCTGTCGCGGCATGCTACCAGTGTTAAAGACTGCGATGGAGCTCCGTATGCCACGGCAAACTGGCTGACACTGACGGCGGCGGTGCACAAATGCTGCGCAGCTAGCGCCATTCGACGGCCAACACCGCAGTTCCTGGTGTGTCCGCTGTGCCGTGCGTGTGATCATTGCTTGTACAGCCCTCTCGCAGTGTCCGGAGCAAGTATGGTGGGTCTGACACACCGGTGTCAATGTGTTCTTTTTTCCATTTCCAGGAGTGTATATTAAAATTTTGTGGGAGAGTCCGGGTGTTGGGAGTCTGTGGATATGACCGTAAAATTTTAGTCTTCTTTTCCGGATGTCTGCGGCGAGGTTAGATAATTTTTCTGTAGTTTTCCGAGACTGTAACCTGTATCCATCTTCCGTTCTTTTTGGGCTAAGAATCTTTCTGATAATTTTGCGTTCCTCTTTCAGGATGCCTTCCAGGTCGCCTTTTCTATGGGGTGTGAGTGTTTCGCTGGCATATAGTGCTTCGGGCTTGATTACTGTATTGTAGTGTCGTATTTTTGAGTGAATGGAGAGACACTTTTTATTGTAGATGTTGTGGGTTTTCCAGTATGCTCTTTTCAGTTTTTGCAGTCGAAATTTTTGTGCAGTTTTCTCTCCCCCTGTGGGTTCTAGGACCTCGCCTAAGTATTTAAAGAATGGAACTCTCTCAATTTGTCCATATTTTGTAGTCAGTTTTTGAGTTTCAAATTTTGAGCAAATGAATTTGGTTTTTTGGAAGGAAATTTGTAGCCCAACTTTTTCGGCGCATTCTTTGAGAATTTCTATCTGTTTAATTGCTGTGGTCTCGTTTTCTGCTAGAATGGCCACGTCATCTGCAAATGCCAAGCATGAAATTTTAATACCATCTTTAGATCTTCCTAGTTGTATAGGCTTCCAGTAATTTTGATTCTTCAGTTCTTTTTCCCATTCTCGGATGACTTTGTCTAAGACAAGGTTGAAGAGGAGTGGAGACAAGCCGTCACCTTGTCTGACGCCGGTTTTGATCAGGAAGGGCTTTGATATTTCGCCCAGGGATTTTATCTTAGAAGTTGTGTTTGTGAGCGTTTCTTTGATAAGGTTTAGGGTTTTCGGATCGAGTCCTAGCTCCTCAAGGATAATAAAGAGAGATTGCCTATCGATTGAACCATAAGCCTTTGCGAAATCAACAAAGGAACAAATGATCGGACTGTTTCTGACTGCTTTGTATTTTAGTGTTGTCTTCAAATTGAAAATTTGTTCTGCACAGGATCGGTGAGGGCGAAAGCCAGCTTGGTATTCACCAATACTGTGTTCGAGTTGTTCTTGTGTTCGTTGAAGAAGACAAGCTGAGAGGATCTTATAAGTGACTTAGAGAAGGGAGTTTCCTCGATAGTTGTTTGTATCTGCCATGTCTCCCTTTTTATGCAGTGGATGAATTAGGGCGCATTTCCAATCTTCTGGTAGTTTTTCTGTCTGTCAAATGTCTGTGATGATTTGAGTGAATTCTTTGAGGGAATTTGGTCCAAGATTTTTAAGTAGTTCTGCAGTGATATTATCTTTTCCGGATGCCTTGTTGTTTTTCAGTCTGTGAATATGTCTTTGGATCTCCTCTAGTGTAGGTGGTGGGGATTCTGGATTTCTGTAGATAGCAGTTTCTTGAGAGAAACTTGAAGAAGGTTCAGGGCAATTGAGGAGTCCGGAAAAGTATCTTGCCAGCTCCTCACAATTTTCCCGATTTGTGAGCGCTAGTTTTCCATCTGGTTTTCTGAAACATAGATTTCGTGAGCCGTATCCATTGATTCTCCCAGCAAAGGTCTTATAGAAGTCTCGTACATTATAGTTACGGAAATTTTCTTCAATAGACTCACACTGTTCCTTGAGGTACTTCCTCTTGACTTGTCTGATTGTTTTTGCCACTTGTCTTCTGGTGTTGTGGAAGTGATCTAGATTTTCTGGGGATTTTTTACTGTTATACTTCAGAAAGGCTTTCTTTCTTTCTTCCAGCGCTTTTTCACATCCAGAGTCCCACCAGGGGTGTTTTGTGTTCTTTTTCAATGGGATCAGTTCTTTTGCCTTCTTTGTAATTTTTGTTCGAAATTTTTCCCAAGAGTCAGCTGATTCCTTTACCCACTCCTCCTTCAGATTGGTTTCTTTGATTGTTCGTGTGTCAAATTTCATCATGTGTGTTTTCTTCGGATAGAATTTTTTTGGGGTGAATTTCACTTTAATGCGTGTTAAGTAGCGGTCTGAGTCAATGTTCGCCCCTCTGCGGATTTGGACATCATGGATCTCTTTCTGTACGAAATAGGAGATGGCAATGTGGTCAATCTGATATTCGCCGATCTCTTGTATGGGGGACCTCCAGGTCTTTTGTTTTCTAGGTTTTTTTCTCAAAGATGTAGACATTATTTTTAGATTATTTTGTTGGCATAGTTCAGTAAATCTCAGTCCGTTTCTGTTGGTGAATCTGTGTGCTGGATATTTTCCTACAGTTTTTTGGTGTTCTTTCTCTCTGCCAATTTGTGCATTGAAATCTCCCATTAAGATTTTGATATCATCCCGGGGAATTTTGGCCATGACATCTTCAAGTTTAGTCCAGAATTTTTCAGTTTGTAGTTGGCGTTTTTTGTTGTCTGTGTTTGTGGGTGCATGAACATTTATCAATGTGTATTTCCTGTTGGCGCACTGGATACGCATGGTCATGAGGCGATTATTTATGGAAGAGACCTCTCCAATTGAGCCTAATATATTTCTGTGCACCGCAAATGCCATGCCCAGGAGTGGCGTACCATTGGCAATTCGTTTGTCAGTCTTGCTCTTGAAGATGCGATAGTTTCCATAGTCTATTGTATTTTCATCCGTGAATCTAGTTTCTTGTAACGCTAAGATCTTAATTTTTTGTTGGTCTAGCTCTGTTACTAAGTTGTGTAATTTTCCAGGTTGAATTAGGGTCTGAATGTTAAAGGTACCAATGTACATGGGAATCTTGGGACGAAGTTTGCTTGAGAACTCTGATCGTGATGGCCCGGGTTCCCCAGAATCCGAAAACTCAGTTGTCGTCTGTCGACGAGTGGATTGGTTACCACCTGGGGTAGTTCTGTCATTACTCTCACGAATCATGATAGCTTGTAAGTTTTGGTCCAGTGTTTCCACTGTGTGTTTAGAACCAGGGATTGTCAGTTCCTGGAGCATATAATACAGCCGCACCTACTAGATGGACAGACGCTGACCTCGCTGCCGCTCTACTCGAGTACAGACGCATTGAGGATTTGGACTGTGAGATTTTTTTTCAATTTTTTCTCCTATAGATCCGCCGTGTTCTGCGTTAACAGGGTCACCTCGTGTAGGATGTGGCTCTTCACCACGCACGGACGGTCTTGGATGTAGCTTCCTCAGAGGCAAAGGTCTTGCATACCTCCTCAGCTCATCCCTGGGGTGGTGAGGACCAGTACTGAGTCAACCCCAAGCAAAGGTGCTACCTCTACCAACCACCTTGACCCCTATATATATATATATATATATATATATATATATATATATATATATATATATATATATATACCAGCGAACAAGTGTTTTTAATGATTAATAAAATTAAATTGCGTTTGAAACTGTAACCTCATTTGGGTCTACGCTTTCACTCCCTGCAAACTTTGAGCTCTGCTTACCTTACGTTTTGGTTACGTTTTCCCATACCACCACGTATCAGAGATAGTATTACGGTGACGCATAAAAGATGGCAACGGATGACCCTACGAGAAAGATATTGTGTACTGCGAGAGCCTCAGGCATAAATTTCCGCATACATTTATGTTCAATATAAGCAAATTCCTGTTTTTCAGAATTACGTTTCTCATTTTGACACTTTGCGTTTTGTGTCTCTTCTACTTCGGCCATCGTCCGTTGTTTTACTGCACAGACAACAAAGCTCACTACTTTTAGAGTCTCATTTCCTACTCTGGCATCTCTTTTAATTCGACTACATTCCATTACAGTTCTTTTACTTTGTTGATGTTCGTCTCTTAAATGTCTTTTCAAGACGTATACATTCCGTTCAAATGCTCTTTCAAGACCATTACCGTCTCTGATAAAATTACAGTATCCTCAATAAACTTCAATTTTTTTTATTTCTTCTCCTTCAACTTTCTCAATGTACAGAATCAATAACACCGGTGGTTGGGGGAGGAAGGAACGGGGGAGAGAGCTACAGTCCTGTCTTACTCCCTTCTAAACAATTTCTTGCCTTTCATTGGTATGTCCGTCGACTCTTGTAACTGTAGTCTGATGCATACAGAAGTTGTAAATAACATTTTTTTTTATCTCTGATACCTTGGGAATTTCAAAAAGTGTCTATTTACGTCAACAGTCTCAAAAGCTTTCTGTAAATTTCTAACTGCTTTAAACGTAGGCTTGCCTTTATTCATTCTGTCTTCTGACCTAAGTTAGAAGTGCCAGTAATTTCTCGTGTATTAATGGATTTCCTCGGAACCCATACTGGTCTTCCCCAAGTTCCTCCAATCGTCTATGCATAACCTTAGCCAAGAATTACGGCCCGCCTTATTTTGGATACATTAAAATTCTTTTCAGGTCTGAGGGTATTTCGCCTGTTAGATATATCTTACATACCAGGCAGAAAAACATTGTCATGGCTGTCTCTACATCCACGTGTACATACAAAACTCGCAAGCCACCGCATGCTGCAAAACGGAGGGTACCTTTTAAAAAATGGCCCTGAGCACTATGGGACTTAACATCTGAGGTCATCAGTCCCCTAGAAATTAGAACTACTTAAAACTAACTAACCTAAGGACATCACACACATCCATGCCCGAGGCAGGATTCGAACTTGCGACCTTAGCGGTGGCGCGGTTCCAGACTGAAGCGCCTAGAACCGCTCGGCCACACCGGTCAGCGGTACCTTTTACCATAACTAGTGGCTTCCTTTCCTGTTCGGCTCGCAGATGGAGCGAGGGAAAAACTGCTATCTGTATGCTTCGGTAAGAACCGTTATTTTTCCATCTTGTCACCGGCTGGAGTGACCGAGCGGTTCTAGGTCCTACAGTCTGGAGCCGCGCGACCGCTACGGTCGCAGGTTCGATTCCTGCCTTGGGCATGGATGTGTGTGATGTACTTAAGTTAGATAGGTTTAAGTAGTTCTAAGTTCTAGGGGACTCATGGCCACAGCAGTTAAGTCCCATAGTGCTCAGAGCGATTTGAACCATTTTCCATCTTGTCTTCGCGATCAGTGAAAATATGGCATCACGCGTCTGAATTTCTTTGTTGTCTTTCTTTAATCCGACCTGGTGGAAATCCCAAACACACTATCTGTGGAATCCTATCCACTCGTGTAATATAGGGTCCCTAGCAAGCTGTTTTTCTCGAATAGCTAGACAACATACAAGCAAATCGTATTAATGGAGTCCATTACAGTAATTGACAATACTTAACTTGCGTTTCTACAATGATGAGTCGCAAGCAATTGCTATCGTTAGTCACTGCTATCGTTATTATATCACTGCTCGTCGTCTAGTGCGTCTTTCCTAGTGCGTCTTCTAGTGCTGCCGAGGCTGCAGGGGCGGCGCTTATATTCTCTTCGGACAGAGGCCACTCCTGTCGTGGTGCGGTCCTAGTCAGCGTACTATTGGCTGACGTCGTCTCACAGCCTTCTCTGCGGTTAAGTTCTACATCGACGTGCCAGCACTTGATGTTACGCCGGATCACTATCAGTAACCCAGAATGTGTCGCACTAGCTTTCTACACGCGACCTCATTTACAAATGAGTTACACTTTCCAAAAATTCTCCCAATAAACCGAGGCTAACTATTTGCCTTCCATGCTACCGCCCTCATATACTCGTTCCATTTCATGTCGCTTTCGAACCTTACTCCTACGTATTTGAGGGTCGCATCTGTGACAAGCAGCATATCATAAATACTTATTAGAGTGTTAAGTTGCAGGGTCGTTTTCGCTACTCATCTACAGTAACTGACATATTCACATATTTAAGCTTCCATTCATCACTGTAAATAGAAATTCTGTTTATATCATCTTGCATCGTCCTACAGTGACTCAACGACAATACTTTTCCTGTACTACAGTGTCATCAGCAAATGATCACAGATTGCTGCAAGTCCTACACGTCAAATAATGTGTGTATACGGAGAAAGAGAACAGTCGTATGACACTTCCTTGAGGCCTTCCCGAGGGTGCTCTTGTCTCTGATGTTGTAGTCCAGGAAAACATACAGGGTTTTATTACATAACAAGTCTCCGAGCCAGTCACGTATCTGGGAGCTTATTGCGTATGGTTGGACCTTCGGTAACAGTCCACGTGCCAAACGTTTTCCGGAATTGTAGGAGTGTGAAATCTGCCCACTCCCCATCATCCATGGGTCGCATGGTTGTGAGGAAAGGTCAAACTGGGTTTCGCATGGCCGATTCTTTCTAGAACCTTTTTGATTTGTGGATAGAAGCTTTTACGTCTTAAGAGAATTTATGATTTTCGAACTTAGGAAATGTCCAGAAATTCTGAAGCAGACCAATATTAAAGATTTTGGTAAACATTTTTGGAATACAGTGATCGATATATTGAAACATAAATGGTGTGATCAAGACTGAACTTTAGTCAAAATGTAATATTAAAGATGCCGATCTGTAATTTGCCAGGTCCATTGTTTTATCCTTTCTGACACACATGCGTTAAATGCGCTTTTTTTCCCAGTCGCTTGGGATCTTCCGCTGGGCGACGTGTTCGCAATAAATGCAAGGTAAGGAAGGAGCTAAAACCGTGCTGTAGCACCTTAAAACCGACTTGTCGTTCCATTCGGATCCAGCGTGTTATTTGTTTTCAAATCTTTCATTTACTTCCCTACGCAAGGTTTGCCTCTCACTACGTGTGTGCTCCACACTGGAGCCAATGGTATGTGTATACGATCCTACTCTGTTAAACGCGAAATTTAAATCTTCAGTTTCCCTTTTCCTATCTTCTACTGCCACACAAACCTGGTGACCGGAGTGGTTAGAAACTCTCTACCCAATCAGTGATTTTGCGTAGGACCAACATTTTCCCGGGTTCTCGGCGAGACCTGTCGCTAAGGTATGACGGTGGAACTTGTTGTACGCTTCGCGCATCTATCATTTTACAGACGCACGACATTCTATTAACTTTTGCATGTCGACATTTTCGTGTTATTTTTTGAACCGATTCTGCAACAATCTCTACTTTCTCAACGTACCCGGCACACACACTGTGGAACATAATTAAAGCATCACTTTTTCGAAACCCCGTACTTGCTTCCCATCGCAGCGCACAGGTTTGAAATTTAGGTCAAAAGTACCGGCAGCCTTCCTCTGCAACGATGCAATAGTGTGGCGCCCAGCAAATTCACGCCCTCAGATAGCTAGCTATCAACACATGTGAAAAAAAAAGACACAGCTCCAAAGTTCACGTGACATGTAAGGTGAGTTAATGATGCCACAGTGGCACCAAACTTCACCAGAATTCTGCCCATTGCCACAGTGGAGGTGTCACACGGTAGGAAGGTCGTCATTGCCCCTCTTATCCGCGTTCCACCCCTTCTTTGGCGCCTCTGTGATGGCGGTCAGAACCGCGACGCCCACTGTTGAAATCACGCTGCTTTTCTTATGAGTGACCGAGGAAAAAATTCCAGACATTCTGCTGCTCAGAAGCGGCACGAAAAGGCGTCAGGAGGTGCTATAAAGGACGTCAATGAAACCATCCATTTCACTGGGGCGTTCATCCCCACACATTTCGTGGACGAAAACGACAGTTCTTAGTGAGGTGAGCAACAGGAAAATGACGTTGACAAACTAGCTGACGCCCTCGAACATTTCAACTCTTTAAGAACATTGTGGGTCTGCATTTCCATTAAACGTGGTCTATTCGACTATTCGACGAAATTTTAACGTAATCTTAACTAACAAAGGGTGCATATGTTTTTCCAACCCTCCTATATCGCTTGAACTCCTTGACACCTCTGCAATTCATGTTGCCTGCCTATAAGTACCTTGGATTAGCTTCTGCACTGTCTCTGAAGACCATTTTAAAATTCTCAGTACAGGTGGATGGGTCCCACAGAAGGTTTTACCGAACTGGGGGTGGGGGGCTTAGAGGGACCTTTTGCCACTTTACACGCGCATGTGTCGTTGTCTCACTCCTCCATGATCACGAAACAAGAGGACGCGAAATAGGCGGAGTGGGAAAGCATAAACACCCTTTGATAGTTCAGGTCACTTTCAAATTTCGACGAATTGTCGTGTTGGTGCTTCCAAAACTGTACACGAGAGCAAAAATTGCCGTCGTTGGGCACTAGGAACTGTTGCGATCATGGTTTAATGGAGATGCAGTCCCACAATGTCCGAGCCGTGTGCTGCTCGCGTTCTTGCCCTTCATAACTTGGCGTCTTGTAATAGCGGTAGTAGTGTCTCGTTTCCTTCTTGTGTTAATGGAGCCACTGAGTTTGCTAGTATTGTTTGTCCGAGAGTGGCAGCAGCAGCAGCGGTTATCGATAGCCAGTACTGTGGTACTATCTTTGCTGCAACCGCTTGTATTTCTGGGTACTCGTGTGTCAGGCATTTCAGCTTCGGTTGGAGCAGTGAAGAGGTCCGCAGGGCGAGGGCAGGCCAGGACCGCTGGCGGAGTGCAGGCACTGTCGGTTCGAGGGGCTGTAGCCGACGACCGAACCCAGGACGTCTGAAATTGAGTGAACCTTATGCAGTAGTGAAACCTTCACTGTTTGAGATCTTGCTGTTGTTTGCATGTTGCTGCTCCCAGGGCCTGTGAGACCAACCACAACAAGTGGAGTCTGTCAGGTTGGCAGATGCTATTAGCTGCCTTCTACTGCTTGATATTAGTTTGAGTTTAGTGTTATTATTGGTGAAGTGCAACCAGCAGTATCTTAATGCCTAGTGGCCGCTAACGCCCAAGTTACCTGCCCTGGAGGTTATCGTAATTTGCGGCCGTTTACTTTTCCTCGTAATGCCGATGCTGTCCAGCATGGCGTATAATTTGACAGCTTCCTTGATTGGGGTATGGATAATTGTTTTCCTTGTTTACCTTGGTTATAGTGGTTCCTTCTGCCTTTTGGTGTTTTGAACACTCGATTCTGGAGACGCAATGCTGTCTGTTACCTTGGCCTCACCTGAATTATTCCATTGTTGTACTGGTTATCACGCATTAGGTGGATTTGGTAAGAGGGTTGATCGGCGTATAAACCGTCTCTAGTTTGAGTTGTCCTCCTTACGTGAACGTTACTCTTGGCTGCCAGTCTCAGCACTTACACAGCTGTAGTGACCTTCCTCAGGTCGATCCGTGGATAACTGTCTGTGGATCACTCCGTCTTACTTGGTCAAGTTGTCATAATTGTTTAATATTTACCTTCGTGTTATAATGTGTAATTGCCTTCCTCACTTTTAATTCAGGCCTTCAGCCATTAATTGTTTGTAACACTGATTGTGGCCTTCAGCCGATAAATAATTTTCATTCTGTCTTAATAAGGCCATCAGCCATCAATATAGCTTGTTACAGTTTATTAAGATTGTTTAAAAAAGATTTTAGTATTTTTAACGTGTAATTGCCTATTTTATTTGTAATTCAGGCCTTCATCCGTTGAGTATTCCGAAATTGCTTGTGGCCTTCAGCCGACAAATAATTTTGAATTCTTTCTTAATCAGGCGTTCAGTCATTGATTGTGTGTAACATTGCTTGTGGCCATCAGCCGACAAATAATTTGGAATTCTTTCTTAATAAGGCCTTCAGCTCTTACTATAGCTTGTTATAGTTTTTTGATTGTTTAATAAGAAAATATCTTAGTATTTGTTAACGTGTAACTGCCTTCCTCAGTTGTAATTAAGGCCTTCAGTTGCTGAGTATTCTGAAGTTGCGTGTGGCCTTCAGCCGACAAATAATTTGAATTCTTTCTTAGTAAGACCTTCAATCGTCAGTGTAGTAAATTCGTTTGAAATTATTGTTGAAAATTATGTCCTCAAATAAAGTGTATGTGTTTACAGTAGCCAACGGTAGCTGATTACGGCCCCATCCACAATCGTTGCCTTATCCTGCCTCTCCCTGACTACCAGGTCTCAACTGGTAGCAGTGCATGGTTACGATTGTGATACCGCCAGTTCAGTAACCGTTGGTTCAATTGTAATTCTGTCAGTGATGCATGGTATTTGTTTTTAGTATCTGGTTGGTTTAGGTGACCAGTTATAATGGCGGTCAGGCAGTGCCCCGGGATCGGTCTGTTCAGGAGGAACCGCCCCATTTACAGGGTGTTTCAAAAATGATCGGTATATTTGAAACAGCAATAAAAACTAAACGAGCAGCGATAGAAATACACCGTTTGTTGCAATATGCTTGGGACAACAGTACATTTTCAGGCGGACAGACTTTCGAAATTACAGTAGTTACAATTTTCAACAACAGATGGCGCTGCAAGAGATGTGAAAGATATAGAAGACAACGCAGTCTGTGGGTGCGCCATTCTGTACGTCGTCTTTCTGCTGTAAGCGTGTGCTGTTCACAACGTGCAAGTGTGCTGTAAACAACATGGTTTATTCCTCAGAACAGAGGATTTTTCTGGTGTTGGAATTCCACCGCCTAGAACACAGTGTTGTTGCAACAAGACGGAGTTTTCAACGGAGGTTTAATGTAACCAAAGGACCGAAAAGCGATACAATAAAGGATCTGTTCGAAAAATTTCAACGGACTGGGAACGTGACGGATGAACGTGCTGGAAAGGTAGGGCGACCGCGTACGGCAACCACAGAGGGCAATGCGCAGCTAGTGCAGCAGGTGATCCAACAGCGGCCTCGGGTTTCCGTTAGCCGTGTTGCAGCTGCGGTCCAAATGACGCCAACGTCCACGTATCGTCTCATGCGCCAGAGTTTACACCTCTATCCATACAAAATTCAAACGTGGCAACCCCTCAGCGCCGCTACCATTGCTGCACGAGAGACATTCGCTAACGATATAGTTCACAGGATTGATGACGGCGATATACATGTGGGCAGCATTTGGTTTACTGACGAAGCTTATTTTTACCTGGACGGCTTCGTCAATAAAGAGAACTGGCGCATATGGGGAACCGAAAAGCCCCATGTTGCAGTCCCATCGTCCCTACACCCTCAAAAAGTACTGGTCTGGGCGCCATTTCTTCCAAAGGAATCATTGGCCCATTTTTCAGATCCGAAACGATTACTGCATCACGCTATCTGGACATTCTTCGTGAATTTGTGGCGGTACAAACTGCCTTAGACGACACTGCGAACACCTCGTGGTTTATGCAAGATGGTGCCCGGCCACATCGCACGGCCGACGTCTTTAATTTCCTGAATGAATATTTCGACGATCGTGTGATTGCTTTGGGCTATCCGAAACATACAGGAGGCGGCGTGGATTGGCCTCCCTATTCGCCAGACATGAACCCCTGTGACTTCTTTCTGTGGGGACACTTGAAAGACCAGGTGTACCGCCAGAATCCAGAAACAATTGAACAGCTGAAGCAGTACATCTCATCTGCATGTGAAGCCATTCCGCCAGACACGTTGTCAAAGGTTTCGGGTAATTTCATTCAGATGCTACGCCATATTATTGCTACGCATGGTGGATAAGTGGAAAATATCGTACTATAGAGTTTCCCAGACCGCAGCGCCATCTGTTGTTGAAAATTGTAACTACTGTAATTTCGAAAGTTTGTCTGCCTGAAAATGTACTGTTGTCCCAAGCATATTGCAACAAACGGTGTATTTCTATCGCTGCTCGTTTAGTTTTTATTGCCGTTTCAAATATACCGGTCATTTTTGAAACACCCTGTATGAGCTGGTGATGAGGCACCAGCCTATTGAGGGTAGTGTTTCGGACTTAGCAGCCCGTTTGCGTGCTACCGTTCTTCAGCCTGTTGACGTCACGCTTGATGTATTGGGTGAGACAGAAGCAGCCATTGAGTTTTTGTTTAAGGCCATTAGGGTCCTTGAGGACACCATAGGATTTTTGGAGGGCACTCAACCTAGTGGCAGTCAGTTAGACAGAGTGCGGGCACAGTTAATGCAGTTAACCAACCGGATAGCGGATTTAGGGGCGTTAAGTTTGGAGGATCGTCATACGAAATTAACCGCCGAATTTGGGTCCTTGGTTAATGGATTGAAGTTTAAGCCTACATGCTTAGAACTTTATGATAAAAAGACTGAGGAGCTGGACTTGCTATCTCCAGGGGGTCGCAACAATTGAGGGAGCTTGAAATTAACGAAAGATTGACCGTGGAGGTTCGCAGACAGCTCGAGTGTCGCTTTGGCAGATGCAACAAGATAAAGAGGAGTTAATCAATATGTGGACAGAGTTAATACAGCCTGCTTGGCCTTGTTGGTCGATTTACCAGAACGGGATTTGGTTTCTGTTGTCCTGAGGGGAATGCGGCGGTGGATAAGTCGCACTTTCTTTTCGTGATCGTCCTTCAGCCTGGGAAGAAGTTTGTGCCGCCATTTTAGCGATATCTGCGTTACCGCTCGCGGACGATGCATGCCCTAAGATTAAGACTCAGCGCGTAGGCATTGCGAAGGAAGACTCGGAATTATATTATCTACTTCGGCTGAGGCTGCTGAAAGGGAACCGCGGCGTTGTTTCAGGTTTGGGCAGATAGGCCATTTAGTTCGTTCTTGCGTTCAGCCGCGCGCGCCTAGAGCCAATACGTGACACCGGGCTGGGCAGCGGCTTCGGGATCGAGCCTTTAAACACTGCTGTACTCGTGTCGCCGGCCCATCATCACCCCATTTGCCTTAAATTTGTTCTCCAGTAGGTGGCGAACCTATTTGTGCCCATTTGGATTCTGGTAGCTCCTTTTCGTTGTTGAGCTTGGAATGGTTTCTTGAATCTGGTCATCTTACGAGACTTCGGTCGGTCCCTTCTCCGGTGCAGAGATGTCGGGTTGCCAATGGCTAGGTGTTGCTCAAAAATGGTTCAAATGGCTCTGAGCACTATGCGACTTAACTTCTGAGGTCATCAGTCGCCTAGAACTTAGAACTAATTAAACCTAACTAACCTAAGAACATCACACACATCCATGCCCGAGGCAGGATTCGAACCTGCGACCGTAGCGGTCGCTCGGCTCGAGACTGTAGCGCCTACAACCGCACGGCCACTAGGCCGGCGCTAGGTGTTGCCTCCGCATGGTTGGGTCTGAGGAAGTATCTTGGTTGGTGACTTCTTTTGGCCCTTCTCTTTTTACATCTACATCTACATACATACTCCGCAATCCACCATACGGTGCATGGCGGAGGGTACCTCGTACCACAACTAGCTTCTTCTCTCCCTGTTCCACTCCCAAATAGAGCGAGGGAAAAATGACTGCCTATATGCCTTTGTACGAGCCCTAATCTCTCTTATCTTATCTTTGGTGTCTTTCCGCGAAATGTAAATTGGTGGCAGTAAAATTGTACTGCAGTCAGCCTCAAACGCTGGTTCTCTAAATTCCCTCAGTAGCGATTCACGAAAAGAACGCCTCCTTTCCTCTAGAGCAGGCTCGTCCAAACTGTGCCCCTGGGGCGCTAGCGCCCGCGATCGCCCGCGGCCAGCGCCCCGGGCGAATTCGTGTGTTGTCTCAGTGGCCGAGCTGTGTCGCTTAGCTGGCTGTGCAGACCGCCCGCCGAGCCTCGCCATGCCACTGTATGGGCGCTTCGTACAGACGGCAGACCGCTGCACCAGCAGCCGTCAAAAACGACACAAAGTCAACAGACACAAGGGAACAGCGGATCGAGATGAATGGTCAACAGTAGCAGACAAAAAGAAACAGGAGGGAAATTAATTTCCTGTGCACTGCTGTCGAAAATCAAGCGAAATGTTTAATATGTCATCGGAACCACATGTACTTAAAAAAAGTTTAGTGCAGACGATTCAAGCATTTAAAAAAAAAAATCTTTTTTGTGGGAAAAGCAATTGCGCGAGAAGAATTGTGGACACTTTCGTGCACTAGACAGCATTAAATAAGATGTGGATTTTTCAGATTATGTTCAAATCATTTGCGAATTACAAGAACAGTTTGAAAACAGATTTTTGGAGATAAGTGAGCTTCAGCCGGCGTTAGATATATTTCTTCGCCCAATTTCCCTTCAGGCAGATGACGTCTCACAAGTGCTTCAACTAGAGCTGATTAACCTGCAGTTCGATATCTGCCTGAAGGACCACTTTCTTATGTGTAAAACTTTGGATGACTTTTACAGCTGTCTTCCACGAGAGAAATATCCTCTTATGCACAAGCACGCGGCCTAAGTTCTCTCAATGTTTGGTTCCACATATATCTGTGAGCGCTTTTTCTCTCTTTTAAAGCTTGCTAAAACTAAGAACCATTCATTACTTGGCGATAAAAACTTGACTAATGCTTTGAGGTTATCAGTCTCACGGAATATTGTATCAAACATAGACAAAATCGTTTCCTCGAAAAAGAAAAAAAGTGTAAAATGTTAGTTGTCTTCTTTAACAATGTTGACTGTAAGAATTAAAGAGCTTTATAATCTGAATTCTATTTTAATAAGTTTTCAAACTTGGTCAGTTAAAATCATTATGTACAAAACAGCAAACTAAGGATCCGATTTCTAAACTCTGAAAAGGGATACAAAGAATTGTAGCACGAAATATAACAAAAAATACTTACTTGTAACTACTAACAGAAAGAATGAGACTCTATATCCCTTACATAAAAGTAATTCTAAAATAGATCTGACCGCGGGGCAGTCCACCGCAGAGCAGTGGTGTGGGGTCTCACTCGCTCCGCAGCTCTCTCTCTCTTTCTCGCTCCTATGGCGACAGTAGCGACACACGGTCGCGGACGGGGCGCTAAAATACACTGCCTTGCGCCTGCGGGGCGCCAGTGCCCCTGGGGCGCTAGCGCCCACGATCGCCCGCGGCCAGCGCCCCGGGCCAATTCGTGTGTTGTCTCAGTGGCCGAGCCGTGTCGCTTAGCTGGCTGTGCGGATCGCCCGCCGAGCCTCGTCATGCCGCTGTACGGGCGCTTCGTACAGACGGCAGACCGCTGCACCAGCGGACATCAAAAACGACACAAAGTCGTTAGTCAACAGACACAAGGGTACAGTGGATCGAGATGAACGGTCAACAGTAGCAGACAAAAAGAAACAGGAGGGAAATTAATTTCCTGTGTACCGCTGCCGAAAATCAAGCGAAATGTTTAGCATGTCATCGGACCCTCATGTATTTAAAAAAGTTTAGTGCAGACGATTCAAGCATTTAAAAAAAAAATCTGTTTTGTGAGAAAAACAATTGCGCGAGAAGAATTGTAGACACTTTTGGGCACTAAACAGCATTAAATAAGATGTGGATTTTTCAGATTATGTTCAAATCATTTGCGAATTACAAGAACAGTTTGAAAACAGATTTTTGGAGATAAGTGAGCTTCAACCAGCGTTAGATATATTTCTTCACCCAATTTCCCTTCAGGCAGACGACGTCTCACAAGTGCTTCAACTAGAGCTGATTAACCTGCAGTTCGATATCCGCCTGAAGGACCACTTTCTTATGTGTAAAACTTTGGATGACTTTTACAGCTGTCTTCCACGAGAGATATATCCTCTTATGCACAAGCACGCGGCCTAAGTTCTCTCGATGTTTGATTCCACATATATCTGTGAGCGCTTTTTCTCTCTTTTAAAGCTTGCTAAAACTAAGAACCGTTCATTACTTGGCGATAAAAATTTGACTAATTCTTTGAGGATATCAGTCTCACGGAATATTGTACCAAACATAGAAAAAATCGTTTCCCCGAAAAAGAAAAAAAAGTGTAAAATGTTAGTTGTCTTCTTTAACAATGTTGACTGTAAGAATTAAAGAGCTTTATAACCTTAATTTTATTTTTTAATAAGTTTTCAAACTAGGTCAGCTACAATTATTACGTACAAAACAGCAAACTAAGGATCCGATTTCTAAACTCTGAAAAGAGATACAAAAAGATGTAGCCCAAAGAATAACAAAAAATATTTACTTGTATCTGCTAACAGTAAGAATGAGACTCTATATCCCTTACATCAAATCATTTCTAAAATAGAATATTTATGACTCTAGTTCATTTAAAAAACTTATATACTTTTCAGAAGACGCCTACTGTACATATGACGAGTGTGCATGTGCAGTACTAATAGAATGAACCTGTGGGTCAGAAAACAACTAAGATGTTTTTCGATTCTTGTTTTGCATATTGTTTTCTAAAGCTTTGCATAGTAATTCCGCCACACGATCTCTAGTTGTTACCTAAACGATAAATGGTTTGCTCGTTTTACTGCTCATTGGCCTCTTTTACAGAGGTGCGCTTCCTCTGTTATTTTGTTTACGTTGACTCTGACCGCGGGACAGTCCAGGGCAGAGGAGTGCTGTGCGGTCTCTCTCTCTCTCTCTCTCTCTCTCTCTCTCTCTCGCTCGTCGCTCCGCAACTCTCTCTCTCGCTTCTACGCCGACACTAGCGACACACGGTCGCGGACGGGGGGCTGAACTACACTGTCTTGCACCCGCGGGGCACGGACGCGCCCGCCAGGCGCAATTCTTGGATGAGCCTGCTCTAGAGAGTCCCGCCCGAGTTCCTGAAGTATTTCCGTAACACTCGCGTGATGATCAAACCTACAAGTAACAAATCTAGTAGCCCGCCTGTGAATTGCTTCTATGTCCTCCCTCAATCCGACCTGATAGGGAACCCAAACGCTCGAGCAGTACTCAAGAATAGGTCGTATTAGTGTTTATATACGGTCTCCGTTACAGATGAACCACATCTTCCCAAAATTCTATCAATGAACCGAAGAAGACTATCCGCCTTCCCCTCAAATGCCATTACATGCTTGTCCCACTTCATACCGCTCTGCAATGTTACGCCCAAATATTTAATTGACGTGACTGTGTCAAGCGCTACACTGCTAATGGAGTATTCAAACATTACAGGATTCTTTTTCCTATTCATCTGCATTAATTTACATTTATCGATATTTAGAGTTAGCTGCCATTCTTTACACCTATCACAAATCCTGTCCAAGTTATCTTGTATCCTCCTACAGGCCCTGGTTAAGAAGCTCCCTGTTGATTTGATTTTATCGATTATTTCGGGCACACTTCTTCTTTAAGTTCGCTTCTGCTCAGAAGTTTGGGTTTTGTGAATGTGCTAACCGTGCAGTAGATAGAAATGCCGGAATGCTGTCTGTTGATACTAATGTTAATAAGCTTGATACCCATCTGCCGTCACAGCAGGCCTCTGAATTAAGCGATTTGTTGCGGAGGTTCCCTGAGCTTCTCTGCAGTAGACTAGGGGTTACTAATGTTCTTAACTACCATATTCGTCTATCTGACGATATTCGAGTCAGGCAGTCCCCATATCGTCTCTCACCGCCTAAGATGAAGATACTAAGAGCAAAGATATCTAAAATGCTTGAGCAAGGAGTTATTAGGCCTTCTACATCTGCTTATGCCTCCCCCATATCCCTTGTCCCTAAGGAACAAATTTATTTCCTCAAATAAAGTGAATGTGTCTACTGTAGCCAACGGTAGCTGATTACGGCCCCATCCACAATCGTTGCCTTATCCTGCCTCTGCCTGACTACCAGATCTCAATGTCGTTAGTGAAGGTTTGAAACGTCCGAAGGTATTAGTAGTATTGACGATTGTCAACAACATCTTCCTGTTGCTCATCGGTTTGCGAACTGTCGTTTTCGACCGCGAATTGTGTGGGAATGAACCCTCCAGGGAAGTTCCATCGACGCCCTTTATGCGACCCCGTAAAGCCTTTTCAAGCCGATTCTGGGCGACGTTGTGATTGGAATATTTTCCTCGCCCACCCACATGAAAACAGAGTGATTTCAAAGTTGGGCGTCGCGTTTCTGACCTCCATCGCAGAGGCGTCACAAGAAGGGGTGAAATGTGTGTAAGATGGGCAGTGACTACATTTTCACCGAGTGACGCTCCACGGCGGTGTTGAGTAGAACTGTTGTGAAATTTGGTGCCAGTGTGATATCATAAACGCACCTTACAAGAAACGGGAAATTCTGAGCTGTGGCCTTTTTGTCACATGTGTTGACACTTTGCTGTTTGAAGCGTCGTTGAACCCGAGGATGTCGTCGCAGAACGTCACGCTTTTGCACCATTACAGAGGAAGTTACGTAGTAGGCACCATTGAACCAAAAAAATTCCAGACTCATACGTCGCAATGGGAGACAATTACGAGGTTTCGAAGAAGTGATCCTTTAAGTCTATAGCGTAGTGAATTTCTCGAGAGCGCGATTACAATCATTTTAAAGTTTGCCCAAAATTCCTCTACGTCCAAGGCACTGGAACTAAATGACGTCCATTCGTTGTGCGTGCAGACTGCTAACAACTATGCACGTGCTCTTTCCAGCATAAGTAATCTGTTAGCTTTCTTGCTGAATTTATTAACTTAAGTAGCCATCGTCACTATGGTAACGTCATAAGGTCAGACCTGTTTTTAGTTGCAAGTTCTAAAATATTTCCACTACTTGTGGATTGTTGAACTAGCTGCTCAAGACAGTTCTCCTAAAACGTCTTCCGAAGTACGACTTCAAATGGTTCAAATGGCTCTGAGCACTATGGGACTTAACATCTGAGGTCATCAGTCCCCTAGAACTTAGAACTACCTAAATCTAATTAACCTAAGGACATCACACACATCCATGCCCGAGGCAGGATTCGAACCTGCGACCGCAGCAGCAGCGCGATTCCGGACTGAAGCGCCTAGAACCGCTTGGCCACTGGCCGTCTTTCAGAAGAATGCCCGTCCGCACCATCTGCAGTGAATCCATAGACATCAATCTACACACGGTAGATAAAAGTCACCTCCAACTAGTACTGCGTGGTGTACTTCAACGTTACTGGCAGTCGGATTTTTTTGAATGATTCCACAAGTGTAACGGTTGAGTCGGGTGGTAGGTAAAACATCCGATTATTGAGCTCACGTAGACTGGTTACTCGCGTCCATATAACTTTGCAGTCAGTCTGTTTCGTCTCCCCCCCCCCCCCCTCTATGGATTCCAATCTTTCATATATACATTCCACGCCTCGTAAAATGTTTGAAAACTTTCTGCTTTGGGTTTCAAAATGTTCAAATGTGTGTGAATTCCTGAGGGACCTAATTGCTGAGGTCATCGGTAACTATGCTTACACACTATTTAAATTAACTTACGCTAAGAACAACACACACACCCATGCCCGAGAGAGGATTCGAACCTCCGGTGGGAACGGCCGTGTAATCCGTGACATGGTGCCTCAAACCCCGCACTCTGTTCCCCGAATAATAATACGAGCTCTGGCGTAAACACAAGCAGTCGCGGAACGATAGGTGTTGTTCTGGGTACATTACAGTGCTTTTCATGAGTTCTTGGTCTTGGCTGTTTAATACTGTTGTTTAAAATATCGTGCGGTTTTCAGTTTTCATTCGTTCTTGTCTTCTACGATTACATTCAACGAACATTTAAAAGTTGCTTATATTCCCATGTTTTTACTTACGCTTGCCGTCTAGAAATTAGCTGCATATCCCACAGAAAGAATAGTTTTCACTGGTTATTACTGTGTTACAGCTCAAGTATATCTTAATGCTTACTTAGTTCACTGTAAAAGTAGCGACATGTGGTTTTCGTCGTAGGTTATTTAATAGAGGAGAAACATGTCAAGACTGGTGACAGATGTTTCGCTGAAGTGATTGTAGCAGAGGAGGCTATACCATATAATTGTAGATCATGCAGTCGAGATAAGGAAATCGGGGAACAGGGGAAAAAAGATTTGTGTTCTTCAGGCAGAATTAGACATGTATTTTGAATTATAAGAACCAATCAAAAAGCTTCCGTTTGTGGGCGTTGCTGCAGCGTATACGTAACGTAGCGCGATACAGATGCTGGTACATAAGCACCGACGTGCTAGTGAGGAATTACTGTGGCATTCGTGTCATTCACACGTGCTTGAGGTGAATGCAGAAACGTGAACTATTGCGACTTGATTATCATAATCATCCGGATAGGAGAAACATGCTATTCTTTTCTTGGCTGCCGAAGGAGAAAGATCGGTACACATCTATCGGAGAAAAAAGAATGTGTATGGGGCAGCATGACTGTCGAAAACCAGGTGCAACGAGGGGAGCTGCTGATTCACGATAACGCACTGCCTCGTCTCGCAAATGTCGTAACGCTGAAGTCAGCCATATAAAGTGGTAGACACTCGAAAGAAAGGAAAGTGGATTAGTGTTTAACGTCCTGAAGACATCGAGGTCCTTACAGACGAAGACATTCAAGCACCCATCCTATACTCCTGATCTCGCACCACGCGATAATCGCGCCTTAGGTCCCTTAAAAAAGGCCTTGAAGGATCGACGAGTCCTGTCTGGCGAGGATGTGCAAGAGGCAGTTCTGAGCTGCTTCGCGCAGCGGGTCACGGGTATCCACAACATAGTACGTCGGTGGTATGATTACCTCAATGATCACCGTGATTTTGTCTGATTGGACTGTAGGGTCTTCGAACAGAAACTTTTTGAGCGCACCTTATGGATAGGTTGAAAGGGGACAGATACAGTGGGAAATGGTACAAGGTGACAAGTAATAAGCAACAGAAAAAACTTCAGAAACCTCACTTCAGTTTCCGATTAGCAATCAGTTACACTTGTTACCTGAAATTGGAGAAAAACTTCTACCAATTTTGGAGCAAAGAAGAGTGCAGATAACTTGTAGGAACAACTTTAAGGCTAAGCTAAGTAGAAGGCACTGTGTTCTCTACTAGGCTACAGTTACTGGAGGGGAGTAGGCCAGTTTCTACAGGAAGAGCTATGTGCAGTATACCAGGTAACGAGTTTTGTAAACCCTCGTCGCCAATTTTGTAAAGGCCTCGTCGCTACTGCTGGGGAGGCCGAGTTGTAGGTTTTACAGAGGTTTTACAGAATAATGACCAGCCCTGGATTAACACGGCTGTTAGCTGCATAAAGAAAGAGTTTAGTGTATTGCTTTTCACTGAAGCATGATTGTGACGCGCCTGTTTTTGCAATTGGGTTGTGGGTATAAACAAATCATGGGCTGCACCTGAAAAGGAGGAGGAAGGACGGATTAGCTGAATATCTTGAGATAGTCCAAGGGGATCCACAGGCATATAAGACAAAATCCTTGTGATTGCTGCAGTCAAAAGGGCATGGTTTATAGGTTACATTCAGGTTCAAGATATACGGTATTTGAAGAAATTAGGCAAGAAAAGGGCCATACTTAATTTAACGAAATTAATATTCGTTTCATTAGAATATTAGGAGACTGAAAAACGAGATACATAAGCTAGTATGCCTAGGAAAAGGAAATTATGAAGTGACAGATATTCTGTCCTTCCCTGAACACCATATAACCACAGGGCTCGAGATTTTAAACATCAGGGATTATAGACTAGCATCATTTTCGCTTAGAGCAGCAGCATCTGTAAAACTTCGACAGGAATTCAAAAATATGAAACAAATAGTTCTGCGTGAATCAGAACGTAGAAGCATTTGCTTGTGAGCTGTTACTGCAGAATACTGCTCTGGTACCTGTAACTCTACAGTCTAGGAGAAGAAACAGTAAATTGTGAAATCTTTATGTAGACTTCTTAAAACATACGGATAGCCAAAAGGAAGTGATATTACTATTTTCGTGCTTCAGTCTAATTTGAACAGTCAATTTTCCAACCTTTGTGCAGAGAGATTTTAAGACACTGATTGTTAACATTTTCTTAGCCAGTACTCAGGCTGAACGAATTAGAGTGTAACCAGTTGTTAATGGACTTCCTAATCATGATGGAAAATTAACGGAAATAAATAATATACCTCCTTACAGCCATGAGCCAGGCCCATACAAATCAGCGATGGTTATTAATGAGAATGTGACGCAATATCTTAAGAGTAAGTTAATACAGCTGCGTTGGGATTAGTTATGTATAGAAAGAAAACAATTTATTCCATAGTAAATTTGTGTCAATGTTGCTGTCCTAAAAATTTATGCAGAAATCTACTGAAAAAAAATACAAGTACTCAATGGATATCTAAGCGAATTAAAATCTCTTGGGGGAAGAAGAGAGAGATTTACATAAGGCCCAGAATAAGTCAGGCTATGACATTACTTATGTACTACAAAAAATACTGTAATATTTTAAAGTAAAGCTTTTAAAATTCAAGAAGTATGTAAGTCCTGACAGAGATTTACAATGCAGATAATAAGATTTAAACTAAAAGGGATATTGTCAAATGGGAGACAGGACAGCTAATCACGGTACATGATACCAGAACAATTATACCAAATGACGACGTTGTGACTGGTAGTTCACGAGTTTTGAGCACTTTTAATAATTAGTTTCTAATTGTAGCAGTAAAAATAGGAGTAAATGGTTCAGTTAAAGAAGCTAGAGAATGTACCAAAACTGTAATCAAACAAAACATCAAGCGCCAACATCCTTCATCGAAATTTATGGAATTATAAAAATTCTAAAAAGCAAAAGCTCGCATGGTGTTGATGGAATTTCAAACAAAATGCTAAATTAATAAGTAATGTCGCTAGTGATGTGTGGAAAAGGAACGATACGTACCGTTTCATTTCTTTGATTTCGTCTGATGCGAACTGCACACTTTATCTGACTTCGTCGTTCATGGTTTTTCCTCAGGACAACGATCCAACAGCCTGTGGAGAAGGAATGGGAATTGTGACTCACTTTTTTGATGGTTCATGTCTTTTTGTCCTTTTAGTGTTCATTTATGAGTGCTGGTGAATGAATCATAAGTTTGAATGGCTCTAGATAACCACAGATGCAAGCGTATGGTGGAATCATTGCCAACTTAACTTCAGCAGAGAGCAAAGACTACAGGGTGAATCAAATATCTATGACAGGCGTATTACAGTTGGTCACTGGGACTGAGATTAGCTCGGTTGCCCCCAACACCTGTCTGAACACGGAACGATTCCCTTGCGGCTCCGGCCGTTGTAAGTACTCGTGATCTGGGTATGTAAGTAAGCAGTAGTTCTGATAGGGAAGTCTCACTGGTCTTACTGGTGTTTCAGCGCCTGGTACTTGAATCAATAATTTAGTCACAACATCTACTAATCCTTCATTTCTGACCTGCGTATGTTAGGGAAGAGTTGCAGGGTCCCTTTAGTTTAACTACTTTAGTGAAGTAAGCGCAGAGAGCGTAAGCTGATGGCCATCCCTTGTGTGAGTTTGGAGCTATCGATTGGTTCTCAACTGTTGAAGGGTTATAAGTTCATGTTTCAAGATTCAGTCAGTTTTCAGTCGCAGTTGGTTCACGTGCAAATTCTGGGTAGCTGCATATAAACTTAGACGCTGATTCTTTCCTCTTTAGTAGGGGAACCTTTACGTGCCAGCACACCTAATTGGTCTTATTTCCACCACTAGTTAACCATAGTATTTCATGTACTCTTCCGTACTAAATACTCCGGGTGTTGTTGAGTGGTTTTACGTGGATTTCAGTCTGGGTTATTCCGATTTCGATGACGATTTCTTTGTGTTTAGTAGTCGAACTCTGAATCATGGCGCTCCCGCGTGGTCCCAGTTCCACAAGTAGCAAAAAATGACGTCTCTTGCCTCATGCCATAATAAGTTCCTCGTGTGCTTTGGAGTCGGTCTGGTAAGTTTTGATGAAGGTTTTGTTGTTCGTAGTGAGCCCGCTTTTGTGTCTCAGAGCCCCACGTCACCTCGGTCCCACTGGCACTAACCTACGACAGCCGACATGTTAAACTTTATATAGAGCAAGCTATTCAAAACTGAGACCATTTTTCCATCCAACGCTTGTTTTCACTTGAAATGCTGTTTCATTTAACCACACTTATCGAGGCTCTCGAATATAACTGAGAGTTTCAGGGGTTACATTAAAGATTGCGTTCACTTGAAATATTGTTTTATATAATCTCACTGAACAAGTCCCTCGAATATAACTGTGAGTTTGAGGTTAGATTAACAATTGTGCCACTCAGTCTATCAGCCTATTAAATTAACTTGTAGGAAGGATAGTGGCGAGGTGCAGAGATATGCTTCTTTTTCGTAGCATGGGCGTAAATGAATGATTCTTGTTGCAAGCCTGAGAGGTGTTCCGCTAAGACGAGCGCATGATCACAGCTAGAAACACAGGTGACAGATGGGCTTCCAGTTGTTGAACAGCTAGGGGCCGCACAGTTATCTATAACAAAAGGTTCATCAAGCAAGGCAAGATTTATAAAACGCCCTCCTTTCTACGTGTAAAGCATCATGGCACACGGACTTTCTCCTGACAGATTAAAATTTGCAGTTGTTAAAAGTCTTTGTGTGAAAGGTGGCGAGAAACACCTAAGTAATTATTGACCAGATTCGTTACTGGCATTTTTTTAAATATATTCAAAAAAGTAATGTAATCAAGAGGTCTCATATATAAATAGAAACAATGTACTTAGTAAGTCACATTTTGAACTCCAGAAAGATTGCTCGACTGAGAATACTATACATACATTCACTCATCAAACATTACAAGTCTTAAATCACAAAATATCTTAGAAATACACAAGTTTTATGGAGCCATGGTTTCACACACGACTGGTTTGAATCATACTTAACAAACAAAACGGAAAATGTTTTTCTGAATAATTCAAACACTGTTATAAGGGTAGTAAATTTTAGTGACTAGAAAAAAAAATCGATAAGTGAATCCCACAGGGTTCAATTTTGTTTCCACTCCCACCCCAGACATTTGTGAATGACCTTGTACTTAACATTAAAGAAGTAGAATTTGTACTTTTCGCAGTCTGTACTAGCGTTACAATAAATCCCACTAGACAGAAAGCCACAGATGAGATAGTTAATTAGATTTTTCAAAGAAATATTAAGTGGTGCTCTGAATATGAACGGGCGCTAAATTTGGAGAAAACACGCTATATTCACTGCTATATACCAAGCAGAATCATATCAACAATCGAAGTAGCACTTAATCAGGAGTCAGTAAATAGGGTACAATGCTTTGAATACATGGGTGTACATACTGATGAAAACTTGAACTTGAAGAAGCATATTATCGAGCTTCTCAAACAACTAAATTTGCTTTTCGCACAACTGCTAATCTTGGAAACTGACGAATCAACCTCCTAACTCATTTGGCATATTTACACTCATTAATGTCTTATGGCATATCTTTCTGGTTTAACTCAACACTTAAATAGAAAGTAATTATTGCCCAAAAGCGAGCAGTAAGAATAATATCTGATGTTCACCAGTGGTCATCGTAGGTACTGGACCGTCAGAATACATATGTTCGTTAGTGAAATTCGTCATAAATAACCCATTACAATTTGAGAAGACCAGTAATATCCATACGTACAACAGTAGAGGAAAAATGAATTATTACTCGTTATGAAAACTGGTAGTGGCTTAGAAAAGAGTTGAGTATGTAGCAACACAAAATATTTTCATTATTTGGCCAATAACATAAAATGGCCGACAAGTAGCACAATAAGATTTGAAACTAACCTTATATTATTTCTCCTGGACACCTCCTTCTATCCCATGGACCAATTTCTACGTAAAAATTGGTTTAACAGAATCGTTCAAATGACCTATGAAAGATGTCACCAG
This sequence comes from Schistocerca serialis cubense, assembly GCF_023864345.2. Taxonomy (NCBI): domain Eukaryota; kingdom Metazoa; phylum Arthropoda; class Insecta; order Orthoptera; family Acrididae; genus Schistocerca; species Schistocerca serialis. Next base: position 188,992,666 of record NC_064645.1, read on the forward strand.
CGAATTAATTAACAATGTCTCTGGAAGGAAGCATGTTCAGGATCATTTTTACAAATGGTTCAGTAATTTACTGTTAAAATTTTGAGATTCGAAGTGCCTTTGCTTTGTGCGTTATATGATTTCACTCGATGTGTATTGGCTGGCCAACGATTATAGCGGGCATATTTTCAGCCTCTTCTTTCATCACCGAGCAGTCTCACACCAGTCTAATGTTTAACTGGAGCATATAGTAAAATTGTGATCTGTCTTTCTTTTTAATTTCTTTTATTTCTTTCATGTCTTAAAGTAAATGAAATGTAGGGTAACAGATTGATGAATTTAGGAATGTCACTCTGTCAATGCATTTATACGTAAGTTCGGTGTATTCTGAAGCTTTGGGCTAGTAGTGAAGGTTTAGTTTATGAAAAGAATTGTTAGTGCAGAATTAACAAGGGAAAGAATTCTTTGTCTGGACTATGTTATATATCGACGGACGTGCGCGTACGCTGAATTAATGGGTGAGAATTTTTTTTTTTTTAAAGCAGAACAGTTATTGCGACTGAAAAGTGAAAAGTTTAAGAAGATCACAGAGATCGGTGTTGAGTAGTAAAACGCTGTGCAAGCGTGAGAAGACGAGAAAATTTACAAATTTCCAGAATATGTTTGCTTCGCCATTATTGTAATAGCACACTGTAATTCTGAGAAGAAAACCAATTCTGAAACTCGAAGCAGAATAGGATATGACAACTGGTGAATATTTTGAAGAATTAAGTAAAACAAGAACTTTTTTAAATTTCCTTTTCTGTATCGTCAGGTAGAACATAAAAACCAAATTATGAAGAATTAAAACTCAGTTTCATTATAGTTACCAAGAATTTTCACAATTGTTTCACACTGCAACACATATAATCAAAGTTTGTATTCCGGGGAAACTTTTCCAACACATTACAGGTTTGTAGTTACACGCCCTAGTTCATTTCCATGTGATGGTTTATAGTTTCTTTGGAAACCAAAAAACTAGGCGGGGGAACACTCGAGATCAGATGTTTTTCTCCGGCTGGACCTCGGGTGAGGAGAAACTTTGGTTCCGGAGTGTACGCGGTGGCTCGCATCTTGTCCTCGTAAAACCCACATAGGTCCGATACAAACTGCTCTAATTTGCTATGCAAAGCAAACGATGGGCGTGTTTGAGATTACAATCATAAAGCACGGCGACCATGATATATCAACAGACGAATCGACAGAACGTTGCACGAAATGACGACCGTAATAACGAGAAAAAGAGCAAGCGGATCGGCGGGCAGTGGGGAGGGACGGAGCAAGGCTCGGGAGCGCGGACGACCGGTCGTCCGCCTCTCATCGAGATAAAAACCGGCGGGCGACCCGGGACATGGCCGCCGCCGTGAATCTTAACGATGCGCCGAACTGCCTCCGCGGAGAGAATGATGACGCTGATGGCTGCTTAGGGGAGAGTTCGTACCCACTGTGCGTGCGGTGATTTAAGGCGCCGTGACAACTCTGCCTCTAAATCTGGCTCGCCTCTCCGCTTCTCACTCGCGACAGACGGCGCTCGACGGGGAGAAAGTCAGAGCGCGGCTTACACGTAAACAAATTTGTTGATTCTTCGAGATAATATCGTCCTCTTTATCCTAAGATCTTTTGCGTTTCTTGTAGGAAAAACGTGAAAAGTTGCTCCCATCACTCGTAGAAAATCCCGCGTTAAATACCGAAAGCGGAGAGAAACTTCGACACCAGTAGCAGGGTGGCTCTAAAAGGAAGTGCACACTTCCCCACATTTAGGGCCCTGCGAGCACGCAAAAGTGCCGCAATACGACGTGGAATGGACCCGACTAAAGTCTTAAGTAGTGCTAGAGGGAACTGGCACCATGAATCCTGCAGCGCTGTCCATAAACCCGTAGAAGTGCGAGGGGGTGGATATCTCTTGTGAACAGCATGTTGCAAGGCATCCCAGATATGCTCAATAATGTTCATGTCTGGAGAATTTGGTGGCCAACCGAAGTTTTTAAACCCAGAAGGACGTTCCTGCAACCACTATGTAGCAGTTCTGCACGTGAGGGGTGTCGCGTTATCCTGCTGGAATTGCCTAAGTCCGTCGGAATGCACAGTAGACATCAATGATCAGACAGCATATTTCGCGCTCTAATATTTTTTTTGTACGCTGTTTTACTTTGGTTAATTGTATGTGCTAAAATATGTTGTTGCGAACAAATGAGATTAATTATTATTATACTGGAACTGGCTTCTTATTAAATGAACACTGTTTTGTCACTGTGACTCAATAGGATGGGCAACACATCCATCACTGCTACAACTATCGTAAAAATGTTCTGAAATTATTTCTGTTATCAAAAATAATGTAGTTAACGTACGCAATGCTTCAAGAACTTCAAACCTTGCAGTGGATTTTTCGTCAACATTAATTATTAATCAAAGCCACGGCTAACACTAGAGCATGAGACTGTCATTATTAACTAGAAAACGATTTTTCTGTAACTTTTACCAGTCCAGAATTTTGCACAGCAAGATTTCCTTTTGAAACATGAAAGTATTTTACCTTTGACACTGTTAAAGTTTACAATATTAGCAGCCCGTGTCCGCCTGTGAAACGCAACATACAATCTGCTGCTTTGTACTGAGATCTCGAGCTGCTGTAAGAAACAATTTTAAATCCACTTTTTACCTGACCGCTTATTGCGGTACGATTGCCCTTATTATCAGATTTGAATCTGCCGCTGCGGCGACTCGTTCCTCCGTGTTCCAGCTCTGCACCACCAACACGACTTAAAAAGCTGAAAATGTCTTAAATAAATGGGTAAAACACCGGGCAAGCTTTCTAATAATACCATGCGAGTTCTCATTAAATAACTATAAAACTGGAATAATAAGTTCACACACCTCTCTTTATAATCAGCGCCTAATGGCGTCCTGCTTACAACCTTGACAAATGAAAGCTACCTGTGCGTTAAACACAGCGTCACAGGTTCCTCCTCTCTACGTGACTCCAAGAAGACGACAACGACATTATTATACAATCGCTAATTGTCATGAAATCACTGTGTTTTTCTTTACTAATTCTTTTCTGTGGCGGTTTCAGAACTCGCCGACACAGATATTATTTCACAAATCTAGTACGTAATCCTTTACAAATACAAAATATAACATAATTGTCACCATTCCATTATTATTCAGACTCCGCAGACGTAATCAGTGCCAATATATAAATAAAATTGTAATTGCATATGATCTAGTTATAAAGCATGTTTTACCACGACACGTTATACATGCTTGCGTACGTGCCACCTGTCAGAGTCGTATCTAGACGTATCAGTGGTCCCATATCACTCCAACTGCACACGCCTCACACGATCACAGAGCCTCCACCAGCATGAGCAGCCCCCTGCTGACATGCAGGGTCCATGGATTCATGAGGTTGTCTCCAAATCCGCACACCTCCATCCTCTCGATGCAATCCGAAACGAGACACGTCCGACCAGGCAACATGTTTCCTGTCACCAACAGTCCAATGTCGGTGTTGACGGGTCCAGGCGAGGCGCAAAGCTTTGTGTCGTGCTGTCATCAAGGGTACACAACTGGGCCTTCGGCTGCGAAAGCCCATATCGATGATGTTTCGTTCAATGGTTCGCACGCTGACACTTGTTGATGGCCGAGCATTGAAATCTTCAGCAGTTTGCGGAAGGGTTGCACTTCTGTAACGCTGAACGATTCTCTTCAGTCGTCAACGGTTCCGTTCGCGAAGAATATTTTTCCGGCCGCAGCCATGTTGGAGATTTGATGTATTATCGGATCCTTATATTCACTGTACATTCTTGGTCGTACGGGAAAATCTTCTCTTCATCTCTACCTCGGATATGCTGTGTGCTATCGCTCGTGCGCCGACTATAACATCACGTTCAAACTCACTTAAATCTTGATAACCTAACATTGTAGTAAAAGTAACCGATCTAACAACTGCGCCAGGCACTTGTTGTCTTATAAAGGCGTTGCCGATCGCAGCATCGTATTCCGCCTGTTGACATATCTTTGTATTTGAACACGCATGCGTGTACCAGTTTCCTTGGCGCTCCAGTGTTTCTTGGTACAGTACATTTGATTGTGTTGTTTATACAGCAGTGGAAATTAGCATAAAGGCAGGGTTCCACGTAAGTAATAGTACAATGTCTGAAGAATACAAGTATCAAATTATTATGAAAGTGGTAGATAATTATAAATCACAAACGATCTTGGTGGAATTAAGTAGTTTCCTTCATAACACGAGAAACAAAATCATATGTTCGTATTTCCTGGTATAAAGGCACTCACTGTCCTGTCGAGTTATTGCATTGTCTAACCTGCATACTAACTAATTACCACAAAGATTGTCTTAGGCATTAATTTAGTTAGGGTTAGTAGTTCTTGCTGTGAGGCTGTTCTCCATCGTATCGCTCTTCTCAGCTCGCATAAGGCCTAAAATTGCCTTTCATTGCGGTAAACACGTCTTGCAAGTATTCCCCAAAAGTTTTCCAAGGGGTTCAAATCCAGGCTATGTGTAGGCCGGCAAGGCACCGGTATCTTTATCTTCAGACCATTTTTTTGTTGTAGCAGAAACATGTACGGATGCATTATCTTGTTGAATTATTCGAATCTCATATATTCTAATCCATTCTTAGTATACCTACCAGAGTTCGTTCTAGTATACATCAAATTAATGGGAGCAGAAAGCTGACCAAATCATAACACTACAGCCACCAAAATTACTGCTCATCCTAACCTGCTGATCTATTCTAAAATCATGGCGGTAATGTGTGTGAAATCTTATGGGACTCAACTGCTAAGGTCATCAGTCCCTAAGCTTATACACTACGTAACCTAAATTATCCTAACGACAAACACACACACCCATAGCAGAGGGAGGACTCGACCCTCCGCTGGGACCAGCCGCACAGTCCATGACTGCAGCGCCTGAGACTTCTCGGCTAATCCCGCGCGGCATGGCGGTAATATTGATATATTGATATCCACCTAGACCGTATAAATTAAGCTTTTTCTCACCACTGAAGATCTCCTTATCCCATTTTTTTTTTTTTTTTTTTTTTTTGCTGTCTAGCCTGTTTTGTTTGGGTGTTAGAGCAGGTTTCTTCAGTCGTTTTTTGAACCCAAGAAGTTTGTCATCTGACAAAATTTGTCACAGATACTTGCAGTTTCTGGCAATAGTAAATCAGCAACATGTTGAGAAAAATAACGGTTTGTGGTTTGTGGCCCTTGCTTTTCGTGAAAATAACCTCTTCTATGCCTCACATAATTTTCTCTTTCGCTCATTTTTTTTCCTTTCTGTCGATAATATGCGCCTAATCTACGAATGTACTTGAACAGTTCAACATGTTGGCAACCTGACGATTAGAAACTCCCGATTCCTTGTGTGTGGCGATTTTGCTTTTCATCACATGGTAACTGATTTGCTGTTGGCATTGTCACATAGTGGTTTATGTAGACAACACGCTCTGTCACTGGTTTCCTATGTTCAGTAAAGACGCCTACGCACACACTAACACAGCAAAGAGCCGACTGCCTTTATGCCCAGTTACACCATCTACCACCTGAATCGTTGATGTCTTGCTATACACTCTACTGCAACTGACCGGTATACTGAATCTTATACTACTAGATATGCATTGTGCGCATGTATTCCAACCGCCAATGTTAATTTTCCTGGAAATGCTTATGCCTTTATACTCGTTTCTACTAATGTATCTGTAAATGGAGCATTACGATGTGAAACGTACGCGATGCATTTGTATGTTCACTGATATTCAGACAGAGCACGACACTGTTTATATCAGTCACCCACCTTTCAACAGTATATAAGCATCAACCGCCACAGTCCACACTGCAGCAGATCGTACCTGAAAGTGTTCACTACGTCGGCTGCGAGGAGACTTCCGATTAAAGTAGCACAAACTCGGAAATACTTCAGTGAAGATAGACAACTTTACTTCACGCGTAATTATGTGAACCGTACGTGTGTGGGCGGAACTAATTATTGATTATTCACTATTGTATGAGTAAGCCCTTAATACTTTCAGACCTGGCACTGAAATAAAGTTTACAAGCACCGGTGCTGTGCTGTCACTAAACACGTTTGGGGTAGGCGTGGATCTGGACCCGCCCGCAGAATCTTGGTTGTGGTGACAAACTAACGTATAGCGTAGCCTGGGTTCTAGGTTAGACTGAAATGCAATAATTTGATTGTGAGTTAGCGAATCCAGCAAATCTGAATTGTAAATAATGCTTTTGATAATAGACTGACACGTAGTGTGGCCTAATGTTTACGCTCTTTCCATATTTAACGCACCTTTCGCCATAAAAACTGAAACTACAAGGTACATGCAAAAGGTCGATATTAGATCATGGACAAATGTCCGGCAAGTAGTTTCAACCCTGTTATTAACATAATATCGTACAAAACTACGAAAAATGGAAGGGGCTCGCATACATAACTTTTATACCCGTTTGCACAGTCCAGTTTAGTATGGTACTGAAATTTTTCACCGACAGAGTAACAAACATCTTCGTAATAAATCATGTTTACGTGTATCTAAACAACGTTAGGGAACAACCCATCATCAGCGAATATATTACACTTCTATAAAAGTATTTCCGTCAGATTTTTCGTAATTTTCAAACCATATTTGCAATAAAACATTAATACACTCGGCACCACTTACCGCATATCGAAATACACTTTACGATACTACACTGACTAGCTCAGAGTTTCGTAACATGATGATAGTTGCAGCGTAAAGGGGAAAATGCAATTTTCTGACAGGTGAAAAGAAAAGGGTTCAATCGTATTTCGGTCTTGAAACTAAATCATTTTTGGAAGATCATTACTATTATCACTGTTTCGTAAGATTACTGATTAAGTAATTTACGAATAGCTGCAAATCTTTTTTTCTAATACTAGCGTTAATGCGTGGTACTCATGGGTAGGACATCCACAACACATACACTTTGTATCATGTATCTAAGCAAAACTGAGACGTATACATGTCATGTAGGTAGTTTCCGCAATAGATCATGAATTCCTTCAAAAGTCACTTCGTAACAATAAACGAATTGGAATGAGATTTTCAATCTACAGCGGAGTGTGTGCTGATATGAAAGTTCCTGGCAGATTAAAACTGTGTGCCGGACCGATCTGCCGGGAAGCTTCAATAAACGAACTAATTGAGAACAAAACACTGCAGTAACTGTGTAACTCCTACTACACTGCCGGAAGGGCTACACTGCATTATTATTATTAATATTAATATTAGTGACAGTGATCAGACACAAACATTGACAACCTGAAGTGTCTCAATTTATGGCAGGTGATACGTAAGCAGTCAGCAATCAAGTGCTTTAGAAGCAGTAAACGTAAGGTTTCTTTTTAATCTGATTTATTTTAAAAGTCTTGAGGGAGAGAGGAGTGATGCAGAGGAATGATGTTTTGTAACAAGTGTCCAACCTCGTTGTGTGTAGTTAGCTTCCTTTTCTTAGGAGTTGTAGGTAGCACTCGCGATGCACTGGGAATTGCTTCATTATTCTGTAAAAGAAAACGCTGTCAGAAATGAACAGTACCAATTGTTTCACTGATTCATTGGTTCGTGGTTTAATGAAACACCTACAAAAAGAAATATCATTTATCTTTCGTTGTATTAAAAATAACATTGGTTAAGCGATTGCGGACGTCCCGTGTCCACTACGCCTTCCGCACTGCCATCGAGCTGTAGGCGACCTACACGTCCTCGTGTCTCATCATCACTACCTGCTCATCATCACTGTCTGCTTAAAAGCAAAGGTCAATTTTCCCTATCCGCTGATTTGATGTATTGTTTGTAAATAAATTTTATATTCTCTTCTCATGTTTCAATAAAGGAAAGTAAGTGCTTCTTTTTGATAACATGAAAAACTCAAGAAAGTGGTCAGAGCTGACAAAAATGTAGTCAAAACCTTCTCGGCTCCGGATTCGAACCGTGTCACCACCTACTTTTTCAAAAAAAGTCATCAGCACTGACGGCATAAAAGTCACCCTCATTCTGCCAACTGCCTTGTCAAAGAGGGCGAAGGAGTGAACAGAGGTTCAGGGAACTCTCTTACGATTGGGGTGGGAAACTGCCCGTAAAGTCGGAAGATTCAACAATGATCAAGGGCATGAGGATAGTGAAGGCAATGGAAATCACTGCATTAAAGGCACATAATGTGTGTCCATGTGGCATGTGGTCTGTAACTGAAAAAGTGTCACGATGACATCTCCATTGGCAAAAGACTCCGGAATTCTCCCCCATTCGAATCTCTGGGAGGGACCTTCCAAGGGGGAGGTGAACATGAGAAAAAGATTGAATAATTAACGAAAGGGCCGTGGAATTTCATAAGTTTTAACGTGACAGCGAAGCTAAAAAATCTGAAAAGGGAAAATGCAAAAGCTCAGCCTAACCACACGGGTGGGTGGGGGTTGAGTGGGGGGGGGGGGGGGGCAGAGTGAAATGAAATTGAAAGAAGATAAGGATTTCTGGTCAGATGAATATAGGATAGTGTCAACAGCAGCAGAAAATGGTATAAGGGGACTAGGATTCGTTACGAATAGGAAACTTGGGCAGAATCTGTCTTACTGTAAAGAATTCGGTATAGAACCTAAAGCAAACCAATACCGACAACGATAGTTTTGGTATAAATGTCGACGTTGTAAGCAGAAGGTGAAGAGATAGAGAAAGTATATGAGGATATTGAACGGGTAGTTCAGTATTTAAAGGGAGATGAAAATCTAATAGTCAGGGGGGCTGGAATGTGGTTGTGGGAGAAGGAGTAAAAGATAGGGTTACGGGAGACTATAGCCTTGGTAATAGGAATGAGAGAGGAGAAAGACTGAGTGCTGTAACAGGTTTCAGATGATAATAGGAAATACCACATTCAAAAATCACAAAAGGAGGAGGTGTACTTGGAAGAGACCGGGAGATGCGAGGAGATTTCAGTTAGATTACATCATGGTCAGGCAGAGATTGCGATATCAGTTACTGCATTGTAAGGCACACGCAGCAGCAATACAGACTCAGATAACAATTTAGTAGTGATGAAGAGTAGGTTGAAGTTGAAGAGACTAGTCAGGACGAATCAATACGCAATGAAACGGCACACTGCAGTACTAAGGAATGAAGAGGTAAGGCAATCACGGAAGTAGGAAAGAAAAACATTAGCACAAAGAAGGTAACAGCGAAGAAACCATGGGTAACAGAAGAAATACTTCAGTTGATCGATGTAACGACGAGGTTAAAAAATGTGCAGGGAAACTCAGGAATACTGAAATACATGTCGCTTAGGAATGAAATAAATTGGAAGTGCAGCGAAGCAAAGTCGAAATGGTTGCGTGAGAAATGTGAAGAAATGGAAAAAGAAATAATTGTCGGAAATGCTGAATCAGCATACAGTAAAATGAAAACAGTTTTCAGTGAAATCAAATGAAAGCATGGTACCAGTAAGAGGGAGCTGCAGGGGAGGTCGTGATGGTAGCCCATTGACATCAAATTTCACGCCACTGACATAACGAATACGTTTGTCGTACGCCCCACATTGATTTCTGAGGTTATTTCACCCAGTGTTGGCTATCTATTACTACTGACAGCTCTACGCGAATGCGCTGCTCTCGTTCGTTAAGTGAACGCCGTAGGACACTGCGTTGCCCGTGGTGAGAGGTAATGTCTGCAGTTTCGTATTCTGAACACACTCTTGACGCCGTGGACCTAGGAATATTGAATTCCCTAACGACTGCCGAAATGGAATTTCCCATGCGTCTAGCTCCAACCACCATTCCGTGTTCAATCTGTTAATTCGCACCGTGCGGCCATAATCTCATCGGAAAGCTATTCGTATGAATCACCTACGTACAAATGACAACTCCGCCAATGCACTACCCTTTTATACCTTTGTTGTTGTCGTTGTGGTCTTCAGTCCTGAGACTGGTTTGATGCAGCTCTCCATGTTACTCTATCCTGTGCAAGCATCTTCATCTCCCAGTACCTACTACAACCTGCATCCTTCTGAATCTGCTTGGCGTTTTCATCTCTTGGACTCCCTCTACGGTTTTTACCCTCCACGCTGCCCTCCAATACTACATTGATGGCTCAGAACATGTCCTACCAACAAATCCCTTCTTCTAGTGACGTTGTGCCACAAACTTCTCTTTTACCCAATCCTATTCAGTACCACCTCATTAGTTATGTGATCTACCCATCTAATCTTCAGCATTCTTCAGTAGTACCACATTTCGAAAGCTTCTTGTCTAAACTATTTATCGTCCATGTTTCACTTCCATACATGGCTACACTCCATACAAATAATTTCAGAAACGACTTCCTGGCACTTAAATCTATACTCGATGTTAACAAATTTCCCTTCTTCAGAAACGCTTTCCTTGTCATTGCCAGTCTACATTTTATATCCTCTCTCCTTCGACCATCATCACTTATTTTGCTCCCCAAATAGCAAAACTCCTTTACTACTTTAAGTGTCTCATTTCCTAATCTAATTCCTTCAGCATCACCCGACTTAATTCGACTACATTCCATTATCCTCGTTTTGCTTTTGTTGATGTTAATCTTATATCCTCCTTTCAAGACACTGTCCATTCCGTTCAACTGCTCTTCCAAGTCTTCTGCTGTCTCTGATAGAATTACAATGTCATCGGCGAACCTCAAAGTTTTTATTACTTCTCCATGGATTTTAATACCTACTCCGAATTTTTCTTTTGTTTCCTTTACTGCTTGCTCAATATACAGATTCAATAACACCGGGGAGAGGCTACAACCCTGTCTCACTCCCTTCCCAACCACTGCTTCCCTTTCATGCCCCTCGACTCTTATAACTGCCATCTGGTTTCTGTACAAATTGTAAATAGCCTTTCGCTCCCTGTATTTTACCTCTGCCACCTTCAGAATTTGAAAGAGAGTATTCCAGTCAACATTGTCAAAAGCTTTCTCTAAGTCTACAAATGCTAGAAACGTAGGTTTGCCTTTCCTTAATCTTTCTTCTAAGATAAATCATAAGGTCGGTATTGCCTCACGTGTTCCAATATTTCTACGGAATCCAAACTGATCTTCCCCGAGGTCGGCTTCTACCAGTTTTTCCATTCGTCTGTAAGGAATTCGTGTTAGTATTTTGCAGCTGTGACTTATTAAACTGATAGTTCGGTAATTTTCACGTCTGTCAACACCTGCTTTCTTTGGGATTGGAATTATTATATTCTTTTTGAAGTCTGAGGGTATTTCCCCTGTCTCATACATCTTGCTCACCAGATGGTAGAGTTTTTTCAGGACTGGCTCTCCCAAGGCCGTCAGTAGTTCTAATGGAATGTTGTCTACTCCTGGGGCCTTGTTTCGACTCAGGTCTTTCAGTGCTCTGTCAAATTCTTCACGCAGTATCGTATCTCCCATTTCATCTTCATCTTCATCCTCTTCCATTTCCTAGTATTGTTCTCAACTACATCGCCCTTGTGTAGACCCTCTATATACTCCTTCCACCTTTCTGCTTTCCCTTCTTTGCTTAGAACTGGGTTTCCATCTGAGCTCTTGATATTCATACAAGTGGTTGTCTTTTCTCCAAAGGTCTCTTTAATTTTCCTGTAGGCAGTATCTATCTTACCCCTAGTGAGATAAGCCTCTACATCCTTACATTTGTCCTCTAGCCATCCCTGCTTAGCCATTTTGCACTTCCTGTCGATCTCATTTTTGAGACGTTTGTATTCCTTTTTGCCTGCTTCATTTACTGCATTTTTATATTTTCTCCTTTCATCAATTAAATTCAATATTTCTTCTGTTACCCAAGGATTTCTACTAGCCCTCGTCTTTTTACCTACTTGATCCTCTGCTGCCTTCACTACTTCATCCCTCAGAGCTACCCATTCTTCTTCTACTGTACATCTTTCCCCCATTCCTGTCAATTGTTCCCTTATGCTTTCCCTGAAACTCTGTACAACCTCTGGTTTAGTCAGTTTATCCAGGTCCCATCTCCTTAAATTTCCACCTTTATACCTTTGTATGCGATAATACTGCCATCTGCATACGTGCATATCGCTATCCCATAACTTCACCCCACTGTACGCCTATAACCTGTATGTGTCAACTCTATACGAAGTTCACTGCCAGTTTCATTGCAACAAGGCAATTAATATTACCTGTTTAATGCCTGTACCTGACAACTGGACTTATAGGTCGAATGCATATGCGACTACGGGATATAAGCGAATCGCACAGAAATCAGATATATACTGACTGATCGAAAGTCTTCTGGAAATTGTGCCGTGTAAGACGCCAAATGTTGCGCTAGATATTGCGTGTGGCGGGATTGTAGACACATTATCTGTGCAGTTTGTCTAGTGAAAATGGCAGCAAATCGTGCAACTTTAATGTCGGATCGTATAATCTTTTATAAGACCCATGGGTCGTATTACATTGGATATCGCGAACCAGTTTGAGTTTCCATGGTCAGCAGAGACAAGATTTCCGCACACGTGTAGCACTCCACAAAACAACGCGTTTTTCAGGGATAATACATCGTATCCAGACAGCCAGTGCCCATGATATACACGATAAGTTAAAACATTATGACCACTGCCCATCGCGGGGTTGGATGCCGTCTGGTGACGTTGCGGCCACGTGACTCGCCATGAAAAATACGTAAGCACAGTGGAAATGGACTGGGGAACACCATAGCGAAGACATGGGCTGCGAATGAGATAAACGACTTTGTCAAAGGATAGATTATTGTTACGCAAAGTCTGTGAACGAGTACCTCGAAAACGGCGTAGATGGTTGAATGTTCACGTGCTACTGTCGTGAGCATCTACGGAAAGAGGTAGGAGGACAGTAAAACTACCACTAGGCGCTAAATGGTTGGACGTCCACTACTCTTCATGGAACGTGGTCTTCGGAGTCTCATCTGCTCTGGAGAGTAGGGTAAATGGTGATCTATGGCCTCTCTACTGAAAGAGCACAATGCTGGTGCACGTACAAATGTTTTGAAGCATACTGTTCATCATACATGGAGCTCCGCAGCACACCCCTGTGTATTCAGATGTTCACCCAACGACATCGTCAGTTACGACTGCAGTGGGCACGGGACCATAGGGATTCGAATGTCGATCAATGGAAATGTCTCCGCCCTTCGAGTGAATCACATTTTTGCTACACTAGGCTGATGGTCTCTGGACATACCCCGTCATCGAAGTGAATGGCAATTCGAAACGTGCGGTGCGTCATGAATGCCGACTGTTGGGAAAAGTATTGGGCTATGGGAGACATTGTCTTTTACTTGCATGGGACCTGTACCAGTAATAGAAGACACGCCGACAGTGGCGAACCACCTGCATCCCTTCATACTTGATGTCTTCCCCGACAGCAATGTCATCTTTCAGCAGTACAACTGTCCGTGTCTCAGAGTCAGAACTGTGATACAGTGGTTTGAGGAGCATTACAGTGAACTCGTGTTGTCGTCTCGGAGAGCAAATTCGCCTGACGTAAATCCTATGGAATCCATTTGGGTCGCTATCGGGTACTATCACGGCTTACGCAGATCAGCGGCCCATTATTTACGCGAATTCATGACCTGTGCGTAGACATCTTATTCCACATACCTCCACAAACATACCAACAAACTGTCGGATCGGTGATACGCACAATCAGTGAGGTATTTTGTCCCGAAGACGGACAAACAGACTGTTAAGCAGGTGGTTACAATGTTTTTGCGTCCGCAGGTCATGGTCTAGTGGCTAGTGTTGCTGCCTATTGGTCCCGGGGTCCCGGGTTCGATTCCCTACCAGGTTGGGATTTTCCTCTCCCCAAGGACTGGGTGTTTGTATTGTTCTCATCATTTCATCATCATCATCATCATCATTCGTGACAGTGGCTAGATTGGACTGTGTCGGAATTGGGACTTTGTATGAGCGTTGATGACCGCGCAGTTGAGAGCCCCACAGACGAAACATCATCATCATAATGTTTTTGGCTTATCATTGTACGCAGTATATATGGTGTCCTTCGGAGCACGTGACACTAGAGGTCTTTCGAGTTCCAAAGACTCCCTCCAGGGGGACCGAGCTACTGTTTCAGAGCAGTTTATGGCTCTGAGCACTATGGGACTCAACTGCTGTAGTCATAAGTCCCCTAGAACTTAGAACTACTTAAACCTAACTAACCTACGGACATCACACACATCCATGCCCGAGGCAGGATTCGAATCTGCGACCGTAGCGGTCGTGCGGTTCCAGACTGTAGCGCCTTTAACCGCTCGGCCACTCCGGCCGGCATCAGAGCAGTTTAATAATTCGTAACCATGGCTTTAGATAAATGCAAGGTCTCGCTAATACAGGACAAAGTTAAGGGATTTATTTGGCAGCTTTGACTGTCTGCTATGAGCTGTGTCACCGCCGATTTGGTTAGGGGCGGCAGGAAACCATTTCTGTCAGACCTGTACTGACAGAAATGCAGCGCTTAGGCTTCAGCCATCGGCGACCGACTCGTGACATAGAGCCTTCTCACGATTTTGCCACACACAAGAAAACATCACCACCTTGACGAGACGAGACGAAAAACACACTTGCAAGATATCGGCCCCGGCAATCGATCTCGCAGGAAAATTCGGCTCATAATACAGATAGCATGCAATGATGGCCTTCTGAACGCACAGAATTTAAACTTTGCACTCACAGGTAGTCGGTCACTCGCTCAGCCCCACTGCAGCCGCCTAATGGCCGATCGCGAAGTACTCTACAGAGGAGTGACAGAGATGTTTGTGTCCAGAATGACGGCGAGCAAACAATCGATAGTTAGCCACCAGCTGAAGCGATACGAAATGATGGTCCAATTGCAACGTTGAATCGTCAAAGAACGTAAACTACTTCAAGTCATGACCTACAAGTATCATTGTATGCGGCTATTAGACAAAGCAAAAGGAAGCTTCGGAGCTTTTCTTTGTGCTTCGCCTCCGTTGCAGCAATCACAAGGAACTTCACGAAAGAAAAAGTGATAGACATAGAGCAAAATAATGGACTGACGCTCGGTGCTTCTTTATATGAAGATGACGACGACCGTAATGAGACTGCCCTTTCATCACTGTCACATTCGTCGAACAGCTCCACTGGTACAAAGGGGCAGTGGTGTAAAAACGAGAAAGGAAACTGCGATGAAGCCTGTATGAAGATGTAATGTCATCGGATAGCACTTTGCCCCCTTTTCTTTTTCTTTATTGTATTTTCCCTTTATACATAAGTGGGCTGGCAGCGGCGTACAGATGCCGCTCTTCGGCCAACAGAAAAAACATATAGCGAACATGGAGACATAGAAACAGAAATACATGAACGGTAAAAACGGAAGACACACAAGAATAGTAATCAAGGCGTTAGCCGCAAGGCACTGGTTTCAGAAACAAGGTCCACAGTGCACACAAACGAAGGTAATCAGTTTTACACTCGAACGAAGGAGCACACTGATGAGATGGCGGGTGGCTGCCACTGGGTGTAGGGGACAGTCGGGGGGGAGGGGGGGGGGAAGAAGGGGGGAAGAAGCCAGTGGGAGAAAAGAAGGGAGAGGGGAGGTGAGAGGGTAAGTTAGGTATGGAAGCCAGGGTGGGGGGAGGGAGGGTGTAAGTGGGAAAAAGGGGAAAGAGTGGAAGGAAGAAAGGATGGTAAGGAAGAGGAGAGAAGGAGCCCTGGAGGAAAGGGGGGAAGGGGAGGATTAGATCTGGTAGGAGGGGTATATAGAAGGAACGAGGACATCATCAGGGAGGGGGAGTTGGCGGAAGCCTCCTTGGGCAAGGGTATGGAGAGTGTGAAGATGGAGAGCAGGTGGGATGCAATAGTAACAGGTGTGGCAGCGGGGTGGGGTTGGAGAGGATGGGAGAGACAAGCAGTTGGAAAGGATCAAACTTGTGGGAGGTTTAAAGGATCCATATCCGTTCGAGGGAAAGGAGAAGGTGCGGGAAGGGAATCAACTCATATAGGATCTGCGGGGGGGATGGGAGACAGATGCGATAGGCGAGGTGGAGTGCATGGCGTTCCAGGATTTGGAGGGACTTGTAGTAGGTGGGAGGGGTGGAAATCCAGGAGGGGTGGGCACAGTAAAGGAGGGGGTGGATGAGGTATTTACCTTTGCCCCTTTTAATAGTAAGGAATTTACCAAAAGAGTTACCGCATTTTGGAAATATTTGTTACAGAACCGTCAAGTGGAATGCCACATTGTTAAAACTGGAATCAAGAGACACTAGATTTTGTGTATTTCCGAGGCCTCTCTGTCATACAAGGTACTGTCAAACACTGGACATGGTGACCCAATGATTCTGTCAACATTTAAAAATGCACTGGTTCACTCATTAATCCTGGAAGAGAGGTAAAACTTGACACTCAACTCCGAACCATTTGAGGTTCTAAGCGAGTGCAAAAAGCTGCCAACAGATAGCACTGGAAAGCAACACGCTAGTGACGCCGTATGAGAACACCCAAAACTGCAAGATATGGGCTACCGAAAATCTCAGAACTGTCGTGGGAACCACATTGCATGACGAGAAAGTCACGGTGTAGTTAGGATTTAGCACGCCATTCGTGATCGAACCCATTTTCTTCGAGGAAATACGAGAGTGCTGTCTATTAAACCGTCAGCGTGACTGATGAGAGGTACGCCGATATGTCAACAGGATCCCATCATCCCTAGCCTGCCTCATAAACACCTGCTCTAAAGCAATCTTTTATGCATGATGGCGCTCCACCCCAAATTGCTGCAAGGGTGAAAGATCTCTTAAGTTTGGTGAAGATCGCGTACTGAGCAGCCATTTTTGCCATTCTTGGCCTCCCAGATCCCCAGATCTCACTATGTGTGTGCATTGGTTGTGGGGTTAATGGAAACCGCAAATCTACCGCGACAGTCCGACCACATTAGGGATGCTAAAAGACAACATTTGACAATGTGAAGTCCAGCATCGTAACAACATCCTTCAAATGCAGGCAGTTTCTCACCGTACTTTCCGATATGATGTACAGTGCTATTCACAAGATTGTCCCTCGTCTACAGGTATAACTGATGAATGAAGGTTGACAGTTTAATACTTGTTACAACGAATATCGTCTTTGCTAAAAATTATTTGTTATGCTATTTATTGCTTTTGTATCATACCAAGCGGCACCTTTTGATCATTTTATGCACTTTTTTGGTTCAATAAAACCCCTTGTCATTTCAAGCATGTGTTTCAATTATTACTTCTCTACCTACATTATTCTGTGAAGTACTGAATTTTCAAATATTAACGGGCTTTTGGGTCACCCTGCATTTTGTTGCCATGCATTCAATGGTTTCTCCGCAGGTTTAACAATTCGCCTCGACTTTTGGGAGTCGATGTGAAGTTGGGCCAGCGTAACAAGATCCTTCAAATGCTGTCTCTTCTTTACAGGTAGTTCTGTACGCCAGTATTTCGGCTACACCAGTGACCTATCAAGTCACTTTGAACATTTCATGAAATGCTGTTTTGACATAGCTAACTTGCTTTGTTCACTGTGTCAGAGAGCGAGGTTTCTAATCAATAGATGGCGCCAGAGATCTCTTAGCACTGAACATTTTTACGTCGCGATTCGCAAGTGAAGTAGTGTAAATGAATGATTGTGACATTAATGAAGTAGCATAGCGCTATTTCTTCCTTTGAATTGTGAAGGTGACACTGTTAAAGTGAAGTACATTTGCAAGAGTGAAACTGTACATCTGTCATTTCGAAAAATATAATCATCCGGTTGCTTATATATCTCTTTCTTTGTGCCTGTGTCCCGCACCGCTGGAGGGTCGGCGTAGTTATTTTTTCGATTTGGAGAGGTTAATTTAATGGGTGGCCAGATGCCCTTCCTGTCTCCACCCCGGTGGATGAAATGATGAAGAAGACACCACAACACGATGACGAGGACAACACTACACCCAGTCTCTTAGCGGAGAAAAATCCCCGACGCAGCCGGGAATCGAACCCGGGCCCTTTGCGCGCCATTCCATCGCGCTGACCACTTAGCTAGCGAGGTGGATGGAGCAATACTGTTAAAATACTATTGAACCTATATGTGTATATGTGCATGAGGTTGAATTATTATGTACTCATATCACTTACCTATTTCTCACGAGAAATTACATGTGTTCTCGAATCCAACAAGATTTGAGAACACATTGAGAGGGCGCTATTCCCTCCCCCTCGGCTTCAACGTCCTGTAAACAACATGGTTGCGGTTGTCACTCCACTGTATAGTTCATCGCACTCAGGCGTTAGGCGGTTGGAGTGCGGCGGAGCATGTCAGGAGCTAAGGGCGCACGTGAGGTTTAAAAACTGTGCATTCAGAATGTCATAACTGCTTACTGTCAGAATTATTGGCCACAATTTTCAAGCAGGATCGGTTGCTGGGGGCTGATAACCTGCAAGAGTACTTTTTTATCCTTAAAATATAAGGTCAAGTTGGTGATGTGTCCTTTTCAGTGGATTATTCTCTCCACGTTACCGTAAGTACGTCCTCATCATTCCATACAGAGGCAGATGGAGGAAGCAACTAGTTCGGAATACATACGTTTGGAAGCCAGCAAACAACACTCTTCGACAGTATGCAGATTCTGTGATCGATGACCCTGTTAAGGCTGCCACTGTGAAGTTGGTAACTAAACAAAATGGTGCAGTGGATAAGGCTCTGAGCTACTGTTCCTTGAGAAGGGGGTGCAGGGTGACCGTATCCTTGGGCACTTCATATGTGCCCTCACATTTACATTAGTGCGCAGCTCGTGGTCTAGTGGTTAGCGTTGCTGTCTCTGGATCACGGGGTCCCGGGTTCGTTTCCCGGCCGGGTTGGGGATTTTTCTCTGCCCGGGGACTGGGTATTTCTGTTGTCTTCATCATTTCATCCCCATCATCATCATTCGTGACAGTGGCTAGATTGGACTGTGCAAAAATTGAACTGTGCAACATTGGTACTTTGTACGGGCACTGATGACTGCGCAGTTGAGTGCCCCACAAACCAAACATCATCATCAACAACATTTACATTAATAAGCACTTTAGTTTTTAATATGGATTAAGCGCCCTTCTGATTTAATTCTCTGGGTACAAAACAACCATCAAAAAATGTAGCGTCCAGAAAAATATTGTGCTTGACTAACTATCAAGTGAGAAACGAGTGCTTTGCTGCTGTCAAACTTTGACTCGTGTTTACATGACCCCAACGCAATTGCCAAGTGGAGACAGTAAGCTAAAGTAACTCCAGTTTGAAAGTCTGAGTGTGGCGGCTGCTTAGGGGGACGACGCAGAGGGTTATGTTTGAGACGTGGCAACTTTATCAGAAGACAGACAAGTAAACCAAGAGGTTCGGCAAAGTGTAGCTTATTACTCACACTTTTTAATACAAACATTGACGATATGAATATGGGAACAAGAAACTTATCTCGGCTTGAGATTATCACATGAGACACTTTTTAGTACGATGCTTTTTGCGACGATCTACATCTACATCTACATTTATACTCCACAAGCCACCCAACGGTGTGTGGCGGAGGGCACTTTACGTGTCACTGTCATTACCTCCCTTTTCTGTTCCAGGCGCGTATGGTTCGCGGGAAGAACGACTGTCTGAAAGCCTCCGTGCGCGCTCGAATCTCTCTAATTTTACATTCGTGATCTCCTCTGGAGGTATAAGTAGGGGGAAGCAATATATGCGATACCTCATCCAGAAACGCACCCTCTCGAAACCTGGACAGCAAGCTACACCGCGATGCGGAGCGCCTCTCTTGCAGAGTCTGCCACTTGAGTTTGCTAAACATCTCCGTAACGCTATCATGGTTACCAAATAACCCTGTGACGAAACGCGCCGCTCTTCTTTGGATCTTCTCTATCTCCTCCGTTAACCCGATCTGGTACGGATCCCACACTGACGAGCAATACTCAAGTATAGGTCGAACGAGTGTTTTGTAAGCCACCTCCTTTGTTGATGGACTACATTTTCTAAGGACTCTCCCAATGAATCTCAACCTGGTACCCGCCTTACCAACAACTAATTTTATATGATCATTCCACTTCAAATCGTTCCGCACGCATAATCCCAGATATTTTACAGGAGTATCTGCTACTAGTGTTTGTTCCGCTATCATATAATCATACAGTAAAAGATCCTTCTTTCTATGTATTCGCAATACATTACATTTGTCTATGTTAAGGGTCAGTTGCCACTCCCTGCACCAAGAGCCTATCCGCTGCAGATCTTCCTGCATTTCGCTAGAATTTTCTAATGCTGCAACTTCTCTGTATACTACAGCGTCATCCGCGAAAAGCCGCATGGAACTTCCGACACTATCTACTAGGTCATTAATATATATTGTGAAAAGCAATGGTCCCATAACACTCCCCTGTGGCACGCCAGAGGTTACTTTAACGTCTGTAGACGTCTCTCCATTGGTAACAACATGCTGTGTTCTGTTTGCTAAAAACTCTTCAATCCAGCTGGTCTGATATTCAGTAGGCTCTTACTTTGTTTATCAGGCGACAGTGCGGAACTGTATCGAACGCCTTCCGGAAGTCAAGGAAAATAGCATCTACCTGGGAGCCTGTACCTAATATTTTCTGGGTCTCATGAACAAATAAAGCGAGTTGGGTCTCACACGATCGCTGTTTCCGGAATCCATGTTGATTCCTACAGAGTAGATTCTGGGTTTCCAAAAACGACATGATACTCGAGCAGAAAACATGTTCTAAAATTCTACAACAGATCGACGTCAGAGATATAGGTCTATAGTTTTGCGCATCTGCTCGACGACCCTTCTTGAAGACTGGGACCACCTGTGCTCTTTTCCAATCATTTGGAACCTTCCGTTCCTCTAGAGACTTGCGGTACACGGCTGTCAGAAGGGGGGCAAGTTCTTTCGCGTACTCTGTGTAGAAACGAATTGGTATCCCGTCAGGTCCAGTTGACTTTCCTCTGTTGAGTGATACCAGTTGCTTTTCTATTCCTTGGACACTGCAGTTGTACAGGATAGGAACCAAACTTCTAATATCCATTCCAAAAACAAAAGTGATGGCTTTCAAAGGGAAAGAACCGTTGAGGATCAAGATCGTTATAGGAAACGAAACCAGTGAACGAGTTAGTCACTTCAACCACCTTGGAAATATTATAAACTACCAGAATAAACTCGACATTGACATTGACATTGACAACGAACTACAGCAATATCGAGTGATACCAATAGAACATTCAGAAAAAGAGCAAGAAAAGATACAAAAAGCAAGTTTTATGGTAACGGCCGGCCCCAATTGCTACTTGGAAGTGAATCTTGGAAGTTACTAAAAAGCAAGGAAGTAGGATCCAAGCTGCAGCTAAAGACTGTGGAAGATTAGAGAAACTAAGAAACTATCACATAAGAGCAGAGCTTAGGATATGTGCTATAAATGAGACGATCAAGTCTGTCTAGAACATCTACAAGAATGCCAGATTCAGGACTACTAAAACAAGAGTTAAATTTCAGACCTTTAGGTACAAGGCACATAGGAAGACCAAGAAAAGGATATAACAGGCTAGTGACCTAGCCCGTGATGAAAGAGGAAAAAGAAGGTAACAGAATGTATATGCAGTATAAAAAACGATTGTGAAAAATAATTTTCTTACTGCAAGACAGTCGCGAGTTTCACTGGGATAGGCGAAGTACTATGCTCATTTTAATGTTCCTCAACGAGTCCTACGTGATTGACGAAGATGGCGCTGTCTGTATTAGGTCTGTACATTTACAGTTAGTGACGAGAATCTAAGTGATTAATAACAATTCTTCACTCAAGAAGACTAATATAATTGAGGGATTCTCATTTAACATAATCCTCCTACCACGAAGAGCGTGTCAAAACTTTGCTGTGTATTTACCATCATGAAAACGACACACTCAACTTGGGTTCGCCCCCGTCATACAAGTGAAACAGACAAACAGAGAAGCTCTAGAAACCATGATTTCGGGAACAGAGGACAGACCAAGACACACTTTCGACATAAAAATATTGGCATTCATTGTTCAAGAATAGACAATAGATGTCGCAGATTCTTTTGCTAATATTATTCTGTTAGGCAGCTACAAAAACTAAACTATCGTGTCACAAAGGGTTAAATGTCAATTATGTGGCCATAAACAACAGAAAAACAGTTTTGTACTACAACATTCAAAAGTAATACAGTTAATATCTACTTGACTATCAACGCCAGGATAAAACCAAGAATTTTATTTCAATGTTAATAAATACTGCTTCTGGCGATAACTTCAAATGCAGTAATTGCAGTTGAACTGTAAGGTATTCAGATCTCTGACACACCATCCATTTTTATATTTTCCGTGTTTTCTTTCTACTGTAAGGATGCGTACAATGCAAAGAACACCGGCAGTTTCCTTAGTGTTACATCTTCCATTGAGTGTTGGTAAATGATTTGTCTAAAGGCGAGAATCTGAAGCGTTGTCTTTTATTTTATATATTTTTTTAAGTTTCTCCTCATTCAAGTGATGTTGAGAAAATATATTATGATAAGAGAAAGCTAAATTTTTCATAAAAAAACTCTGTGTTGAAAGATATTACTAGTCGAAGAACCAAAGAACATTTATTTAGCTGTTTGAATACATCATAACTTCCAAAAGTTGTGAATATAACGTCGCTGATATAAAAGAAATCTGTTCATTTGTCATCTTCCTGCCTGTTATTTTTCTTTATTGGACTCTCGTACTGAGCAGTAAGGTAGGTGGCCTTGTAACATATCCGGCTAAATAGTTACGTACTTCGCTATACTTTGTCTAGTTCATTATTTAATGAGAACGCCCATCCTTTCTCCTTATTACGTGCATAATTTGAGTTGTATTTTTAATGATTCACTGCAGCCAGGTAGGGAAGGTTGCAGGTGGACTGTTCGGAGGGCAGTGCGCGAGCACTATCCCTGTTCGTTCGTTAACTGCTTAACATTTCGAAGTCAGAACCTCCCTGATACATACTACTCGATCATTTCGCTTGTCGTACGTAACGTTGTATTGTGAGAGTCGTGTGGATCTGACGGTCTCTACTTCCGAACAATGACGACTGCCAGGATACTCAAAGGCCTGTTACAGCCGCTATTGCGAAAAAATGTGAATGATGATGGACTCCTATAGGTAATGTGCATTTCATTGCAGCAGAAATTTAGTTACTGCTCTATATGACGCTCTCAGAAAGCTAAAAATCCATCATGAATGTGGGTTCCTTTCACGTCGCGGCAATTAATTTACTTTATATCGAACTGTCTGCACTTCTTTATTTATTGTTATTTCATTCCCTGGTCCTGTATGGACGGAGGGTCGACTGCCAGCAGTACCAACATTCCGCTCTTCGACCAATTTTTTTAAGATGCGCAGAAGACGAAACAAATAGAAAGACGGAACAGTAATTTTTGAGACCATTTATCGCGGAGACCAGCGGTCTTGCGAAAAGTATTTTTAAAACGAACACAAACAATCTCAACCGCAAAAAAGACATTTATTTTGTGGTAACCAGTTTCGGTCAGTTTCTGACTATCTTCTATCCCCAATATCATGAAGGTAGGCGGTAGCGGTGAATGGAACGGGTGTCATAACTCCACGAACGTCAACTCCTCCATTCACAGCCAGCGCTTAACATTATGGTATTTGAGTGTGAAAACTGTCAAAAACTGAGCGAAACTGGCTACCACAAAATAAATGGTTTTTGCGGTCGAGATTATTTGTGTTAAAAAACGAAACATGTTACAGTCTTTTTTAAATTGTTGGAATTTACATGATATCTTACTTTTGAAGGGCTTGTTTCTTAAATTAAAATTAAAGACTGAAAATAAAAGGTAAAAACACTTTGTATAATCTGTGACGCTCTTTAAAATGCAGCACTGCACTTTCGCTAATAAGACAGGCCTACATTAGGGGAAGAATTTTGGAGATGGGAACGTGAAGTGTGCTCTGGAGTTGAAGGATGTTTGTGTAAATATAGGAGTCCATTTGGTAGTCTTTATATAGATGACAATGGGTGTTGGGGTGTATAGTGGGAAATTAGACAGGGAGGAGAAGATCAGTGTGGGCAAGACTGTAGGGACAAGAGGAGAAGGGATGGGGGAAGATGGTGAGGAAGAGGGAGGGGGGGAACCTGATTTGAAGTAGGAGAGATGAGAGGAGTTAGAGTTGATATGACGGATAACTATGGGGACGGATTTTATTGTCTGGGAAAGGGAGTCAGTTCAAGTTACGTTGCGATAGATTATGATGGGTGTGTGGTTTTGGGGACGGTGGGATGTATTGGTATAAGGGGAAGCATACCGAGATTGTTGATTACGGGGGAAACAAAGAGTTATGGGAATCTAGTTTGTGGTTAATGTTGGATATGCGAAGGTGTTCAATGTGGGTGAGTAGGGACGGGAATTTGGAGAGATGGAAGAGCATATGGGAAAGGTAAAAAGATGCGGAATGAGAGATGAAGTGCATGGCTCTCAAATATTCGGTAGAATCTGAGTGGAACGGTTATGCAGACAACAATGTCGCCGGGGAGGTTATGGTGGATCAACATTTTGTAGCTGTGGAGTGCAGTGGAGCGATGCAATTCCCATATTCAGCTGGTTGCTATTTCTACTATTTTTGGTCTAGTGTGTGGTTTCTTCTACTGTGTGCTTTCTGTTAGATGGTTGGTAGGTAAGATTTCCGTGTTCGTTATAGTTCGCAAGTAATTTTAGTGTATTAGTTAGCTGGTATGGAACAGCTGTAAATGGTTAACTGTGGTTGGTGCTGTGATTATTGTCTGTGTTTTCGATGGGTTTATCTTCAGGACCACTTGTTACACGAAAAGGAATGAGCCGTGGCTGCCTTGTCCTATGTGTTGGTTTAAACCTTGGTTGCTATTTATGTTTAGTCTCCCACGGTTATCGCGATTACGCTGTTATCCTCTCTTTCCGCAGGTGGCAGCAGTGGTGTGTATCTATATTCATACCTTGGACTGTCTTTGGCTTGGCGCTTATAGTTTCTAGCTGGGCTGTGTGCGGGTAGTTGGTCAGTTGGCGTGGAGAAGCGAGGAAATCTCAGCGGCGAGTGGCAGGTGGCAGCAGTGGTGTGTATCTACAGGGTGTTACAAAAAGGTACGGCCAAACTTTCAGGAAACATTCCTCACACACAAAGAAAGAAAATATGTTATGTGGACATGTGTCCAGAAACGCTTATTTTCCATGTTAGAGCTCATTTTATTACTTCTCTTCAAATCACATTAATCATGGAATGGAAACACACAGCAACAGAACGTACCAGCGTGACTTCAAACACTTTGTTACAGGAAATGTTCAAAATGTCCTCCGTTAGCGAGGATACATGCATCTACCCTCCATCGCATGGAATCCCCGATGCGCTGATGCAACCCTGGAGAATTGCGTATTGTATCACAGCCGTCCACAATACGAGCACAAAGAGGCTCAACATTTGGTACCGGGGTTGCGTAGACAAGAGCTTTTAAATGCCCCCATAAATGAAAGTCAAGAGGGTTGAGGTCAGGAGAGCGTGGAGACCATGGAATTGGTCGGCCTCTACCAATCCATCGGTCACCGAATCTGTTGTTGAGAAGCGTACGAACACTTCGACTGAAATTTGCAGGAGCTCCATCGTGCATGAACCACATGTTGTGTCATACGTGTAAAGGCACATGTTCTAGCAGCACAGGTAGAGTATCCCGTATGAAATCATGATAACGTGCTCCATTGAACGTAGGTGGAAGAACATGGGGCCCAATCAAGACATCACCAACAATGCCTGCCCAAACGTTCACAGAAAATCTGTGTTGATGACGTGATTGCACAATTGCGTGCGGATTCTCGTCATCCCACACATGTTGATTGTGAAAATTTACAATTTGATCACGTTGGAATGAAGCCTCATCCGTAAAGAGAACATTTTCACTGAAATTAGAATTGACAGATTGTTGGATGAACCATTCGCAAAAGTGTACCCTTGGAGGCCAATCAGCTGCTGATAGTGCCTGCACACGCTGTACATGATACGGAAACAAGTGGTTCTTAAGTAGAACTCTCCATACAGTGACGTGGTCAACGTTACCTATAACAGATGCAACTTCTCTGAAGCTGACATTAGGGTTATCGTCAACTGCATGAAGAATTGCCTCGTCCATTACAGGTGTCCTCGTCGTTCTAGGTCTTCCCCAGTTGTGAGTCATAGGCTGGAATGTTCCGTGCTCCCTAAGACGCCGATCATTTCCTTCGAACGTCTTCCTGTCGGGACACCTTCGTTCTGGAAATCTGTCTCGATACAAACGTACCGCGCCACGGCTATTGCCCCGTGCTAATCCATACATCAAATGGGCATCTGCCAACTCCGCATTTGTAAACATTGCACTGACTGCAAAACCACGTTCGTGATGAACACTAACCTGTTGATGCTACATACTGATGTTCTTGATGCTAGTACTGTAGAGCAATGAGTCACATGTCAACACAAGCATCGACGTCAACATTACCTTCCTTCAATTGGGCCAACTGGTGGTGAATCGAGGAAGTACAGTACATACTGACGAAACTAAAATGAGCTCTAACATGGAAATTAAGCGTTTCCAGACACATGTCCACATAACATATTTTCTTTATTTGTGTGTGAGGAACGTTTCCTGAAAGTTTGGCCGAACCTTTTTGTAACATCCTGTATATTCGTACCTTGTACTGTCTTTGGCCTGGCGCTTATAGTTTCCAGCTGGGCTGTGTGCGGGTAGTTGGTCGGTTGGCGTGGAGAAGCGAGGAAATCTCTGCGGCGTGTGGCAGGTGGCAGCAGTGGCGTGTATCTATATTCGCACCTTGGACTGTCTTTGGCCTGGCGCTTATAGTTTCCAGCTGGGCTGTGTGCGGGTAGTTGGTCGGCTGGCGTGGAGAAGCGAGGAAATCTCTGCGGCGCGTGGCAGGTGGCAGCAGTGGCATGTATCTATATTCGCACCTTGGACTGTCTTTGGCCTGGCGCTTATAGTTTCCAGCTGGGCTGTGTGCGGGTAGTTGGTCGGTTGGCGTGGAGAAGCGAGGAAATCTCTGCGGCGCGTGGCAGGTGGCAGCAGTGGCGTGTCTCTACACTCCTGGAAATGGAAAAAAGAACACATTGACACCGGTGTGTCAGACCCACCATACTTGCTCCGGACACTGTGAGAGGGCTGTACAAGCAATGATCACACGCACGGCACAGCGGACACACCAGGAACCACGGTGTTGGCCGTCGAATGGCGCTAGCTGCGCAGCATTTGTGCACCGCCGCCGTCAGTGTCAGCCAGTTTGCCGTGGCATACGGAGCTCCATCGCAGTCTTTAACACTGGTAGCATGCCGCGACAGCGTGGACGTGAACCGTATGTGCAGTTGACGGACTTTGAGCGAGGGCGTATAGTGGGCATGCGGGAGGCCGGGTAGACGTACTGCCGAATTGCTCAACACGTGGGGCGTGAGGTCTCCACAGTACATCGATGTTGTCGCCAGTGGTCGGCGGAAGGTGCACGTGCCCGTCGACCTGGGACCGGACCGCAGTGACGCACGGATGCACGCCAAGACTGTAGGATCCTACGCAGTGCCGTAGGGGACCGCACCACCACTTCCCAACAAATTAGGGACACTGTTGCTCCTGGGGTATCGGCGAGGACCATTCGCAACCGTCTCCATGAAGCTGGGCTACGGTCCTGCACACCGTTAGGCCGTCTTCCGCTCACGCCCCAAAATCGTGCAGCCCGCCTCCAGTGGTGTCGCGACAGGCGTGAATGGAGGGACGAATGGAGACGTGTCGTCTTCAGCGATGAGAGTCGCTTCTGCCTTGGTGCCAATGATGGTCGTATGCGTGTTTGGCGCCGTGCAGGTGAGCGCCACAATCAGGACTGCATACAACCGAGGCACACAGGGCCAACACCTGGCATCATGGTGTGGGGAGCGATCTCCTACACTGGCCGTACACCACTGGTGATCGTCGAGGGGACACTGAATAGTGCACGGTACATCCAAACCGCCATCGAACCCATCGTTCTACCATTCCTAGACCGGCAAGGGAACTTGCTGTTCCAACAGGACAATGCACGTCCGCATGTATCCCGTGCCACCCAACGTGCTCTAGAAGGTGTAAGTCAACTACCCTGGCCAGCAAGATCTCCGGATCTGTCCCCCATTGAGCATGTTTGGGACTGGATGAAGCGTCGTCTCACACGGTCTGCACGTCCAGCACGAACGCTGGTCCAACTGAGGCGCCAGGTGGAAATGGCATGGCAAGCCGTTCCACAGGACTACATCCAGCATCTCTACAATCGTCTCCATGGGAGAATAGCAGCCTGCATTGCTGCGAAAGGTGGATATACACTGTACTAGTGCCGACATTGTGCATGCTCTGTTGCCTGTGTCTATGTGCCTGTGGTTCTGTCAGTGTGATCATGTGATGTATCTGACCCCAGGAATGTGTCAATAAAGTTTCCCCTTCCTGGGACAATGAATTCACGGTGTTCGTATTTCAATTTCCAGGAGTGTATATTCGCACCTTGGACTGTCTTTGGCCTGGCGCTTATAGTTTCCAGCTGGGCTGTGTGCGGGTAGTTGGTCGGTTGGTGTGGAGAAGCGAGGAAATCTCTGTGGCGCGTGGCAGGTGGCAGCAGTGGCGTGTATCTATATTCGCACCTTGGACTATCTTTGGCCTGGCGCTTATAGTTTCCAGCTGGGCTGTGTGCGGGTAGTTGGTCGGTTGGCGTGGAGAAGCGAGGAAATCTCTGCGGCACGTGGTAGGGGGCACCAGTGGTGTGTATCTATATTCGCACCTTGGACTGTCTTTGGTCTGGCGCTTATAGTTTCCAGCTGGGCTGTGTGTGGGTAGTTGGTCGGTTGGCGTGGAGAAGCGAGGAAATCACAGCGGCGCGTAGTTTGGCTGGGCCCGCTGGCGGCCTCTATGCGGTGTCGGAGTTTATGCTTGGGAAGCTCCTTTGGTAGAGCACTTGCCCATGAAAGACAAAGGTCCCCAGTACGAGTCTCGGTCCAGCACACGACTTTGATCTGCCAGAAAGTTTCATATCAGCGCGCGCTCCACTGTAGAGTGAAAATTACATTCCGGCCAGCCTCTGATTTCAGTATTTTTTCGGCTATCTACTTCGGTTCCCCACTCCATTGGCTCCTACGTGAGTCACTTCCACCGCTGCTGTTAATTGACTTCTTGGCGGTCTTCACTAGACACTTTTGTATCGTGCTGTACAGGTGGACCCTGTGGTTGCTCATCCTCAGTGTGAGAGATATTTCTTATTTAATTATCAGTTACATGAGTCCATTTCTATGCAGATCCCTCCCTCTGTGTTAGCACCTTAGTGTCGGTCCCATGCGTTTGTCTGACGTGACTGTGACCTCCCATGTCTGACGTGACCACCACACATTTATTTTTCCGTAATTACGCGAGTACATCACTTTTCTTGGCTTTATATTTCTTTTGGTATGTTAAATATATAGTACTTGTAACTTCCTCCTCTTGTTCCCAGTCGTTGGAAACTGAAGATGGCGCTACAGGCTTCGAAACCTGCCGTGCAATAAATAAGAAATTAATCGTAACTGAAGCTCATTTTTTTAAATCATGTAATCATGTTTACACTTGTTCAAGAAACTATCTGAATCGTAGAAACATATCGAAAACGAACGGTGCATTGATCGGTGAAATGGAATTGCCACTGAAGTGAAACAGTACACGCTTAAATACTAATTGAAGCAGATAGGTAATATCAGTTTTTATTGCTGCATCCATTACTTACGCAGATGACAGAGGTCTCCTCATAATGCAGTAAAGGTTACTTTACCAGAAAGATTATCGTTGATGGTCTTGTGTGAGCTTAAGATACTAATAGTATGAGATTAATCTACACCCTAATCTATATGTATAAGATCATCTAAAAACTTACACCTGTCACATCAGTCACCTACACTCAGCATATACTCTTGACGAAGGTTACCATTTGGCGAGAAGAAAACAATCTTTGCAATTACAATGCTTAACTTGCACCGACAGATCTTGCAACCAACAGTGCATCACTCGTTTATTTTACATTAGGCCTACATGAAGTGCAGGATATCGTGTTCCTCGTAAAGGCAGTGACTGATAAACCGTAATAGCAGATTTTTTTTCTTCCGAGTTTGACCAACTATGGGCCGTACAGAACTTAAGGTTTCTTAGCCTTTCTTTAACAAATGTTTATGAGGTATAACAACGATATCTTCTTTATTAAAGAAATCTGAAAACATCCTGCACTAAAGGCTCAGGCGACTGCTCGATGCCGGCGGGTTGGCGCCTCATGTTCAGCCATATGGAGTCAGTTGTCTTCCATATGGAGGGGTAGAATCTCTCATTAGTAATGAAAACGTCTTGTGTACCGGGTTCGAAAGTAGTCACCGTATAATTTTGAAACAAAACCGTCAGCAATGCTTGCCGAAGACTTCCTGCATTAGAAGTCACCCTCGTTCTGACACCGGCCTTGTCGGAGAACGCGGAGGAGCGGACAGGTGTTCAGGGCACTGTCTTACACTTACGGTGAGAAACTGTCCCTAAAAGACGAAAGAATCAACTGTGATGAACTGTGTGGGGATGCAGACTGCAATAGAAACCACAGTAGTCAAGACGCATAACGTGTACCCATAGAACATGTGGCCTGTAATTGAAAAACTGTCACGATGATCTTTAAAACTCTGGACTAGTCCCCGATTCGGATCAAAAGAAGGGCTATTGCAAAGGGGAAAGTGACGATGAAAAAAAGATTGATAACCAGCGAAAAGATAACGTTCTACGAGTCCGGACGTTGAATGTCAGAAATTTGAAAGTGGTAAGGAAGATAGAAAATCTGAAAAGGGAAATGCTAAGGCTCAACCTAGATATAGTGGACGTCAGCGAAGTGAAATGGAAAGAAAACAATGATTTCTGGTCAGACACACATAGGGTAGTACCAACAGCGGCATAAAATGATATAGCAGGAGTATGATTCGTTATGAATAGGACTGTAGGACAGAGAGAGAGTTACTGTGAACAGATCTGTGATAGTGTTGCTCTCGTCACAATCGACAGCAAAACAACACCTATAACAATAGTTCCGGTATACATGCTACCGTTGTCAGCAGAATATGAGGAGATAAAGACTGTGTATGAGGATACTGAACGATGATTCAGTACGTAAAGGGACACAAAAATCTGATAGTCATGGGGGATAGGAATGCTGTTGTAGGGGAAAGCGCAGAAGAAACCGTTACCTCAGAATATAGGCATGGCAGTCGGAATGAAAGAAGAGCAAACTAATTGAGTTATGCAATAAATTTCAGATAGTAATAGGGTTCAAAAATCACAAGAGGAGGAGGTATACTTGAAAAAGTTTGGGGCATAGGAGGATTTCAGTTAGATTACATCATGGTCAGGTAGAGATTCCGAAATCGGATATTGGATTTTTAGGTGTACCGAGGGGCAGATACGGACTCAGATCACCGTTTGGTTTGGAGAAGAATAGGCTGCAGTTTAAGAGACTAGTCAGAAACAATCAATGCGCAAAGAAGGGGATACGGAAGTACTAACGAATAATAATAATAATGGCTTGTGACGAGGGCCTCCCATCGGGTAGACCGCTCGCCTGGTACAAGTCTTTCAATTTGACGCCACTTCGGCGACTTGCGCGTCGATGGGGATGAAATGATGATGATTAGGACAACACAACACCCAGCCCCTGAGCGGAGAAAATCTCCGACCCAGCCGGGAATCGAACCCGGACCCTTAGGATTAACAGTCCGTCGCACTGACCACTTTTTCTTTCAGCTACCGGGGGCGGACTACTAACGAATGAAGAGATACGTTGGAAGTTCTCTAAGGCTATAGATACTGCGATGATGAATAGCTCAGTGGGCAGTTAAGCTGAAGGCGAATGGATATCTCTAAAAACGGCAATTACTAAAGTCGGAGAGAAAAACATCAGTACAAGACAGAAATTTGAGAAAAATCCTTGGGTAACAGAGGAAATACTTCAGTTGAAAGACGAAAGAAGGAAGCACAAAAATGACGAGAGACACTCAGGAACGCAAAAACACAGGTCACTTAGGAATGAAGTAAATAAGAAGCACAGCGAAGCTAAGGCGAAATGGCTACATGAAAAATTCGAAGACGTCAAAAGAGAAATTAATATCGGAGGGACTGGTTCAGCATGTAGATAAGTCAAAACAATATTCGGAGAAATTCTATGCAAGAGGTGCGATGGTAATTCTAACGTTAAATGCAGACGAGTGAACTGATAGGTGGAAAGAAAACAAAGAGAGCGTCTATGAGAGGGAGGACTTCTCTAATGACGTGATAGAAGAAGAAACAGGAGTCGCCAGGGAAGAATTAGGGGATCCAGTACTAACAAAAAGGCATAACACTGCATCGGAATTTATTAAATCAGTGGTGAAGTGGCAACAAAACGAATATTCA
The DNA here is from genome assembly GCF_023864345.2 of Schistocerca serialis cubense. NCBI lineage: Eukaryota > Metazoa > Arthropoda > Insecta > Orthoptera > Acrididae > Schistocerca > Schistocerca serialis. Next base: position 189,025,174 of record NC_064645.1, read on the forward strand.
CGTTGGTGTTTAGAATGTACGAGACAATTCCAAAGATATGACAGGCTTGATGGGGCGCGACACGAATTCCTCTCATGTGCCAACCTTTCCATCTCATAGTAGTGCTTGTAATCCACATTCACAATTAGTTGCTGGATGTAGTCCAATCTCTGCCTTTCTGTATAGATTTTGCCCTCTACAGTTCCCTCTAGTACCATGGAAGCTATTCCTTGATGTCTTAACAGCGAGCCTATCGTTCTGTCCCTTCTTTTTGTCAGTGTTTTTTGCACATATTTTTTCCTCGCCGATTCTTCGAAGAATCTCCATGTTCCTTATCTTATCAGTACACCATGTTTTCAACGTTCTTCTATAGCAGCACATCTCAAATGGTTCTATTCTGTTCTCTTCCGGTTTTGCCACCGTCCATATCACACCGCCATACAATGCTTTGCGCCAGACGTATATTCTCATAAATTTGTTTCTCAAATTAAGGCCTATGTTTGACACTTGTAGATTTCTCTTGGCCAGAAATGCCCCTTTTGCCAGAGCTAGTCTGCTTTTTATGTCCACCTTTCTCCATCCGTCATCGGTTATTTTGCTGCCTAGGTAGCAGTATTCTTTAACGTACGTACCTCGTGATCACCAGTCCTGGTGTCACGTTGTTCGTTGTTCTCCTTTCTACTACTACTCATTGCTTTCGTCTTTCTTCGATTTACACTCAGTCCGTATTCTGTGCAGATTAGACGATTCCATTCAACTAACCTTACATTTCTTCTTTATTTTCACTGAGGATAGCAATGTCATCAACATCTTTTACCGTTGTTATCCTTTCACCTTGAATTTTAATCCTGTTTTTGAACCTTTCTTAATCAATGCACTCTGTTTTTGGCCTTCCATTCTTGTTGTTTCCTCTTGATTTTTGTACATGTTGTATATTATCCATCTTTCCCTATAGCTCACCTCCATTTTTCTTGAATTTCGAACATCTTGCACCATTTGACATTGTCGATCGCCTCCTCCATGTTGACAAATCCTATGAAAGTGTCTTTGATTTTTCTTTAGTGTTATTTACTTTATCAACCTCAACGTGTGAATCGCCCCTCTAGTACCCTTGCCGGTGTGGCCGTGCGGTTCTAGTCGCTTCAGTCTGGAACCGCGAGACCGCTACTGTCGCAGGTTCGAATCCTGCCTCGGGCATGGATGTGTGTGATGCCCTTAGGTTAGTTAGGTTTAAGTAGTTCTAAGTTCTAGGGGACTGATAACCTCAGCTGTTAAGTCCCATTGTGCTCAGAGCCCTAGTACCCTTACCTATCCTAAATCCAAACTGATCGTCGTATAACATATTCTCAATTTTCATTTCCATTCGTCTAGTCAGCAACTTGGATGAATGAGCGGCTAAGCTCATTGTGCGATAATTCTTGCAATCATCGGCTCTTGAAACCCTGGGAATTGTGTAGCTGGTGTTTCCACGAAAGTCTGATGGTAGATCACCAGTCTCATATTCTCTACTCAGCAACGTGGACAATAGTTACGTTGTCATCTCCATTAATGACTTTAGACATTCTGATGGACTGTTATCTATCCCTTTTGCCTACTTCATTTTAGTTCTTCCAAAGCTTGACTAAATTCTGATTCTAATACTGGATCCCCTATCCCTTCCTTATCTTCTTCTATAAGGCCTCACAGAGGCCTTCAATGTACTCTTTCCACCTACTCGCACTCTTTATGTTACCGCTCTTGCTTTTAATTTCACCGAACATTGTTCTGACTTTTCCATAAGCTAAGCCAGCCCTTACTATAATTATTTATTTCGAAATTTCTTCAGATTTTTCATGTAGTCATTTCGCCTTAACTTCCCTGCTATTCCAATTTATTTCATCCATAAGCAACGTATATTTCTATATTCCTGAATGTTCTCTTTCCTCCGCTTTCTTCAATTCTGTTATTCGTATCTACACATCGGAGAAATTCAAGAGTATTTCTTCGTACCTTAGTACTTGCGTATCCCACTTCTTTGCTCATTGATTGTTCCTGACTAGTCTCTCAAACTTCATCCAATCTTCATCATTATCAAACTGTGATCCGAGTCTGCCCGTACCCTTTCAATCCGATATCTGATTTCGGAGTCTCTGCCTCACCATGATGTAACCTAACTGAAATCTTTCCGCAACTCCCGGCCTTTTCCAAGTATACCTTCTCCTCTTGTGATTCTCGAACACAGTTTTCGCTATCACAAGTTGAAATTTATAGCAGAACTCTCTTATCTTTTCTCTCCCTCAGTCCTACTGCCAAGCCCGTATCCTCCCGTAACCCTTTCTTCTGCTCCTTCCCCTACAAGCGCATACCAGTCCTACACGATTTTTACATTTTCATCTCTCTCTACATATTGTATTATCGTTTCAGTATCCTCAAACACTTTCTCTATCTCTTCATCTTCTGCTTGCTGTGCGGGCATGTAATCGTGCACTTGACATTTAGCTGTCGGCGTTGGTAGCTATCCATTCTGATGAGAACAACCCAGTCACTGACCTGCTCACAGTAACTTACTCTCTGTCGTACAGTCTGAATCATAACGAATTCTACTCTCATTATACCATTTTCTGCCGCCGTTGATATTAGCCTACACTCGTCTGACCACAAATCCTTGTCTTCCTTGCATTTCGCTTCACTGAACTGAACTGTACCCTAATTGGCAACAAAGCGACTACTACGTTGGTGTGTGGAATGTATGAGTCTGGTGACATATCGTCTGACTTCCCGAAAAATTTATCCACACAATTCCGAAGATTGCAAGAGCTGGAAAGTGCGACAACTATTACACAGTCAGCATAACAGCTCATGCATCCAAGTTGCTGATAAGAATAACATACAGCAGAATGGAAAAGAAAATTGTTGATGTACTAGTCATTATTCTTCCGACTGGTTTGATGCGGCCCGCCACGAATTCCTCTCTTGTGCCATCCTCTTCACCTCAGAGTAGAACTTGCAACCTACGTCCTAAATCATTTGCTGGATGTATTCCAATCTCTGTCTTCCTCTACAGTTTTTGAACTCCACAGTTCCCTCTAGCACCATGAAAGTCATTCTCTGATGTCTTAACATATGTCCTATCGTCCTGTCTCTTCTCCTTGTCAGTGTTTTCCGCATTTTCCTTTCCTCTCCGATTCTGCGCAGAACTTCCTCGTTCCTTACTTTATCAGTCCACCTAATTTTCAACATACGTCTGTAACACCACATCTCAAATCTGCTTTTGATATCCTCGTTGCTCCGTCCATCATTGGTTATTTTGCTGCCCAGGTAGCAAAATTCCTTAACTTTATCTATTTCGTGACCGTCAATCCTGATGTTAAAATACTCGCTGTTGTCATTTCTGCTACTTCTCATTACTTTCGTCTTTCTTCGATTTACTCTCAGTTCATATTCTGTACTCATTAGACTGTTAATTCCGTTCACCAGATTATGTAATTCTACTTCACTTTCACTCTGGCAGAATCCTATCATAGATATCCTTTCACCTTGAATTTTAATTCCACTCCTCAACCTTTCTTTTACTTCCATCATTTCTTTTTCGATGTACAGATTGAACAGTAGGGGCAAAAGACTACGTCCTTGTCTTACACCCGTTTGAACTGAGCACTTCGCTCTTCGTCGTCCACTCTTATTATTCCCTCTTGGCTCTTGTACATATTGTATATTACCCGTCTCTCGCTATAGTTTTAATTTATTTTTCTCAGAATTTTGAACATCTTGCACGATTTTACACTGTCGAACTCATTTCCAAGTCGCCAAATTCCATGAACGTCTCTTGATTTTTCTTTAGTCTTGCTTCCATTATCAACCGCAACGTCAGAATTGCCTCTCTGGTGCCTTTACCTTTTCTACAGCCAGACTGATCGTCATGTAGCACATACTCAGTTTTCTTTTCCATTCTTCTATATGTAATTCTTGTGAGCAACTTGGATGCATGAGCTGTTAAGCTGATTGTGCGGTAATTCTCGCACTTGTCAGATCTTGCAGTCTTTAGAATTGTGTGGACGATGTTTTTTCAAAAGTCTGACGGTATGTAGCCAGACCCATACATTCTACGCACACCAACGTGAATAATCGTTTTGCTACAGCTTCCCCCTTTGATTTTGGAAATTCTGATGGAATGATATCTATTATTTTGCCTTATTTGATCTTAAGTTCTGCAAAGCTCTTATAAACTCTGATTCTAATAATGGATCTCCTATCTCAATCGACTCCTGTTTCTTCTTCTCACATCAGACAAATCTTCCCCCTCATACAGGCCTTCAGTGTACCGTTTCCAACTATCCGCTCTTTCCTCAGCATTTAAGAGCGGAATTCCTGTTGCACTCTTAAGGTTACCAATCTTGCTTTTAATTTCAGCGAATGTTGTTTGGATTTCCTTATATACTGAGTCAGTCCTTTTGACAATTATTTCTTTTTGGTTTTCTTCACATGTTGCATTCAGCTATTTCGTCTTAGCTTCCCTGAACGTGCTTTTTATTTCCTTCCATAACGATTTGTATTTCTGCACTCCTGAATTTTCCTCAACGGTTTTGTACTTCCTTGTTTCATCGATCAACTGAAGTATTTCTTGTGTTACCCATGATTTCTTCGTAGTTACTTTCTTTGTACCTATGTTTTTCTTTTCAACTTCTGCTGTTGCTATTTTCCTATATTCACCTAACCAGAAATCCTTGTCTTCTTCCCATTTAACCACACTAACCCATACCATAACTAGACCGAGCTTTTGGATTTCCTTTTCCAGGTTTTACAGCTTCCCTACCACGTTCAAGCTTTTGACATTCCACGACCCGACTCGTAGAATATTATCATTTCGTTGTTAAATAATCTTTTTCTCAATGTCACCTCCCCCTTGCAGTCCTCTTCTGGAGATCCGAATAGGGGATTATTCCGGAATCTTTTGCCAATGGGGAGATCATCATGACACTTTCCAATTACAGGCCATAAGTCTGTGGATACACATTATGTATGTTTAATGCAGTTGTTTCATTGCCTTCTGCATCCTCATGCCGTTGATCAATGCTGATTCTACCGCCTTTTAGGAATAGTTTCCCACCTCAAGGACAAGGGAGAGTCCTGAAACTCTGTCCTTTCTTTCGCGCTATTTGACAAGGCCGTTGGTTGCAGTGCGTGTCTTCTTATTCCGGTTGTCTTCGGTTGCCAGTGCTGATTATTAATCAAAATTTAAGCAGTGGCGTGTTTCGAGCCCAGAACAGGGAATGGTTTGATTACTAATGAAAGACGCTATCCATAGATCACAGGTACGATCAGCTGAATGCTCCATCTCATAAATTGCTGAGACGGACTGTCACATAAGTAAGCAAATAAGGGAGAGACGCCTGTAACCTCGACCGTGAAGTGGAAGTAGCCTCAAGTTTGAAGGTAACAGAAAACTTGTGTGCGAAATTTGTAGAAAGTTGTGAAAAGTCTGCCTCAAAACCGGTGGAAAAGCGAACCATTACACCTCATAACTTGAAGGGAATGGAGAAAATTTCAACTCATATTTAGCGGAAATTGTGCCAAAACTGTCTCGAAGACAGCGCAAAATCAGAGAAATCTGTCTCCATTTCTGCAGAAAAGTTACGAGAATTGGAGGAAGGTATCATCACAAAAGTGACAGATTATTCCAAAACCTAAGAAGACCATCGAAAAGCGGAACTAAAGAAAGCGCGAAAGTGGTGGAAAGTACCACCAAGAAAGATGACTACAGAACCTTGAAAGTTGTTATAAAATACTGGCACAACACTTACAGAAGCTGCCGCAAGAAAATTTGACGGAACAGCACAAAAATTGTCGATAAATGCTCCTAAAGTTTACAGAAACGTCTGTGACAATAGTACTTGGGATAGCGGAAAGAACCAAGTCAAAAGTTTGCGAATTAGCGGAAAAAATACCTCAAAAATAGGAAGAAAATGGTTCAAATGGCTCTGAGCACTAGGGGACTTAACATCTATGGTCATCAGTCCCCTAGAACTTAGAACTACTTAAACCTAACTAACCTAAGGACATCACACAACACCCAGCTATCACGAGGCAGAGAAAATCCCTGATGCCGCCGGGAATCGAACCCGGGCACGCGAAGCGAGAACGCTACCGCACGACCACCAGCTGCGGACAAATATGAAGAAAATTAGAAAATTGAGACTCAAGGTTGTAAGAAAATGGAAGAATTCTGTTTTAACATTTACATAAAAGCGGAAAGCACCACAAAACTTAAAGGTAAGATGTAGAATAACATTCCAAAATTTGGCACAACAAACCAACACAACTTTGTCTAAAAGCAAAAAATCCGTCTCATGTCTGTCGAAACGTCATACGACGGGAAAACAAACACAACACTTTGCAGATACGCAGTGGAAATCAACACAAGATCTGACTGCAAAACAAAAGGAGTTTCCAGAAAATTTACGAAAATTCTTAAAAATCACCACGAAAGTTGGCAGAAGATGTCACCTCCAAAGATGGCGGAAGATACAACACAAGCTTCAAAGTAAGATGTCCTAACAAATTTGGTAGAGGATACCGACACTGTAGTTGACGACGGAAACGGGGATTAAAATTTGTCGTTAAACTGAAAAAAAAAACCTGAAAGTTAGCTGAAAAGTGGAAAAATCTGACTGAAAGTGAATGCATACTGCAAAGAGGTATCGTATATTGATTTAAGGTAAACACTCGAACTAATTCAGACTGTTCTTAGCGAATCCCAATGAAGAAAGTTCTATATAAAATAAACTGCTCATATGTGAGATGGCACCTGGATCGTATGATGTGAGATTCTACAGAAAATATGCGAAAGAACTTGTTGCGTTCTGGCAGTAATTTATCGAAGGTCACTGGAGCAACAAAGGGTTTCTTGTTATTAAAAAAGCACACGTCATTCGAGTTTACTGGAAGGATCGTGGAACAGTTGTTAATTGTGAATATAGACCTACTAGTTGCGTGCCCTTCGTTGACTGGGTATGGCATTTATTGCAGATTTATTATTCCATATTCTCTTTCCCCTTCTCTGTCCATCTACTCCTCTTTCCTTCCTCTGTCCACTCATCCTACCCCAACCTCTCTGTCTCTTTCCTTTGTCTGTCCATTAAACCCTCCTCCTCTATCTCCTTGTCCCCCATATTAGTGTCCATATCCTTCTCCTCACTTCGCCCCCCCCCCCCCCCCCGTCCATCTCTTTCTCTACCGTTGTCTCTCCACATTATCACTCCCACTGCAATAGGAGGTTGCTGGTTCTTACCCATAGTATTTGTTTCCAAATAATATGTGTAACTTGTTTGGTTGTAATCAATCCATGGTTGCAGAAGGACTTTTGTTACCAGCACACACACATATCACACACACTTAATATATTTCACACTTCTCTGTATTCATATTTGTTCTGTTTCTCTAGCGAATTTCGCCCAGCAGTTTCATTTTCACGCAGCTCAATGTTTGTGGCGTGTTTCCTTAACTATTTGTCGTACAATGGTACTATTTTTCTGATACATTCAGTAGTATATCAGAATACGGTCTGGAAAAAGTGTTGCAAATAAAGTTAGTACTAAGGAAGTAATAAATTAGAAGTTCATTTATGATGCGGAAATTTTACTGCAAGAACAGCGAAAATGTACTAAGAGATAAACTTTTCCCCTTTTATCATTTTACGGGGATTGCCAGCGACAAAAAGTTTCGTTAGGGTTTGAAATTACGTGTGAAATTTGTTACAAGTCACCAAGTCCTCTCCTTCTCAAATACTGAAACAATAAAGTCTGGCCATTCGCGTGTCGTCGGCTACTTTTGCTTTAGACCCCCAGTCACACCCCTTTGAAGGTAGTTCTTACCTTCACAGCGACTCTTTAGAGACAGTAAGTGCTGTATGTACCAAGTTTGGCTGAAATCGGTCCAATGATTTAGGAGGAGAGGTGAAATATACATACATACATTTTATAATATGTGTAATTTTCGTTGTGAGTCTTGAGCTGTGGGGGGCTCGCAATCGATTTAGCGTGCCTTGATTTCGGATAATATTCACTGGCTCTACTTCTCGCAGCAGGAATCGACTGTAGGTTGTCGGTCATTACCTCCGGCAGAGCGAGTCTTAAAATAGGCCTTCAACAGCGTGGTGGGGCGGTAAGAGCGAGGCAGCGAGTGACAGCCGGTTAGTGGGCATCACAAGCTGACTTTCGGACATACTGGGCCAGTCGGCTGTTAGCTCTGTTTATGTCAAGACTTCGTGTAACAGGTAAAGTTAGAGTTACGACACTGAGCTGACATGGCGGCCCATCTGCCTGCACCCACTGATTTGTCCGGCTTTGATATTCCCATGCTGTGCAGGACTGAATGCTGGGAGCCGCACTGGATACTTCCAGTATTATCAAATATTTGCAACATCGTGCGTATTTGGTCAGTATTTCTCACACTACGGTACGTCCACCATTACTGCCTGCACTTGGTGGCTTACGGAAATATTTGTTTGAGCGTAATTATCTGAGCTAAGTCTCTGTTGTTTCAGATTATTTATATTCCTGATCAGTCAAATATTTAGCTGTAGATGTAACTGTGCCTGTATTGGGGATTTCGTGTACCACTGAGAGCTTCGTTGTTGTGTATTTGTGTTGGCTATACGCAGAGTGAAAGACGAAATTCAGTGCTTAACTTTAATGTTAGATTTTCCCACTGATATCACCACCGGCGTTTTTGTGCTGTAGTATTCTGGGAAAGTGTTTGGGCAATAAGCCAATGCTAAAATGTAGCATGTTACATTGTGATCTTAAGTGTTTGTAATGATTTTAGATTTAATTTTTTATTTCATATTTCGATTGCTTTAACAGAAATGTCATGTATTTCATACATTTGTTAAAGTTATGTTGTACATCTCCATGTTTAAGTACCAGGGAAGGAAGCATTAGTTGTAAGATCTAATTATTAAGCACCGCCTCGTAGACGTAAGCTTATCATTTTCCTTAGATAAGTGTTCGTTTCACGCAAGGTTCCTTGCCATCTGGTTTAGCTAAATTATTGTCAGATCTTATTCTCTGGGCATTTATTAAGTTTTCCTGTATCAAATTTTATTCAGCTAAATGGTTTACGAGACATTACCTTCGCGACTACAGAACGCGTGGTTAGTAGTTTGTGAGACTGGTTAAAGACAAATTTTTGAAATTTGATGGCATATTAAGAGACGTTGTGCTGACCATTTCTCGAGAATCCTTTGAAGGCCTTGTACCGATATACTGTACAAAATATTAGTACGTGCGAGGAAAAGTCAGACACAAAACAAAGTGAAAATAGTAAAAATAGTACCGAACTTTTAATCGGGATCGGATGATTTATTGTAGTACTGGCTAATATCATGACGTAGTCGTGAGAATAATTTTGTAAAGAAACTTCTAGTTAAAATTTACCATTGTGGGGTTTAGGATTATTTCACTTTCTGAGGACGAGATGCGTCCGTTTGACAACTGTCTTAACATTTTCACATTGTAAACTGTGTAAATGCATGTATCTGTGATAAGATTGCAACATTAAACCAAAGTTATTTAGAGATTACACAGTTATGTAGTCGTAATGCAAGAAGTACTTGTAGACTTTTTAATGCGTATTTGGTATACACCTGAAAATAAGGCTCACATCAAACAATACAGCACAGCGACAGTAGGCATCTATCGAGCTATGCAGAAGAAGTAATGTCTCTTTTTCCATTCATGCCTCATATACATAATTAACAAATTAACACTAACATCTTTGTTTTTTACAAACGATGATATTAACAGCCACGAAGTTCAAACATCCCTGCATTTCACTAACTACTAGTAAATTAATAATTACTTCAATTACGTATACTGAAAGCTGTCATTACATAAATATTCATCTGAATAAAGGGGTGAAATCGTTTGAATATGCCTGTGATGCCACTGTTGGTCAGCCTGATACCCTTATGAGGGTGATTAAATTTACGGGATTGAGAAGATCGAACGGAGAGAAGCGTGATTTTTCAAGGGATCCTTTAGCTGGTGCGAGGTGTTAGATTCTCAAAAAATACGCTGGTGGACGCTAAAGAGACGCGTTGTACATCTTGGAGTGTTTTACTGCTCAAATTCTGACAGCACATGTTCGAAGAATAGACGCGTTGTGGACCTTGGAGTGTTTTACTGCTCAAATTCTGACAGCACATGTTCAAAGAATAGACGCGTTGTGCATCTTGGAGTGCTTTACTGCTCAAATTGTGACAGCACATGTTCGAAGAATAGACGCGTTGTGCATCTTGGAGTACTTTACTGCTCAAATTGTGACAGCGCATGTTGGCAGTTCCTCATTTCTATCCACATACGTCTCGCGAAACCACCGTGACGAGAAAATCAGAGAAATTATTTATATAGAGGCCTACCGATAATAACTGGTCCAACCAGCGGTTCGCAAATAGAACAAGGAAAAGGGGGGGGGGTGGAACTGTGGTGATACCAGTCCATTCCAACACATCTCCAGTAAGGTGGCTTGCGGAGTACAGATTTATCAGTGAGATTCAACGCGGGAACTTCCTCATCGAGCACGAGTGATTCTCTGTAACATAGCAAACGTGGCGAGATTGGAGATGAATGCGATAACTACGGCGCCGCTTCGGTTATGAAGTTACTTTCACCGAGGACACCCGCAATGAGGTGTCCGCTTCCGCGAGGCGGCAGAAATTATAGTCCTACATAACCGTTAAAAAACAAATGCGGCGTCCCCTAGCAGCGGAAGATAAGTTACGCGATACGGGACGAGAAACAGTTCCGAGCAATAATTAATTCCAGCGGCGAAGCCTCTTTTAGAGCCGGGACCAGTCGCCAGCGCCCGCGAGGTAATTTAGTGCTCGCTCCTCGCATTAACCCGGGGCCCCAAACAGGTGCAGCCGCGCAGCCGCCTCTGAAGTCCGCCGCGGGGCATAAAATGCCCGGATTTCTCAATAGCGTCGGCGATAGCAGTCTCTCGGCTCCGGTCGGTCGCGCGGGACCAGCGAGATAGGACCAGCCAGAGAGCTGAGGAGGAGGAGTGGTGGGGGCGCGGTCGGTCGGCCGATAGCGGACCCGCCGGCCGCTCTCCGTAAACCACTGCCGGTATGGAAATGCGCCGGCCGCGCCCGACCCCCGCGACTTCCGATCCCAAATTTATCGGCAGTAAAGCGGCCCGCGCGGCAGTATACCGGCTCGCATGTGGGCGCCCGATGACGACTTCCCACGCGGCGACACGCCACGCCGCGGCAGCAGGCTGCTGCTCCGTCTCGCTCCCACGCCGCTCTCCTGCTGCCGGTAACGACCTCGCGCGGGCATCCGTCCCGCGTTCTTCGGCCGCCCATCGCTGCCGCCGATCTGTCCCTGCCTCCTGCGATGTCGTACCGTGCACAGAAATACGGCGCCGGCACCCTGCGCGTGGCTGTCCGGAGCCCGTCTGGTCTCTCTGCCGGTCGCCGACCCGGTCCGGTTGACTCGGTGAGAGGGCGTTTGCAACTGTCAGAGTCTCCTGTCTCTGAGCTGCAGCTGGAACTCTCCTTTCGTCCGGCCTCTCACCTTTCCTACGAGGGCCATACGATGCGAAAAGGCACGCCGCGGAACCGCACGAAAGTTTGACCGATCCGACACGAAGCAGCTGTTGTGTACATAGTTCCGCGTAGTCAGCGCGTACACAGCTTTCCCAATAGAGCGCGCCCCGCTAAGCACAACAGCACAGGCGCTGCGCTCGTCCGTCTCCACACTACGAGATGGCACTGTCTTAGAGACGGACCAAATTCTGCTTCCGCCGATCCGCCTATTAATATGTAACGCAGCCAATGAGATTGCTGCTAACTTAGAACCTTTTCTCCTCGCGAATCACACTCGCGCGGTGATACAGGAACGCTCGAGGTATTATAACGAGTGTACAGACCTCCGATTAGTCAGTCTGCATTAGTCTGCATTAGTCTATAGTCAAGTTTCAGTCTGCGCCTAATAAGATTACCATATTCCTGTACATCGCCATGAATAGAAATGTATAGACACTTTGTCAAGTATCAGAGATATGTGAGAATAAGATTAACGTACCAAGACCAAAGGAACTTCAGATTGTCAATTGTAAACAGCGTCCAGAATCAAGTTACGTAATATGTATGATTTTCATTATTTTAATAAATGTGTGTGAAAATTAATCAAGTTCTGTTTAAAGGTGGTCACCGTCAATCTGCTGCTCTAAGAGTGCAAGTTGCATTTCTATCGTCTGACCTAACGGCAGAAGATAAACACGCCACAATAAGACCACGAGACATATTGCTGACACTCGCCTACTTCGTTAGAGCGACAAGTCAAATAATCTGATGGTGTGTGTACCGAAGCTCTTACAGTACGCACACCACAGCAGCGCTATGCGGTTACTCTGTCCTAAGGATGAAATGCAGCCATGTCCGATGCACTTGAGTGGTCGTGCTGGCCGCTATAACATACTGGACGGTTATAATTAAAGTTGGACACAACCTTGAGGTATACCAGGGTTGCTCATATAGTAATGCACCACATTTTTTTCTTCAATAATTCTTTATTGAACATAAAGAAAGTTACACCAAATTGTTAAGGCTTTCGTGGCCACTTGTTGACAAACACCCTATTGGCTTCTGTCTCCGGTTTTCCGGCCGACGTTCATCTAATGATATTACTGACGTTTCGCCAGTACGAGTTGCTGGCACTGTCAAAGCTTCACCATCCATTGCAGGTGGTGAACTGGAGCCGAGCCTGTAGGCAGCAAGAGGAGAACCGCACCGGAAATGACCGCGTTGAAGCCCTCGGACGTTGGCGCGCCAGGTACATATACTCTGCGGTCACGAGCTCGACTCCAGTTCACCACCGGCAATGGAGGGTGAAGCTTTGACAATGCCAGCCACTCGTGCTGGCGAAACGTCAGCAAAATCATTAGATGAACGTCAGCCGGACAACACGAGACAGAGGGCAATAGGCAGTTTGTCATAAAGAGAGTTTTACACATGAAGGAATGGTGTTTTATGTACACACCCTATTTTTCCACGTAATCTCCATCCCCTTCTGTGGCATTCCTCCAGCGCGAAACCAGGGCGAGTATGCCCTGTCACTAAAAATCCTTGTCCTGGTGACGGAGCCAGTGCTTCACTGTGTGATCTTCCCTTTGAAACGTCCCCTTAGAAAAATTAATGATTTACTGTGCTGATAAACCTCTTACATTATTTGATTTTAAAACAGCTGAGCAGAACTGAACGTACTCAGACATTTCACTCTTTACCTATTCTGATCAACACTAAACCGACAGCCTAAATTTTTAGCGCAACGCAGTCTGACTTTCAATAATCCCTACAAGAGAATGGCCCTGACTAACATTAACCTATACGTTTCACAAATCACTTACCTCACAAAAATCTTCGTTGCTCGAAATACTGCAATACAGCGAGCGCCGCTACTAACAGCTAAATAAAAGATTCTAATTACTGAAGGCACTAACTACTAATAGGCATAGTTAGCAAATGAAAGATTTTGATAAAGAACAAACAACGTATTCACCTTAATAGTGTTCAAAAGTCATAATATATACCAGTTCATGACATCCACTCTTACAAATTTACTGTCTCTGATGGACACACGTCCAGATCATCCGCTCTCAAAACTCCGCCATCTCTCTCCCCACATCCACGACAGCTGGCGGTTCACCTCCAACTGAGCAACGCTACGCGCTGTTAACAGCCAACTGCCCAACACTACAATAGCGAATATTACAACAATGCTAACCAGCCACAGACTGCACACAGCAGAGCCAGTGATTTTCATACTGAGTGCTACGTGGCGTTACCAATATAAAAACCTAAACAGCCTACTTACATAGCCCCCATGCTCCCCACAAAAAATTTTACAAATTGTTTTGGGAAGTGGCCAATACATATTTGTTAAAAAAATTTATAATTACAATAACAAAGAAATCAAATGCACACATTATCGATACAATGTTGGTCAAAAGCTAAAATTGTCTCACAATCCATAAAGACAGTCCTGATCATTCATCACAGTAAAATTGCAGTGTTTTTCTCAAAGTTTGAGCAGTAAAAGAAAATGCACACGAAAGTAGTGGAGTTCCATGCTGTCTTGAAGAAGTAGTGTTGTCCTTCCAACGGAAAGACAGTGCTGACTCTTGACATGTAGACAGGTAATGGGCCACAACAGAGCAAACCCACAGCAGAGTCAGTCGAAGTTTTGAAGAATATTGGTAGATAGGTCATCACAAGAATAGACCCACTCCTGATAGAGATTACGGTATTGGTGGGCCTTCAAAGGTGCAGACCCACTACAGTCGTTGTAGAAATAATGGTACTGGTGAGTCATCAAAGGCGCAGACCCACTTCAGTCCTTGTAGAGACGGCCAGCAGCCATCTGCTGCGACTGTGCAGGTGCAAAATCACCATCGAAGAGTCTTGCGGAGAATATAGCAAGTCCATAACAACCAATTGTGCACTCACAAAGTTTTTGGAATTGTCCTTAGAACCAGCAATGTTGTTAACCAGTCCCTTGCTGAATTATTAATACACGTGCAAACACTAACAGTTCCAACTTCTCACATATTGTGCGTATACTATGACCAACAGAAACGTGTGCAGTGAAATGTAACTTAATTTGAAGAACTGGTGTCTATACAATTATAAATTTACAACATAAGAATAAATTACAAAGGTACAAAATACATCATTAAAGAATATAACAATGGAGATAACATTTGTGGTTGTATGGGAATGTAACTATTTCTCCGAATGGAAGGGATGTTAGGGCAGCCATTTTTATTCAGTATGAAGTGCGAGATCTAAGTGAATTGTTGTCCGTCACGTTACCGCTTGCGCTGTTCTAACGTTCGGTGAATTTCGACGCCAGGTAAGCTGTTAATTGTTAATTGTATATCCTAAAATGATACATTCCGTTAAAGTGCATGGCATTTATTATACTTTAGTTATTTAATGCGTTTAAATACGTCAGTTATTAGACTCCACAAAAGTTGTTAAACTCAAAAGTGCTCTAGGAGCGGAACGGGACGGGGCAGAATGGGATAGTGTCCCGTTCTGCCCCGTCATACACTCCTGGAAATTGAAATAAGAACACCGTGAATTCATTGTCCCAGGAAGGGGAAACTTTATTGACACATTCCTGGGGTCAGATACATCACATGATCACACTGACAGAACCACAGGCACATAGACACAGGCAACAGAGCATGCACAATGTCGGCACTAGTACAGTGTATATCCACCTTTCGCAGCAATGCAGGCTGCTATTCTCCCATGGAGACGATCGTAGAGATGCTGGATGTAGTCCTGTGGAACGGCTTGCCATGCCATTTCCACCTGGCGCCTCAGTTGGACCAGCGTTCGTGCTGGATGTGCAGACCGCGTGAGACGACGCTTCATCCAGTCCCAAACATGCTCAATGGGGGACAGATCCGGAGATCTTGCTGGCCAGGGTAGTTGACTTACACCTTCTAGAGCACGTTGGGTGGCACGGGATACATGCGGACGTGCATTGTCCTGTTGGAACAGCAAGTTCCCTTGCCGGTCTAGGAATGGTAGAACGATGGGTTCGATGATGGTTTGGATGTACCGTGCACTATTCAGTGTCCCCTCGACGATCACCAGTGGTGTACGGCCAGTGTAGGAGATCGCTCCCCACACCATGATGCCGGGTGTTGGCCCTGTGAGCCTCGGTCGTATGCAGTCCTGATTGTGGCGCTCACCTGCACGGCGCCAAACACGCATACGACCATCATTGGCACCAAGGCAGAAGCGACTCTCATCGCTGAAGACGACACGTCTCCATTCGTCCCTCTATTCACGCCTGTCGCGACGCCACTGGAGGCGGGCTGCACGATGTTGGGGCGTGAGCGGAAGACGGCCTAACGGTGTGCGGGACCGTAGCCCAGCTTCATGGAGACGGTTGCGAATGGTCCTCGCCGATACCCCAGGAGCAACAGTGTCCCTAATTTGCTGGGAAATGGCGGTGCGGTCCCCTACGGCACTGCGTAGGATCCTACGGTCTTGGCGTGCATCCGTGCGTCGCTGCGGTCCGGTCCCAGGTCGACGGGCACGTGCACCTTCCGCCGACCACTGGCGACAACATCGATGTACTGTGGAGACCTCACGCCCCACGTGTTGAGCAATTCGGCGGTACGTCCACCCGGCCTCCCGCATGCCCACTATACGCCCTCGCTCAAAGTCCGTCAACTGCACATACGGTTCACGTCCACGCTGTCGCGGAATGCTACCAGTGTTAAAGACTGCGATGGAGCTCCGTATGCCACGGCTAACTGGCTGACACTGACGGCGGCGGTGCACAAATGCTGCGCAGCTAGCGCCATTCGACGGCCAACACCGCGGTTCCTGGTGTGTCCGCTGTGCCGTGCGTGTGATCATTGCTTGTACAGCCCTCTCGCAGTGTCCGGAGCAAGTATGGTGGTCTGACACACCGGTGTCAATGTGTTCTTTTTTCCATTTCCAGGAGTGTATTTTGATGCAAGTAGAAACCAAACTGTATTCTTTTTTCTTTCCCCCTTGCTGTTCCAGATGGTGCTAACGCACATGAGAAAGACTGATAGACAGCGATGGGACGTAAAAGCGATGCAAATGGCAGTTTCAGCCGTTTCGTCTTCCCAAATGGGATTTTTAAAAGCGTCCAAGCAGTTCAACGTAGCGAAATCAACACTGGGAAGATATGTGCCTAAAGCTACGAATAATCGTGACTACATAATTGATAAATCAGATGAGAAATTTAAAAATATGTTCACTGCAGAACAAGACATGAGCTGGTAACATATCTCAAGTCAATGGAAAGCAGACTTTTTGGTCTAACAATGGAAGATCTCAGATCACTAGCGTTTCAACTAGCCGAAGAAATGGCTTACCACACAGATATGACAAACAAACTTGTCTAGCTGGACAACACTGGGTTAAAGGATTTATTACGAGGCATCCTACACTATTAGCAAGCCAGAAAATACTTCTGGTGCTCCAGCAATGGGACTCAACAAAGAAGCAGTTTCACAGATTAACTCTCCCAACCAGCTACGTTCGCCGAACAATTCAGCTTTCCAGATATCGCTCGAGGCTGTCATTTCAATCCCAGTAATCTGTCAAAATACTCGGCAGACTACAAGACGAAAAGGGAAAACCGTCGTATTAACAGATTCTCCTTGTAAGAAGGAACCGCAGAATGCTGTCGCACGTAAAGTAGGCCTACAGAAAGGAGGAGGGTGCACAAATATGAACAATGACAGGACAGAGACGTCTGATGCAATGCAGCTTAAGGCAAAAATGTGAAACAGTACACCCAAAAAATACTAAAACAGAGGACATCATAGACCTTAAGAAAAATAAGGGGAAGAAGATATGGAGAAGAGAGAATCAGAGAGAAAGAGAGGGTGCTGAGTGTCTGTATTGTGGGGACTTCTACTCCGTTTCTAATGAAGAGTGGGTCGCATGCCAGAGGTGTTTCAAGCGGCCACACAATTCATGTCCTGGCTTAGACAGAGAAGACGAAGAGGAAATACAGATTTGTGACTATCGTCGAAAGGACTAGTACTTAGTAGTTTGGTGGTTATTAAGCATTGTACATTTTTCAGAATGACATTAAAATATTTTCTTCTTTTGAAGAATGACTTTTTAATTGTTTAAATTACACATCCCTTAGTCTGAATTGCCTTTTATACAACATTTTGTCATAGTTTAATACGATATTCGTAATTCAAATTCAACGTTTATGCAATAATTTAACAAAAAATAGTCTTATCCCATTCTGCCACGTGGGTGGGGCGGAACGGGAAATATGCAAGACTTTCTTTGAAAAATTGTAAAAAATGCAAAATGTATTGTTTTAACTGATTTTAAAATAAGGTGCATTAGGTTACACTACAAGGTGTTTTTTTATAACTGTAAGAAGTGTTTCCTTGTGTTCCCTTGTTTTATACACATTGTTAAACATTAAGTATCCCATTCCGCCCCGAGTTCCCCTACCAGGGTTGTCCAGATAGTAATGCACCACTTTTTTTTCCAACTTTTCTTTATTGAACATAAAGTGAGTTATACACATGAAAGAATGGTGATTTATCCACACACCCCATTTTTCCACGTAATCTCCATCCCGTTCTATGGCCTTCCTCCAGCGCGAAACAAGGGCGTGTATGCCCTGTCGGTAAAAATCCTTGTCCTGGTGACGGAGCCAGTGCTCCACTGTGTGATCTTCCTTTGCTGACTGATAGATGCAGCACCAACAGCCTAATCGGCCGAGCGAGGTGGCGCAGTGGCTAGCACACTGTAATATTAGTGTATGTTTTGACAGCTTAAATAAACTTACATTCGATAATCTAACCATGCAGGTTCATAAAACCCATCTGTGTAAAAATTTCTTAGATCGTCTCTGAGCAGCGACCACCTGATATTTCAAAGAATGCCTTACGCGCCACGGCGCGGAATACGAATTGTTCATCAATTGTATCGATAGCGATATTTTGCGTTTCTTATTTTTTGACAGCTGAAGAATTGTAATCCTCTTCTGTTAACACAGTCGTGATATTTTTAAAGACGGCGGACGCGTATATGGCGTGGCCCGTAATCACTAATTAGTTATTATAAAATAATACTATTGTTTAGAGCTATGTAAGAATTTATGTTTGTATGTAAGATGAAATGTCGAAAATGTTAAAGGACTTTATTTAAGGAAACAGCCAGAAAGATAGAAAATTGAAATTGTACGAAGCCTCTTGTTAGCAATACTGACTAAGGTAATTAAATATGTTACTGTGCTCACAAATGCAGAAGTGCCTGCTTATTACTTAAAATATTTCTATGCTATCCATCTCCTATTAATAGCAACAGAAATAACGGTGATTTTATAGTTTTCATACAGCTACCAGGGACCGACTGCATGTCAAAAATGGTTCAAATGGCTCTGAGCACTACGGGACTTAACATCTGAGGTCATCAGTCCCATAGAACTTAGAACTACTTAAACCTAACTAACCTACGGACATCACACACATCCATGCCCGTACCAGTCACGCGGTTCCGGACCACTGCATGTCGGCAAACGTCTTAGTTAAGGCAGAAGGCGCATTGCTATTTACCTTCTTTGTGATTTAAATCCAACTTCTTTTAATGTGTGGTGTAGTATAGCGAAGAAAATTTCCAGCTCTGTCTGGTCCCTTAGGTTCGTAGTTGCTATGTTTCATATCCGGTCATGATCGAACATGATCACGACACAAATAAGTGGCAATGCGATCTCTGTTCTTGATCTTGAAAACGCTACGCCTTCTGCAAACGATTTCATGTGACGTATAAAATATGACATACAGTACTTAAGCTTTTTGAGAAGTCTTTGCTCTTCCCGCCAAGAAGTGGTGCAAAACTCACAACAGATTTCTGAATCTTCATAAGAGAATAAAAATCTAATCAAAATATAATGTAAAAAAAAAAAAAAAAACACCACAACAGTCGACTCGCATTCGGGAGGACGACGGTTCAATCCCGCGTTCGGCCATCCTGATTTAGGTTTTCCGTGATTTCCGTAAATCGCTACAGGCAAATGCCTGGATGGTTCCTTTGAAAGGGCGTGGCCGAGTTCCTTCCCCTTCCTTCCCTAATCCGATGAGACCGATGGCTTCGCTGTCTGGTCTCCTCCCCCAAACAACCCAGTCAACCTACTCGTAAAGTGTCTGTGCTCGCGAACGAACACATCAGATCGCTGCAACATGTCAGATGCGACAACAGTGGACGGTCTCCCCGACCGCTGCCAATCGTGGAGCTCCGCCGAACCACAATCTGATGACTTCACCCTCCGTGCCTACCGTCGACAGCACATACCCCACAGACTTTACACAAGCGTTTTTGAGTATTCCACACAGATTCTTTCTCTGCAGTGAGAAATTCAATGACGGCACGTTACTTCTAACGTACATCATGTACAGACGCCGTTTTGAAACTGTCCTGCCGCTATGCTATCTGTCCGAAGTGACGGAAACTTTGCGCGCTCACGCAGGAGACATTAGATAATACATGGCATGGTAATATAAATAAAGTGCAGCTATACACGAAGATTCAGTGTGGGCGTACTTATCGTATGGCAGCGAAACTTGGTAGATACACTGAAGAGCCAAAGAAACTAGTTCATTTGACTAATATCGTGTAGCCCCCCCCCCCCCCCCCCCCGCGAGCACGCAGAAGTGCCGCAACACGACGTGGCGTTGACTCAACTAATGTCTGAAGTAGTGCTAGAGGGAATTGCCACCATTAAGTCTGCAGGTCTGTGCAAAAATCCGTGAGAGTACGAGGGGTTGGAGATCTCTTCTGAACAGCACGTTGCAAGGCACCCCAGATATGCTTAATAATTTTCATGTCTGGGAGATTGGTGGCCAGCGGAAGTGTTCAAACTCAGAAGAGTGTTCCTGGAGCCACTCTGTAGCAATTGTGGACGCATGGGGTGTCGCATTGTCCGGCTGGAACTGCCCAAGCTCGCCGGAATGCACAATGGGCGTGCATGGATATAGGTGATCAGACAGGATGCTTACGTACATGTCACCCGTCACAGTCTAATCTAGACCTGTCAGGTGTCCCATATCACCCCAACTGCACAGCCCCCACACCATTACAGAGCCTCCACCAGCTTGAAGAGTACCCTGCTGACATGCAGGGTCTCCATATCCGTATAAGTCCATCCGCTCGATACAATTTGAAACGAGACTCGTCCGATCAGGCAACATGTTTCCTGTCATCGACAGTTCAATGTCGGTGTTGACGGACCCAGGCGAGGCGTAAATGGTTCAAAGGACTCTGAGCACCATGGGACTTAACATCTGAGGTCATCAGTCCCCTAGAACTTAGAACTACTTAAACCTAACTAACCTAAGGACATCACACACATCCATGCCCGAGGCAGGATTCGAACCTGCGACCGTAGCGAGGCGTAAATCTCTGTGTTGTGCAATCATCGAGGGTTCACGAGTGGATCTTCGACTCCGAAATCCCATATCGATCATATTTCGTTAAATGGTTCGCACCCTGACACTTGTTGATGGCCCAGAATTGAAATCTGCAGCAGTTTGTGGAAGGGTTGCACTTCTATCACACTGAAGGATTCTCTTCAATCGTCGTTGGTCCCATTCTTGCAAGATCTTCTTCCGGCCGCAGTGATGTCTCAGATTTGATGTTTTACGAAATTCCTGATATCCACGGTACACTCGTCAAATGGTCGTACGGGAAAATCCCCACTTCATCGCTACCTGCCGGCCGGAGTGGCCGAGCGGTTGTAGGCGCTACAGTCTGGAACTGCGCGACCGCTACGGTCTCAGGTTCGAATCCTGCCTCGGGCATGGAAGTGTGTGATGTCCTTAGGTTAGTTAGGTTTAAGTAGTTCTAAGTTCTAGGGGACTGATGACCGCAGCAGTTAAGTCCCATAGTGCTCAGAGCCATTTGAACCAGCCATTTCATCGCTACCTCGGTGATGTTGTGTCTCATCGCTCGTGCACCGACTATAACACCATATTCAAACTCACTTAAATCTTCATAACCTGTTATTATTTCATTTCATTTGTAGCAGTGGTAACCGATGTAACAACTGCGCCAGACGCTTCTTGTCTTATATAGGCGTTGCCGACTGCAGTGCCGTATTCTGCCTGTTTGCGTATCTCTGTATTTGAATACGCATGCCCATACCAGTTTGTTTGGCGCTTCAGTATATGCTTATGCGCTAATGCGGAACCGATTTAAACTGGAAAACAAATTAGTTACAGTTCTTGACCACCAACTGCAATTCTCGCGCTGTGCTCTGTTTGCTAATTGCGAAGCTAGGCACTCCATCTACAGTTAATATTCATGGTTCACGATAACACTGTTCCCGCGTAAACAGTCAGTTACGTAGCAACACAGTTCCGTTTCCACATTGGCTGTTAGTGTTTTAGCTTACGTCGTATGACATCCACGCTGTCATTTGACAAGCCATAAAAAGAGTGAACAGAATGACTATCGACAAAGGAGACAGAGCATTGTTAGTGAAACTGTTTTATGCGAAGGGCATAAATTACAGTACCGCAGTGAGAATATCATCGATTGAAAGGTCTGAGGAGAGGTCCGATGTCATTAAATGCTTTAAAGAAGTTGATAATTAAATTCGAAAACACTGATGAATTTCGTGTGACACCTAGAGAGGTAAGACGTCCTATCCCAGTGGCAATTTTTGACGAGGTTGCTGTTATTCTAACTGCCTCGAGTACTGCTACTGCTCAAATTGTCCATTCGACAGTCAACAGTACAGAAAGTTTTGTGATCTGTTTTACCCTGGCACCTGCACAAGATCCACATAGTGCAGCAACTGAAATCTCATAATCTGCAGCGACGTTCTGAATTTGCTGGGTGGGTGTCTGTAACTTCAATTATAACCACACAGCACTTATCAGCCAGTTTTAAGAAACCTGTTTGCTTGAAATAAATTTATTTTTTCAGATCTTATATCCTGGCACCTTCGTCCGATAAAGGACTGAATTCCTCATATTTACTGCTGCAATTAATGAAGTAAATGATTGCACGTAATTTGAGGAGTTTGCAGATGTAAAACCGCCGTGCGTGCACTTTTCGTATGAGTCATTTTGGGTCTTGCTGCATTTGAAATGTAGCTAACATATAGAAATTGTATTTAAAGCTGAGAGCAGATCGATATCTACTTATTTTCTGTTCTCAAGGTATTCTTTCTTTTATATATTGGAAGGTCGCACATGGTGCCCACAGATCCGTCGGTGAGAAACGTGAGTCATGCTGGCAGAATATGGATCGTATTTCATAAAGGGATTCGGATATCGAACGACGTTTTTTGCATGTCATATTAACACCCGAAGCTTTTTTATTTGTCGAGATATGGAAGCAACTATAGCTTTTTGTATGGAACT